>NW_026000108.1:29229652-29308699 GCF_001458135.2 Marmota marmota marmota | reverse complement strand
CTCTCTCTCTATATATATATATATATATATATATATATATATATACATATGCACATATTCAGTTCCCTTAATATGTGTTTGTGTATAGTAGGGAACTGCTTATATTTATCACAAATACGTATAAATTATCTATGTAATATATATATATATGTGTGTGTGTGTGTATGTATGTGTATATATATATATTTGGTATGTTAGGGTCTAGGGGTGCTGGGTTCATTGTCTCTTTTTGGCAAAGATTCGAAGAACAGGGCCCAGAGGTAGCAAGAAGTAGAATTGTAGAATTATTGTAAAAGTGACAGAGATACAGAGTTGACTTCTCAGAATAGAAGGGGCCCCAGACTGGGAATCTGGTAGAGGAGAGTTTTGGCTTCTTCTTTTTATGGCTGTTGGAATTTCCTTCTTTCCTTATCTCCTCCCCTTTCCACGTACTCCTCACTATTATTGATTGGTGCCTCTCTGTCCATGCATCTGTTTTAGTTCTCCTATTGGATCTGCCACTTACGAGCATGAATACGGAAGTGTCTGTCTGATTAGGTCTCTGCTAGTGTCCATGAGCACTTGAATCAGGCCATAAGTTGACCTCATCAGAAGACCCTCTCCACAGTCCTTGTTCTGGCCCTGCCCCTGACCTCCTCACTTGCCATCTTGTCCTGGCTGCCTAAGCCCTTTTATATCTCCCTCAGTAGGGAAAATTTTTATACATATTGGGGTGGGAAATTGGAGATATATATGTAAATTATATGTGTGTGTGTATATATATAGAGAGAGAGAAAGAGAGAGAGAGAGAATGTGTGTGTGTTTGTGGAGAGAGAGAGTGTGTGTATGTGTGTGCAGCAGGGGTGGGGGGGAGCAGTAGTCATAGTAATGGTTTTGTTATTTATGCCCTGGTTTGTCCCAACTATCAAAGCTTTACCCTAGAGGAACTTATTTGGATTAAGACCCCAGAGTCTCCCTAAAATTCTGAATGTGTTCCTTGGTAGGAGTTTTATACAACCCAAGCTAGGACCCAACAATGATTGTATTAGAAAAGATTTATTAGACTCTTATGGTTTAACCAAAACCTGTATAAAAATTAAATAGTGCTGGCATATAGAAGAAAAAGTTCCAAGCAGTCTAGAAGAGTGTAGAATAAAACAGTAGTCTTCTCCTACCACTTCTGACCTGTAGTTCCTCACTCAGTAAGCATGGGTAAAAGATTTTTGTACATCTTTTGTGAATTATACCTGTTTTTGAAAAGAGGAAAGGGAATATAAGGCTATTCTAAATTTGCAGGTTTTGTAACCTGAAAATAGATCTTAGCAGCTTTTCCCCCATTTGTTCTCACATGATTAGTAAAACATCGTTTCCAATACAGTTTAATTTTGTGCAAGAGAATTTAAATGTCACTGTAATTCCAGATGTGCAAATCAAAATGTGCTGCTAAAGAACAGCTTAGTATGTCTTGCAATCATTTGCATTTTTCAGGGTTGTTCCCTGTGTTAGAGTTCTCCAGAGAAACCATATCCTTAGGGTGGACACATGTGTTTAATGGGAATTGGCTCTTACTGTCAGGGACGCCAAGAAGTCCCATGATCTGCCATCTGCAAGTTGGAGAATGAGGAAAGCAGGTGATGTCATTTGGTCTGAATACCTGAGCACTGTGGGAGTCCAGGACAGAACCAGAGCTCTGAAGTCTGAAGACAGAAGGTGGGTGTCCCAACTTGAGCAGAGAGAGCAAATACACCCTTCCTCTGCCTTTTTCTTTTCAGGTCCTCAAGGGATTAGATGATGCCCACTCAATTTTGTAGATATGACCTTCTTTACTCATCCTACCAAGTCAAATGCTAATCTCTTCTAGATACATGCAGAAATATTTTTACCAGTGATCAATCTGGACTTCCGTCAGCCCAGTCTAGTTGGCACCTAAAATTGACCATCCCACTCCTCTTTGAAAATGGCTGTAAGTGAAAACAACATTAAACAATTTGAAAATTAGGGTTTTTTTTTTTTTTTGGTCTGAGTGGCTCTGTTCATCTAATCCTATTTCCTTTTCCGCCAGGGTACACAACCAGGGAACATTCCCCAGTCTCCCCCTCCAGTATATGATCTGGAGACTTCCCTCCCACCAAATCTTCAACTTTTGTTTTCTTGACATTTGCTAATCTTAAAATCACAGGACTCCTATGCCCAAGGGGTAGCAGACAGCAAGATCAAAGGGACCTGGTTCTGAGTCATCTCTTGGAAGAAAGCCCAACAGGAGGGCTGCTGGATCAGAAGCACCCACATCCAACTATGAGGTGAGTAAGAAATGATGTGCTGGGGCTGATCCTTTCAGCAGTCAGTCGCCCTGGATTCCTTGTCCAACTCCACTGTCAACAGCTACAGAGCTCACCCACATCTGCTCTCCAACAGATGCTTGGTTGAGTCTCATTAGATTATTTGTTTTTCTTTTTTAAAGAAAATGCACAATCCATTATCTGTGACTTCTACAACTATAGTCAAAAGATATAAGAAAATATTTTATTTTATACGAGGGGTGGGATGTAGTCGTATTTAATTTTTGCTTCTCCTCCTCTTCTGATCATGAACTTTTGAAGTTTCAGGATAATCTCTTGGAATAGGAAACAATTACAATTTTGCTTAGTAGTTGAAAGATTCTCTTGAAACTAGTTAGACATACAATTGCTTTTTCCTCTTATTAATCCAATATAATTAATTTGTATAAACATTTCCCCACACTAATGCCTGAATATTTGGGGAGGCTACATAATAAAACCCAAGAGATTAAGTTGCTGCTTGTCTAGGTGGCTCCCAAGTTTTAATCCTTCTTAACTTTATTGCTTGTGAGCAATGAAGTCACTGCTTAGAATTTAGCTGTTTCCAGCATCCACCATGGGTTTTTGGCTACCTGACCATATGCCGTTTTGTTTTGTACACTGATTTTTAATAAGAGTCAATACTGCCTTTCACACTTATTCAATAAGATGACTAGTTGTTTCATAGGCAAACATGTTTTAGAATCATAAGGTAATTTAATTATCTAATGGAATTTACTCATTAGTTGAAATCAAGGTAGCCTAACTCAGACCAAAAGTATTTATGTTTCCCCAGGAATGAATTGTTATAAAAAAAAAGATGAGGAAATAAAACAGGGGCTGGGTGTGTAGCTCAGTGGTGGAGCACATCCCTGGCACACTAGGCCCTGTGTTCGTTGCCCAGCACCATGAAACAAAACAAATAAAACCCACATATAATGAAGTAAACATTGGTTTGATCAGAAAAATGGTGTCTGAATTATAATCATTTGAATATGAAAGAAGAGTGACCAAATGAAAGAGAAAAATGAACATGAGGGAAGACTAACAGAGGAGCTGTGAACAGAAAGAAAAAAAACCAAGTAAGATGGAAATCATAGACATACCAAGGAAAGAAGAATAAAATAAAAACTGGACTCAAATTAAAAGAGACTAGATAATTTTAAACAGAAGAATATTAGTCATAAGAGAAAGGAATGATAGGCAGCAAAATGAAATTAAACCATTATCTCTCATCATGCACAAAACTCAACTCAATGTGGACCAAGGACCTAGGAATTAGACCAGAGACTCTGCGCCTAACAGAAGAAAAAGTTGGCCCAAATCTTCATCATGTCAGATTAGGTCCTGACTTCCTTAACCAGACTCCTAAAGCACAAGAAATAAAATTAAGAATTAATAAATGGGATGAATTCAAACTAAATGCTTTTTTTTCAGTAAAGGAAACAATCAATAATGTGGAGAGAGAGCCCACAGAGTGGGAGAACACCTTTACTACACGCACATCAGACAGAGCACTAATTTCCAGGATATATAAAGAACTCAAAAAACTTTACACACACACACACACACACACACACAAAAATAACCCAATCAACAAATGGGCTAAGGAACTGAACAGACACTTCTCAGAAAAAGATAAACAATCATCAACAAATATATGAAAAAATGTTCAACTTCAACTTCTCTAGTAATTAGAGAAATTCAAATCAAAACTACTCTAAAGATTTAATCTCACTCTAGTCAGAATGGCAGTTATCAAGAATACAAGCAACAATAAGTGTTGATGAGGCTGTGGAGGAAAAGGCACACTCATACATTGCTGGTGGGACTGCAAATTGGTGCAACCGATATGGAAAGCAGTATGGAGATCCCTTAGAAAACTTGGAGTGGAACCACCATTTGACCCAGCTATCCCACTCCTCTGTCTATACCAAAAGAACTTAAATCAGCATACTATAGTGACACAGCCACACCAATGTTTATAGCAGCTCAATTCACAATAACTAAACTGTGGAACCAACTTAGAAGCCCTTCAATAGGTGAATGGATAGAGAAACTGTAGTATATATACACAATGGACTATTACTTAGCATTAAAAGAGAATAAAATTATGGCATTTGCAGGTAAATGGATGGAGTTGGAGAATATCATGCTAAGTGAAGTAAGCCAATCCCCAAAAAGCAAAGTCTGAAATTTCTGATAAGTGAATGCTGATCCATAATGGGGCAGGGGAAGGATGGAAGAACTGTAATTGGGCAAAGGGGAGGGAGAAGAGAGGAGGGCAGAGGGGATGGGAGCAGGAAAGATGGTGGAATGCGATGGATATCATTACTGTAGATACATGTATGACTGCACATATGGTGCAAACCTGCACTGTATACAATCAGAGAAATGAAAGGTTGTGCTTCATTTGTGTACAATGAATCAAAATGCATTCTGCTGTCATGTATAAATAATTAGAACAATTTAAAAAAATTTTAGTTGTACATGGACACAATATTTTTGTTTTTATTTATTTATTTTTATGTGGTGCTGAGGATTGAACCCAGGGCCTTGAATATGTTAGGCGAGCTCTCTACCACTGAGCCACAACCCCAGCCCCAAGAACAATTTTTTAAAAAATATTTATTTATTTTTGTTTTGTTTTAGGTGGACACAATATCTTTATTTTATTTTTATGGTGTGCTGAGATTGAACCCATTGCCTCATGCATGCTAGGCGAGCACTCTACCACTGAGCCCCAGCCCCAGCCCCAAGAACAAATTTTTTAAAAAAGGAAAAAAAAAGAAAAGGAAGGAATGCAGGGTACAAAATGTTTTGGAAATAAATAAGGAAATAAGGAAAAGGAACTTCAAAATCCCATAGTCCTGGATTTAAATTCCACTTCTGCTTTCAACTATGGGTGTTAACTTGGATTAATTAACTACTTTGCCACTTTGAAGTGTCCCCAGCTATTAAGTGAAAATAATAATACTTCATAGATGCATACAAGGCCCTATTTCTTACGTGTTCCCAGTCTAAGGTAAGGCAGCAGAGTCAGCCCCTCTCCCCCCAGGTCAGTTCTCTTTCCTTCCATGGTCATGAATGGTACTGCCTTGCAGTTAGATGTGATCATGTGACTAAGTTCTCACCAACTGAATGTGAGTCATTTGGGGCCTCTGCTCTAGACACTGGGCATGCCTGCCTCATGCTTTCCTTCTTCTTCCCTGGCTAGAACCAGTGGAGGGTCAAACTCCTTCATGTGGCTGAGGCCAAGGCCCCAAAGTCCCTAATGACCCCTGAATAGAAGAAGAGCTCCCACAACCTTAAACACTCACTTTCATCTAGGAAAGCGATGAACTTCCATTTTTTCTATCCTCTTGGTTAACTGATACACCCCTTTATTACAGCTGGGTTACCATGTAATCTCAGGCCATGAAGGAGCTCTGGAGTCAAAAATCGCTGTTTTGGAACTTATTCAAGACCAAGCATCAGAGTGAGGACTAGAATGGAGAGCTCCTTCTTCATGCTTAGAGTTAATGGTCTTTCCTTTTTTAAAATGTCTTGATAAGAGCATTCAGAGGTCAAATGGCTTTCCCAGAACTGAAGGTGAATTTTGATTCATTCTATTCTGAGGTCAGTGATAGAGCATAAAATTTACTGGAAAATTATGTAAAAAGATAACCTGCAAACCATATGGCTTGCTGGGAGTAGGCACAGAGTGGCACCTAGAAAACACCTGAAGAATGCCTGTGCCAAATTCCTGCTTCTTGTTTGCTACCAGCCTTCAGAAAAAGCACTGAGTAAAGCCACTGCCCAGGATTGACCTTGGTGGGCTCTGATTTCCTCTGGATAAAGAGTTTAGACTAGACATATGCTAAAGGCTTCCCAATGCTATGCTGAGAATTCTAATGTCCCTGAGAGGTGAAACACACTATGGCTTCAGTAATGAAGGCAAGGACAATTGTGACTCTTCTGATGGGGTGGGATGGTGACCAGAGTGTCTTCTTTAGTATATGAAGGTGGTTTAATGAAGGCCTTGCATTGCATTCAAATATTACATGCCCTGCTCTGTATTGGGTTTTTGGGATAAAATGACGAGGAAGACATAGTTGGTACCTGATCTTGAGCAACAATAGAGTTTAGTTAGAAGCCTCAGTTAAAGGTGGGGAGGGATGGAGAAAGGAAGAGGGTTGGGGAGGAGTCTGGGGAACCAATAATCTCCACAGTGGTTTCTTCAAACCAAACAGTTACATCTCAGGCTTGTTGTGAGGGCAAGTTGGCCAGAACAGCATTGGTACAAAAGTGGTACTTGCTCAAGGGCTTGGTGTTATCACTAGTGTGAACAGTGATAACTGAAAAGGCAACTGAGTGCAGATGTCCCCAGGTGCCCCTTGCCCACACCCCACCTGCTCTGGCTGAACAGATTGCTCTCTTGGCCCACCTGCCTGCTGGCTTCAGGTGGGAAGGATTCTGAGGTGAGGCTACAGTTGTGATGTGGAATTAAATATAGCTGATGAGAGGAGGGGACGACTTGAAGGAGAGGCTGAGTAGAGAAATGAGACTAAGAGAGAGAAATGATCCTCAGCATAACCTGCCAAGCACCAAATATCCTGTTTTCCTGAAGAAGCTCCTTACTGATTCCCCTCAGTGTGTACCACCATAAATAAAGCTTTTCTCTTTATTAGCATCAGACCCATCAGGCCTATCCACCCATCGGGTCTGCACTTCAGTTAATTTCCTGCATTTTTTGCCTTTATTTTTTAATATTACTTTTGTAGCTTTTATTTCACAGTAGCCCACATTTCCCACAGTTTCCCACTCCCTCCCCATGCAGGACCTGTGCTAAACTTCCCCAATTTTTAAGTTTTTTCTCCTTGGATTTCCTTTTTCCTTCCCTGGACAATTGGGATAGGCTACATCAAATCACCCAGATATACCTGCATTCCAGTTCCAGAACCTGTAAACACGTCACTTTCCATGGAAAAAAAGGACTTGGCAGAGATGATTAAGTTATAGTTCTTGGGATGTGAGGATCACCCCAAATTATCCACATGGACCCAAAATCACAAGTGTTCTTCTAAGAGGGAGGCAGTAGAGTGAGTTTCAAGGAGAAGTTGTAAAAATGGAAATAGAGGTTAGATAAGAGACACATCGTCAGGCACAGTGGCGCACACCTGAATCACAGCAGCTCAGGAGGCTGAGGCAGGAGGATTGCGAATTCAAAGCCAGCCTCAGCAATAGCGAGGCGCTAAGCAACTCAGTGAGACCCTGTCTCTAAAAAAAATTATAAAAAGGGCTGGAGATGTGGTTCAGTGGTTAAGCACCCCTAGGTTCAATGCCCAGTACCAAAAAAAAAAAAAGAAAGAAAGAAAGAAAAGAGACACAAGCTGTTTTGCTGCTGGCCTTGTTGATGGGCAAAGGAGGCGATAAACCAAAGAATGGGGGTGTATCTGAAGAAAGAAGATACAAGACGCAGGTTCTCCCCAAGGGCTCCAGAAGGAAGCTGCCCTGCTAACAGTTTGTCTATGGATTCCACACTGGTGACCTTCCTAACAGTGAGAACATAAGCCTGTGTTCATGGTAATATGTTATAGCAGCAGTAGGAAATTAATATAGTACATGACCCTCATCCCTTTGCATTTACTGCCTGTTACTATTAAGCCTTACTCAGGCCTTATTATTACAAAAATAGTTATAGCTACTTATACAGTGCTTCAATATTTGCAAATAAAATCTAATTCCACCTATGCAATTGCCCTGGGCCAGGCGCTGTATAAACTCTCAACCTGCATCATCCACTGGTTCCCACAAATGCCCTATAATTTGCCCATGCCCATATTGAGCCAAGATCCAAACCCATGCGTGTCTAGCTTCACAAGTCATGTTCTCAGCCAGGGCTTGCAGCTACCTCCTCATCTTATATCATACCTGCAATATCTCATTTTAACATCACATCAAGTCTTTAAGAATGGTTTTTTAAAATTGTCTGTCGTTTATAGATGAGTAAGTTGAGGCTCATAGAGTGGAAGTGATTCTTACCAAGATCATTCATCCAATCAGAGTCAAGGCTGGACCTCAAACAGGTCAACTGCTTCATTCTCGGACCCGTTTAGGAGAAATAATTGGTCCTCTCTTGAGCCCCTGGGTCTTTGTAAATATCCCTTGTACCACAGTGCATTCCACAGTTGTGCCTGTCTGTAACACAAGCCTTAGAGTGCCAAGCCCTGTGGTTCCGCCCTCCTGTGATGTCATCATTAGAGGCACAGGCAGCCAAACCCATTCAGAATGGGAACTTTTAAATCTCTAACTTGTCTCTAAAAAAATAAGGGTGTGGGGGCCCCAATTTATATTTCTACCCTTTCTTCCTCCTCCTCACACCTCAGAGCCTCAGGTCCCCACCCACCCTCCACATCCTCTCCTTCCCACCAGCGCAGAGGGTCATGTCTCTCACACAGTCTCATTCCTCTCTCTGAATGCTCAGCCTCTCCTCCAAGTCCTTCACCTCTTTTTATCAGCTATTTTTAATTCCACATCACAACTATGGCCTCATCTCAGAGAGTCCTTCCCACCCAAAGCCGGCAGGCAGGTAGGCCAAGAGAGTAGTCTGTTCAGCCAGAGCAGGTGGGGTGTGGGCAAGGGGCACCTGGGGACATCTGTGCTCAGTTGCCTTTTCCCTTGTCACACTAGTGATAACATCAAGCCCTTGAGTGAGTACCACTTTTGTACTAATGCTGTTCTGGCCAACTTGCCCTCACAACAAGCCTGAGATGTAGCTGTTTGGTTTGAAGGAATCACTGTGGTGACAATTGGTTCCCCAGACTCCTCCCCAACCCTCTTCCTTTCTCCATCCCTCCCCACCTTTAACTGAGGCTTCTAACTAAACTCTATTGTTGCTCAAGGTCAGGTACCAACCATGTCTTCCTCATCATTTTATCCCAGAAGCCTGCTACAGAGCAGGGCACATAAGAAATATCTGAATGAAATGCACGGTCTACATTGCACCACCTTCATGTATAAAAGAAGACACTCTGGGCACCATCCCACCCCACCAGAAGAGTCACAATTGTCCTTGCCCTTCTTACTGAAGCCACAGTGTGCTTCACCTCTCGGGGACCTTAGAATCCTCAACTTAGCATTGGGAAGGCTAATTGCAGATTGCAACTAGGAAGAATTGATCAGAAACCGAATGAAGGTGAGCACTGAGATCCCAGCGCATATGCATGACCTTGGTTCCAGTGGCTCCTAGAGATCAATCTGACGGCCTCCTGCACCTCACTTTCCCTGCGGTGTCTCTCAATTCCCTTTCTTACCACTGTGTCTGTCCTTCCACCCTTCTGCCCTTTTTTCTCTCTTTCCCGTGTCAAGGTGCTGCCGTGAGACCTGATTCATGACATTTGGTCATGAGGCTTTGCTGTCGGATAAGCCTGAGATTTTATTTTGACTCAGTTGCTACCAAACTTCCTGACCTTGATCCAATCACTTTATCTCTCTGCACATGGAACACCTTGCTATGGTTTGAATACAGTTTGAGTGTTTCCCTGAAGGGTTTGTGTCAGGGAAATTGGTCTCCATTGTGGCAACATTGAGGTGTTGGGACCTTTAAGAGGTGGGACTTAGAAGAGGATGATTAGGTCATTGGGGGCACCACTTTGGGAAGGGATTCATGTCATTCTTTAGGGACCCAGTTAGTTCCCACAAGAGTAAATTATTTTTTTTAAAAAGTTCCTATCCCTGAATTCCTTTTGCTTCCTGTCTCTCCGTGTGGGCATCCTCTAATATCATGAGCCATATTAACCTCTTTTCCTTATATATTATCCACCCTCAGGTATGTTGTTGTAGCAATAGAAAATGGACTAAGACATACTTTACTTATTAGAATAGGTGCTATATCAATGATCTCAAGAGGTTTTGCAAAATATAAGATAACTCTTTGAAAAAATACTTGATTCCAATCAATGCTAATTTTCTTCTCTCTTTCTTATTCTTCCAGTCCCCCTGTCTTTTGGGTTCAGCATATCTTTCTCAAGGAATCCTGTTGATTATTATTCTAGGAACCTTCACACATATAGTCTCACTTGATTCTTTTTTGTTGTTGCTCTTTTTAGATATACATGACAGTAGAGTGTATTTTGACCTATTATACATACATGGGGTATAGTTTATTCATTCAATTCTTAGAACAACATTATAAGGCAGATTTATTTTATCTTTTTGTGGGGCATGGTAAAGCCAAGAGGACTGAAGTAATTGACTGAGCTCATGTAATAGTAGGTGACAGAACTATGACTCTAGTCTTAGATTCTGTATCCCATGCTTGGCTATGACACAGAACCACAGTGCACATTTTGTGGTGGAGAGATTGAAGTTCTGATTTTTTTTGCTACTTATTTTCAAAGTAGTCAGAACATTTGTTAATTTTTTTTTTTTTTTGTTTTTCTTCTAAAATGACTACCACAAGAAAAAAACATCAAGGTGGAGTTTTGAGTGTGGCCCTCCATTTTGTTCTGGATGTCCACAAGCGTCCTCTAAAGAACTGCCCAGACCCTGCCGCATGTGGCATGGCAGGTAGCCAAAAGTTCTGCTCTTTCTATGCAGAGATGATTGGCAGGTGGCCAGCTCTGAGCCCATATTTGTTGTAGTTCATTTCTGCTGAGCTGGTCATGTGAAGGGAAGTGGATGACTAAAGAATTCAAAAGTCATAATTAGTAGGAAAGAGAATAAAATCTATTGTGGTTGTAGCTGAACCAGCATACAGACCAGCAGGTGTGACCCATGTCTGCAGAGAAGATAGAAATTTATAATTTAGATGACCACTAGTCATTGGGATGAATGAATAGAATATCATCCCTCAGACTATCTTTCCAATAAGGCACCCTTTGCCTTACCCAGTGTAGTCACGTGCTTGTTATCTTGTCTGGAGCAGGAAATGGGCCTCTTACATGACCTCTAAACCTAAAATAATATTTAGACAGTCTGGCTCTGATAGATCCAGAGCCTGTTGTGTTAGTCAGTTTTCTATCACCATGATCAAATACCTGAGGCAACTAATTTATAAAGAGAAAAGGTTTATTTCATTCACAGTTTGGGGGTTCAAAGGCATGTCACCTGCATCAGCTCAGTTCTGTCAAGGGTGGCAAATGCAAGCAAATCAAATACATCTGGAACTAGTACAGAGAAAGACTGGCATCCCACAGTCCCCTCAAAGGGGCATCTTCAATGACCTAAGGACCTCCCACTAAGCCTCCCCTCTTAAAGGTACAGAGCACTTTCCAAAACCACTCTGGGGACCAAGGCTTCACATCTGCTGCTTATTTTATACATCAAACAAGTCCTATAGGCTCCTGGCTCACCTTCCCCCTTTACCCTAATAATCAACATATTCTTCTAAGACATCCACCGTGCCGATGTTTTTCTTGCAGTGTTTAGATCAAGATGCTTCAAGTAAAGAAAAAGACTATTTTTGCCCTGAGACCTGCTTTGGCATTCACCTTCAACAGTTTTCTTTTCTGTGTCTATTAGTGCTGACAATAAATATTCATGTGGTGGAAGGTGACAACTGAAATGTCAATAACTGGGATTGTTGATTGTTATTAGCTATAAATGGAGCTGGCAAAGTGAGCTCATTATCCATAAGAAGTAGCATAAATGTTGATGGCACACAAAACGTGTAATGTGCACACAGACAAAGCATAGACTTCACATTTGTAAAGAGTCTTTATTTTGCCATCTGCTCTTGAATTTTTCATTTCAAAAAATCTCTGACACATGAGCGTTTGCTGGGGCGGTTGGTGATACTGTCGTATTCATTCCCCAGAGTGCGCGGAGGCCAGGGTTTCCACCCCAGTGTCCCAGCATCCCACCAGCAGCTGCATGAGCAGAGGTGGCCCCATGCCCCTCTGCTATTGGCATTCCTGTCCTCACACGACCCTGCTCAGGTTGGTATCTTTGGAGACACATTGTTCCAGAAACAAGTCAAGCAAAATGATACAGGAAGATCCATTGTTCCAGGCCTATGAGGAAATATACATTCACTTACATGTCATTCATACACTTCCTCAATATTCAGCAAATGTTGATTGTCTACTTATGTGTTTTACTTGTCAGGATAAAAGTTAAGCAACTTTAAAAAAGCAATAAAAGAAAATGCAGTGGATTAAGAAAGAAAAAAACAAACAAAAAAACCTTTCTCTGTTCAGAGACAGTCCAGGCAGTCTATGCAGACAGAATGGCTGGGCTATATGTGGTCACTCAGGAATCACATGTTTCCTTTTTCTCAGAAACTGCATCCTTTTTATATGTATGGTTTATAGAAGTATTTTTCCTTTTTTTTTATACCAGTGATTGAACCCAGGGTGCTCAACCACTGGGTTGAGCCATGTCCCCAGCCCTTTTAAAAAAATTTAATTTTGAGATGGAGTCTTGCTAAGTTGCTTAGGGCCTTGCTAAGTAGCTGAGACTGGCTTTGAACTTGCAATCCTCCTGCTTCAGCCTCCTGGCTGGAGGAGGAAGTATTTAAAGTATGCCTCACTCCCTCTTTCCACAAAAGTAGACCACAATGGCCAACACACTTTGATAGAATGTTTACACCCCACTTTGAAAAATCATAAACATGATGAACTTAAGGCACATTGCAAAAATGTTCATATGAAATGTATTCTTGGCTGGATGCAGTGGCACACACCTATGATCCCATCGGCTTAGGAGGCTGAGACAGGAGGATCATGAGTTCAAAGCCAGCCCAGCAATGATGAGGCACTAAGCAACTCAGTGAGACCCTGTCTATAAATAAAATACAAAATAGGTCTGGGGGTGTGGCTCAGTGGTTGAGTGCCCTTGAGTTCAATCCCCAGCACCACCCCTCACCCCCTAAAAAAGAAATGGATTCTTGAATACTTTAGAATCAGTTTAAAAACAAAGGAAAATGTGTTTAGATCCCCAAACCAAGCAATGTAGACAAGCTGCATTGAAGAGAAAGACAGTGGGGGCATTACAGTATCTAGACTGACCTGCTGCTCAGTGCCAGGGCTTGCATGAAGTCAGCCTGCTCCTCTGTCATGAGCACGGGTCTCTTGCATCGTTCAACTCATACTGAACTGGGTTTTGCAAACTGTGACATGCAGTTTGGAGGAGATTCCAACCTCCCTCTGTGGACAAGAGGATGAAATCTGGCTGCCTGAGGTCACTGACACACTGCCTGGTGGTCAGCAGTGGAGGCAAAAGAAAGACTGACCAGCCACAGGGTTGTGGAAAATAAAACTCATCCCCCACCACTGCCTCCTGGGAGGAAGTAAATGTAATGTTGCATGAACTCTGTGTGTGTGTGTGTGTGTGTGTGTGTGAGAGAGAGAGAGAGAGAGAGAGAGAGAGAGAGAGAGAGAGATATCGAGAGAGAGATCAGTAGCTCTTTGATATGTCTCCCTAATAAGTTTTTTCTAGTTTCAAAGCTTTTTGATACGTCTTCCCTCTGACATCCTAAACTTCACCTACAGAGGGGGCACCTTATTCTAAGTTAAAACTCCCACTAAATACTCTATCACATAATCAAAGCTGAGTCAAGTGCTTCCAGGAAGAGGAAAGCAATTTCCTCTGAAAAGAAGAGGAAGATGAGGTACTCTCAGCCTGCACTGGAGAGAACACAGTCACATGACTATGTAAAGCTGCAAGGGATGCTGGGGAATGTAGTCTCTAGTTGGCAGTCTTGAGCCTAGGAGAAACTATTCCAAGAGAGAAAGCAAGAAAAGATTGTGGTTCCTCATTAGGGTATGTGTTTTAAGAGCTCTGCCGAAATTCCTTCTCACTTCCCTCCCACCTTGACCAGAGGTGTTTTTATGTTTTGAAAGTTCCATTAAAGCTCAGCGAGACAACACACAAGGAGAGGGATCTTTCTTTGCCCAATCCTTGAAAGAAGCAATTGCCCCATTCTTCACAGGTCAAGGCCAATCCTGTCATTAACTTCCTTGGAACACTGATTGATTCATAGTTGCCATGGGTCTCAAACATGTTAGTTAGCCCCAGGAGCTGCATATACTAGCATGTGTTGAAAATGATCCCACTGATGAATGATGAGACATGAAGACACCATCCACTCTAGTACACATGTAACGCAGCTCCTACATGGTCTAGATACTTCTATGTTAAGCCAGGCGGGAACTTTGTCAAGGTTATCAAATTGGGCCTATTGTGATCAGGGCTTTGTGTTTGATGCTTGGTATACATTTTCTTTCATCTCTGAGCATGTGTTTCTAAACAGTTCCTGGGATCACCTGCCAAATAAAAAACTACTTTACCAATTCCTTGTATTTGACTTTACTCAGGAAGGAAACGAAACTTTGACAGTCAGCTTAGATTAATCACCTGTGTCATATATGGGTGTCCAATCTTACAGAGCATTAGGACTCTGTTGCAAGGGATGATAATAAAATAGACAAGTGACAGTTGCTACTCAAATAGCTTTTAGCCACCTCTGTCTTTCCATATCAGACTGATAAGGCTCCAGTGGTTCCCATGCTCTTGAATACATCTTTTCTACATTGAACAACTCTCAATCCAGAGAGCAGGCTCTGAAGGGTCACAGTACTCCCTGCCACATGAAATCACCTGCCCTGTAGCCCTGTGTCCTGTGACCAGACCAGGTGGGCCACTCATCTATTCAAGTCTGGACTGGGCAAGGGTGAGCAACCAGGTCCCTGTCACTTAGCTCCTGGGGGAAGTCTTCTCCTCACCACTGTGTTCTTTTGTAATCATCTGTTTTCCATGCTTCCTTTGAAAGGTTTCCTGTAAGCCCACCTAGGGACTTTACTTGATTTATAAATTCTTCCCCATTGATGCGGGCTCATAGACACAGTTGGGTCAGTAAAGAAGACTTTGTGTGTTTCAGTAGGGTCAGGGTCATGGTTTGTATTCAGGCTGAGTTGCAGCCTCCATCCTCCTCAGTGGGCCAAGGCACTGTTGTGTAGGGCTCAAGCTGCACAATCGCACACAGCAGCCCAGTGGGGACCATGTCTTCTTCTCTTGCTTCAGTTGCTGCATGGTGCCTGCCCATGATCTTGAGCAATTTACTTAACCACCTTGAATCTTATTTCCTCATCTGTAAACCACTGTTTTGTTTTTTGATACCAGGGATTGAACTCAGAGGCACGTGACCACTGAGCCACATCCCCAGCCCTATTTTGTATTTTATTTAGAGATAGAGTCTCATTGAGTTGCTTAGCACCTCACCATTGCTGAGGCTGGCTTTGAACTCACGAGTCTTCTGAGCTGCTGGGATTACAGGCATGAGCCACCATGCCTGGCTTAAACCACTGTTTTAACAAGATGGTACCCAGTGGGATTTTTCTTTCTTTCTTATTCTTTTCTTGTTTAAGACTCAAATGGACAGAGAACCATGTAGAGCAAGGGCTTTGTGGTCAGATTACCCTTAGTCCAATTCTGGCTCTTCATTTACTAAGGGGTATGGCTTTGAATGGTTACTAAGTTCTCTAAGCCTCAGTTTCCTGAACAAGGGATAGTAGTAATGCTTACTTCTTGATGCTATTCGGAAGATTAATGAAGATAATGCATCTGAAAAATGTAACTGAGAATCTGGCACATTTCCATCATTCCATCAAGTTTAGCTATTATTACATTTACCTTTAATGTACAGCCCTAATGTCATCACCAGAGAAGCAGAGTTGAACAATGGAGATGAAAAACAGAACATTAATACCATTGTTCTAATCCTGGATCTAGCCATACCTGAAGCTACCACTGCACCTGGATTTCCCAGCTAGTAGGTGTTATTATTTCTTTATTCGACTGAAGCTATTTTGAGTTAGGTTTCTCTCCTTTGCAATGGAAAGGACTGCTTTAAGTTATATACTTAGATGTAACTGCAAAGTAGTATGACTAAATGTCTGATAAATTGTGGTAAGAATACTAGACAGTATAATAGTAAGAATAGTAGACAACATTTATTAAAGCTTACAAAATAACAGGCACTGTCTTAAGTGCTTTGCATGTATCAACTTGTTTATGCCTTACAACTATTTGAGGTAGGTATGTTACTTATTTTACAGATGAGGAAACTGATTTACGTAAGGATTTTTTGGCTTGAGACTTCAAAATCAGAATTCAAATTTATACATTCAAGGGAGCAATCAATCACCCCCAAAGCTTCCTTATAATGCTTTTCAAATGATACTAACATTGTCTAAACATTTTTGAATAATATATTAAATGAATTCTTATCAGAGCCAGTTTATTTCAGAAAAGAAACATCACCATGCATAATCACGCTTTGCATTTAGCTGGAAGGGCATTCCTGTTCTTGCTTGATTACTTTATTTACCACGGGTGGCCCTTGCTGATATTCAGCTGTTCACACAGATTAATATGCCCTTCGAGGACAAAGGTATGTGAACACTGAGGAAGTATGTAAAGTAGGTTCTGAAGGTGATTTGAAAAGGTGAACTTCAAATCTGAGTCATGCAGGAATGCTTCAGAAGGGGACATTGGATACATAAATTACAGCATGCTGTTTTTCTCTAAATCACCCTGTGCTCATATTTTATCACTATTTTTTCTTTTAAAATACATATCTCCAAAAAGTAAGGTATGGTGGCACTTATATTAGGAATCTGGTAGCTCCAGTTGGTGTCTGAAGGGAGACCCAGCTCTCAAGTAAGCCTGAGGAAGGCCTATTTAGATGACTCTGGCAACACAGGTCAAGATAGTGAAAGAAACCATCCATTGATGTGGTCTACACTTGAGTGAATGCTTTCAGGAAGTGAAACCCTCAGAAATTGTCACAAGAATGACTTCAACCTTCAGCACTCCTGGAGACACATTTGAAAGAGGCATTTTCTGCCAATGGAGAGATTATGACTAGAACTGTTTCCCCAGATTTTATGGGAATCATTTAAAACATTCAGAAAGTTGAAAGAGGAGTACACGTGTGTCTGCTACCTTTAATCAAAAACTATTAGCATTTTGATAATATTTTGCTTTACTAGTATGGGTCTGTGCACATGTGTTGTTTTGGCTAAAGCATTTGAAAATGAGTTTCAGACATTGAGATATTTCACCCCTAAATAATTCAGTGAAAAATAAGAATATACTCCAAGGTAGCATGAGACTGATATCATACCTGAGATAAAAACAATTTCCTAATATCATCTAATATCCAGTCCATATTCAAATTCCCCCAATATCTTAAAGCATCTTTTGTAGGCATTTCTTTTTCCTCCCTATTTAAAGACAACAACAACAACACATAAAACAAAAAACAAGGGCTGGGGATGTAGCTCAGGGTAGAGATCTTGCCTAACATGCTCGAGACCTGGGTTTAATCTTCTGCACCACACGCACGCACACATCAGAATCAATGAAGGCATTATGCTTGTTTATATTTCTTTATTATTTTATGCTAAAATAATTGTATACTTTAAAAATATATCCCTTTGAATAGACGGGCCAGCTGTCTGTAGGATGTTCTATATTCTGAATTTACCTGCTTGTTTTCTCATGGTGCCATTCACCTTGCTTCTTTTGCCTGGGGATTTCCTGTCCTCAGAAGTTAAGTCTAGAGGTTTGACAAGGTGTAGGTTAAACTTATTTGGCACGGATACTTCATAGATGACCCTGTATCCTTCATATTGCACTCCATTTGAAGTCACATGATGTCAGGCTGTCCTACTGTGACTGATGCTGAATGTGACAGTTGAAAAAAGAGTAAATGTGTGTCTACTACCTTTTTTTTTTTTTTGGTGGTGGTGCTGGGGCTTGAACCCAGGTCCTTGTACATGTGAGGCAAGCACTCTACCAACTGAGCTCTAACCCCAGCCCTGTCTATCACTTTTATTTGACATTTTGACAATATTTTGCTTTGCTCATATGGGTATGTGTGCATGTATTCTTATTCTGCTGAGACATTTTAAAATAAGTTTCAGACATTGCAATATATCACTAGGTTAAGGTGGCAACTGCCAGAACTGTCCCCTGAAATGCTATTCCTGTCCCCTCTCCTTGCATAGAAACCTAAGGGGAGATAATGTCACATCACATAGGGGCCTTGTCCTCAGCAGTCTTTCACTAGATGGTTTAGTCCTTAAGGACAACGACTCTAACCAACTCATAAGCTTAAGACCAGCTCAAGATGGCCTCATAGCACTCTTTTTAAGATACCTTCAGCAAAGTTTTTGTTTTGTTTTGTTCGTTTTTTTGGTCTTTAATTTCTTATGCATCCTAGGTTACAAGAGTTCATTTGGCTGTTCTTTAAAAACAGCACACTATTGCTCAAATGCTGATAAAGAAATTCTGCAATATGTGTTAACATTTCCTGTCAGGGACAGCTGAAACATCCATCCCTGCTGTGGAAACCTCCTTTACTCTGCACCAGCACCCAGAGTTTTCAAAATGATTGGCAGGCTAGTAAGGCCTCCCCTGTGTTCTCCTGTTACAGGGGCTTTCATCTCTGACTAAACACTAGAATCATCTGGAGGGCTTTTATAGTCTTTCCTGTCCTATCCTGCACTGTGTGGGTCAGTGCCTATGAGTGTGGGTTCAGCATAAGGAGTTTTTAAAGTTCTATTGGCAGCCTAGGTGGAAACCAATGAGCAAGGAGCTACTCCAAAAAAGGAAAAATAATTGTGATGTCATCATTTAACATCAAGGCATTAGATACCTTCCCCAGAGTGGGGCTTGTCCAGTTTTCCTGCACCTCTACCTCAGACACTGTCTTCAAAGAGGCACTTGTGGATTGCTGGACAGAACAGGGACCTAGGAAGCAATCAGGTCTCCCACTTGTAACCTGGGTGATCTCTTAGCCTAAGTATCCTTAAAGGAAAAGAGGGATGATAGTGCCAACTCAGTTTTGGTATCTGGACGGAAAGAGAACATATTTGCTGGCATATCATAATACCACCTTACCCTTTGTATTAGTGACCTCTTGCCATGAAGTTAGTGGCTTAAAACAACAAAGTTCACGATCTTATGATTCTGGAGACCAAACATACACAAAAGATCTCACTGGGGTACGATCAGGGTGCTGGCAGGGCTGCATTCCTTTCTGGAAGCTCTGGAGAAGAATCTGTTCTTCTCTAGAGGCCACTTGCATTCCATGGTCTATGTCCACCTTCCATCTCCAAAATCAGCAGCAGCCAGTGGTCTGTCTTACATCACATCACCTCTGCCTCTTCTACTTCCTCTTCCACACTTAAGGATCCTGGTGACAAGCTCCTGTTGTGATATAACCAATTAGTGGCTTAATTCCATATACTGCATTATTCCCTTTGCCATACAAGGTGACATATTCTTAGGTCCTAGGCATGGCATTGAGAGGTAGGCATCTTGGTAGGCCACTTTTTTTTTAACCTTTCCGAGATTTTATTAGCAGGACCCTAGCGGCCAGTCGCGCAAGAGAAGGGAGGAGAGAGAGGGGGAGAGAGAGAGTGGAGAGGGGGAAGGGAGAGAGAGGAGAGGGGGGAGAGAGAGGAGAGAGAGAAGAGAGAGTGAGACAGAGTAAGAGAGAGTAAGAGTAAGAGAACGAACAGGAACAGGGTGTTGATATTTATGGGCTTAACACAGGATGAGGAGGAGCAAGGCGAGTGGGCTGTTACTTCTTCATTGGCCGAGAGTTCGCGCCACTTTAGGGATTGGAGGTGCGCCATTCAAAGTTCTCGCCATTCACAGGGATTGGAGGTGACTGTTCGCACGCCTTCAGTGCGTCATGGACCTGAGATCCCGGAAGAGAAGCACTCCGGGCGCCATCTTTACCAACATTCCTCCCTTTTTTATTTTGGTTTGGGGGCGTCGTACTCGATCTGGCTACTTCCTGCTGAGTAGGGGCATCGTTTAGAGGGAGGGAGGGAGGTCAGTTGGTTGGAGAAGAAGGGCCAGGAGGCCCCATATCCATGCACTGAAGGCATGGATTTCCTCTGGGGAGAAGTCCATGAACGTGCTCTGCAAAGCTGAAAACCAAGGGCTTATTTCTTTGGCATGGAGGGGTAGAGATGGCCCTTCTGTGCAGTTGTCATTCGGTATCTTCATCTTTCAGCACTCAGTGAAGGTTTCTTGGGATGACTGGATGTGCATGTCATCTGGCTCGTTGGCAAGTAGCTGGTAATCCCTGAGGAGGAGCAATCTGCAGGCCGGTGGTGGATGTCAGGCAGGCGATCAGAGGAGTGGACTATGACAGCAATGGTTAGGCTCGAATTTGGGAACGGGGTTCCGCCTTGAGCGATGGGGATCCCCGTCCTGGGTTTCGGCACCAATGTAAAGGACAATGGAAAAGCTCTGTAAACTCAACAAGCCAAAACAACCGTTTACCTGTCCGAGATTTTATTAGCAGGATAGTAGCAGCCAGTCGCAGAAGCAAAAGGAGTCGAGAGAAAGAGAAGAGAGGGGGAGAGAGAGAGTGGAGAGGGGGAAGGGAGAGAGAGGAGAGGGGGGAGAGAGAGGAGAGAGAGAAGAGAGACTGAGACAGAGTTAGAGAGAGTGAGAGTAAGAGCCACTTTTCTTTTTTCTTCCTACTTCCCCCCCCCCCCGCCTTTTTTTTTTCTTTTGCAGTGCTAGAGTAGGAACCCAGGGCCCTGAGCATGCTAGGCAAGCACTTGAATACTGAGCTGCACCCTTCCTGGGAGGCCGTCATGTTATCTATCATACTGTCAATATAACCTCCCTCTGATCAGGAATGTAATGTAGGTTTCCATCCATCGAAACCCTATAAGTACATGTGAATCCTGTTAATGTTTTATTCACATGACACCAACTCACTGATACCTATATCAGACCTCGTTATACTATTTGTCCAATAATAGGTTCCCTCTCTGCTGCCTGTGGAGGGGACAGGTGTGAGCCACCCTGTTTGTATCATGTGATCCTTCTGTAGAGTGTAAGCCGATTAGACCAGCAATGGATACCTGACCCATGGGGAGTCAATGAATTGGCTTGTCAGCATTTCATTAGAATTTTTCTTAGGAACTTAAGGGAAGAGGTATGGATAACTATTATTCGTTATTGCTGCACTCTGGAGCCAAAAAAAAAAAAAATCATAGAATTATACTTGGAATTGGCAACACGGTAACTCAGTGCCATATGCAAGTCAGAATTTGGAAGGAGCCGGTGGAGGCAGAGAGTCAATTGAGAGACAGCTGAGCACCTTGTGGGGAGAGGTTGAGAGGCAAGAGTTTTCAGCCCCAAAGGGAGATGTGGCAGTTTTTAGAAAATTCCTGTTTCCTTAGCATTGACTAGCTTTTGAAAAATAGTGTTTTAAGCAAGATTTTTAAAAGCAAGGAGTATTAAAGATCTAAATTGCTTGTTCCGAATAGTTTTTCAAAAGTCCTCGCAGCTTTTTCTTATCCAGATAACAGAGCAAATGGAGAAATGAAAATGAAAAATAATCTAAAATCTTATCATCTTCATGTTTCCAACTTTCGATCTTTCACAAATGACAACGTGGAAAGTTCCATAGGGAATGAAAGTGCATCAGTTAGAATTTTTTTTTGCTAAAATTAGCAACAAATCCAGTTAATGTCAGCTAAACTCAAAAGGTACTTCATTTTACTGAACAAGAAGTCTAGAGGTCACTCCCGGGACTGTTCTGTGGCTTCATAATGTCATCAAGGATCCCAGCCCTTCTCATTTATTGGCTTCTCATTCTTATGGTAATTGTCTCATGGTCACAAGATGGCTACTGCAGCTTTAAGTAGTTTTGCTTCACATCAGTTTTCCCAGGGAGAATGAAGAGGCAGGAATAGTACATAAGGACTTTATTCTTCATAATTTATTATATAATTTATTCTTTAGTTGTGTAAGAAATCAAGTTAGTGAGCAGCAGTGTGAACGCAGGTCTGTCTCACTGACCTGAACTATATTTTCCTTAAGAACTCTGAGTCTCTGTTATCTATCTGAGAAGAGAATCCCCCAGCCTACTTGCCCCTGACTCTGGCTAGAACAGGCTCACATACCTACCTCTAACCCAAACTATGAAAGGGGAATGGACAACAAGATGGTTTAGACCAAACATGATTTGCCACCCATGGCAGGAAGAGACACCCCTTTCTTGGGATGCATGGGTTTCCACTGACTGATGTTCTGTAAGCAGGGGTAAAGTGGGGGGAGTGCCCCACCCAGAGTGCCGGGTAGCCCATACATTGACATGGCTTAAAGGGAGGAAGAAAAGGAGAAGCCATGCTGGGAAACCATACCCTCTGGGCTTTGCAAGAGTGGAGTTCAGCTCTACCTCCCTTAGCACCTCTGGCCGGGGCTGCTGGACACCAAGAAATTCAGTCTTCCTGTGATCCAAAGGCGTCCTTCAGGTTCAGGGTTGAGAGCCTTGCCTGGGACTCAACTCCAGACTCTATCTTCAAATGCCATTTGAGATATTCCCATGGATGACAACAGACAGGGCCGGTCAACACATCAGAGGCTGCAAACAACGGATGAGGGTGCCCAGCTCTCCCCCTCCCACCTGGCCCCAAGTAATTCCAACAAAACCAAAGTCCAACCCATCAGTACCAAAGTTTCCTGCATAATCACGATTTGATGTTTTCTCTCTTCAATAACAATATTAACTTTTCAAAAAACTTTTTTAAAAAAAAAATAATAATTGTAGCTTTTGTGATGCCATGAAGTATATGCTCAGTCTGTATTTGGGGTAAGACAGCACAGTTTGTGCTGGGTTCTCTAGTCTTCTGTGTCAGCCCTAGAAACCAAGATAATACAAAAACACAGTTATCATCTCAATGCATTGAGAGTTAATTTAGACCCATGAAGGGTAGCCCTTCTAATGTGTAGCTCTAGGCAAATTCTGTAATAGTCGACACTCTTAAAGCACACATAGAGAGAGCTCTAGATGAAGTGTTTGTTGTTGTTGTTATAAGTCTCAAAATTCTTTCAAAATGAAAAGAGATCATGTCATTTACACAAAGATATAATGCTAAAAAGAGAGAAACAGAGAGAGCGGACCCATAAGACAATTTGCATATTTTGAGCATCCTCCCTGTTTCAGGTACAGGAAAAACAGCACGCATACATGTGTTACTACATTTGCTCCTTATATACAGCCAACCCACCAGGTAAGTATTATTATAGCCACTTGTCCAATGGGAAATGGAAGCTCAGAAAGTTGTGTAAGAAATCAAGTTAGTGAGCAGCAGTGTGAACGCAGGACTGTCTCACTGACCTGAACTATATTTTCCTTAAGAATACACACTTTTGGGCTTGGGGATGTAGCTTAGTGGCAAAGCATTTGTCTAGCACATGGGAGGGCCTGAGTTTGGTCATTGGCCCTGGGGGGAAAAATGCATGCTTTCTTTTTCTTGTTAGATTTATAGGGCAAAAATATGTGTTCTGTGGGTAAAAGCTTTAACTGGTCATAAAAAAAAAAAAGAAGCATCAAATCCACTAAAGCCAGATTGCTGTTGATATCCCTAGAGACAAATATGGTGTTGTATTTTTGGATAACTGTTGAACATTTACAGCTGGAGAGTTACAAAGGTGAAAAATGTTATTTCCGTCCATAGAGAACTGATGGGAACAGAAATATGAACAAACGATTACTATCCAAAGTGATGACTGCTGTAGTGGTGGCACATTCAGGGTAGAGTTAAACCTTGGAAAAGCCCCATGTGGAAGGGGATGGAGGAAGAGCCATGGAGGATGAGCAGACACTGGCTGAAGGACAACCAGAAGCTTGCCAGACAGACAGTTCTGGGGAGGGCATTTCAGTCGGAGGACAGTGGGTGCAGAGGCAGGGAGGTCTGAGGGTTCTGAATTGCCAGCTCACAAAATTTAAAAATGAGTGGCAGAAAATGAATCCCTATGAAAGTACAAATGCCAAATCCTTGAAAAAAAAATGTTTACCTTTTTCTTTTTAAGATTAAAAAAATAATTCTGCAGTAATATGATATGACCAAATAAGAGATGACATACAAATATAGAGGTCCAACATCAATTAATATTTTAAATATTCATGCCTATAAAAATTGGAGATGACCTCAATGTCCAGCCGTAGAGGATTGGTTAAATCTATTTTTATATACAAAAGTAAAAAAAAAAAACTATGCAAGTATTTAGAAAAGAATAAGGCAGATCTATAGGTCCTAGATCAGCAGGAAAAGCTAACCATTTATTTGAGAGGTGCAGGCCCAGGGTGGTGAGGGTGAGGCAAAAGGGAAGCAAGTCTAGAGAAGGGGCAGTCAGCTAACACACTGACTAGGTGCAGTCAGCTATTGACACTTCTGTGAATCTCTGGGCCCTGATCTGGAAGCTTGCTGCATGGTGTTTAATCCAGACCCCAAAGCAGAAGGATAACTTGGTGCCAAAGGAAACTAAATAAGAGGAAAACAAGGAGGCTGTTGAGATCATTGAAAAAGAAATCTAAGATTTTTATCCCAATACATACATTGCCTGGCTATTAAGTCTGCAAATATAACGATATCATTGTATCATATGTTATATATATATTTTCCCATCCTTTAAAAAAATGTAAAATCCATTCTTAGCTTCCAAGTTATGCAAAAATGTGCAGCGGGACCTCTTTGACCTACACCTGTAGCAAAATTCTTATCCCTTAGAAATTGTTCCCATGTTAAAATTCCACATCTGTTCCTGCAAAGCTCTATTCCTCTCCAGCTAGTAGTCGGCACTAGGACCCAGCTCCACTAGACCACTAAGGCTTTATGGCTCTGTCACTGATCCCTTGATTTGCATTTCATTTTACTTCCTGCTTGTTCTCCTTCCTGCTGTCATACTTATTCTTGCTGGGGTGTGTACTGATGGGAGATGGACCTCTGGACTGCAGTGAAGATCACAAAAGAAGACTTAATTCCTATGTGACTGCTGGTTAATTCATTTCTGGATGTTAGAATCCCTTTATAAGCCCCAAACCATATGCCATATGGAATTTCGTTATGTGCTCCCTAGTGCTTCTGTTTTTGCCATCTGTCTGCGACTTCCTGTGTGGTTTCTTTGGCAGTGGGGGATCCATGCATCAGAAATGCTTCCATACAGCAAATTTTGAAAACCCAATCTTAAACATTTGCCTCTGAAGTTAGACGTACATTTTCAAAGCATTATGTGTTTGAAGCACATTAATAATGATCTCTACTGTGAGGCCACAAGAGTGTATCAGCATCTCTCACCAGGGCAACACCCACACACCAACACTGCTAAGTTCTCTACCCACAGATCTTTAACATCTTCTATTTGGAGGACTCTGACACATTACAGCCTCGGCATTCTACCCACACTAGGCTTGTGTTCTCAAATACAACCAGAATTTTCCATCCTTAAAGGTAGGAGCTGCATTGGTTCATTTTGTTTTTGTGCCCTATTTTCTAATACAACATCTAGCAGCTAAGAGGAGTTTGTCAAATCTGCGTTGACATCAACTAAAAAGTTTAATTACAACCTGCAAGTTTCTAGGTCATATCTCCAAGCAAAATCAATGCCAAGGTTGTCACTCTATATGACACTGGCTGTTGGTTGCTAAGATATGAATTGATTGTTATGTTGTTTATGTGGTTGGTTGTGAAAGTATATAAGATACATATTTATATTATGAAGATGAGTGAGATACTCAGAATTAAGCATTTTAACATCTTCAGAAAAATGCATGTTCTAGATTGCCCAGGATCACGGGCATGAATGATAGAGATTTGACCTCTGAGTGATAAGATCAGTTCATATCTTAGCTCTTTACAATCTCTTTAAGTCAAAAAGACCACTTACCTCTCAAACCTATTTTAGTCTCTTTGTAACCAGAACAATAACCCCTTCCCTGCTACTTCAAAGAACTGATATAAGAGGTGCTGTAAATGATGAAAATGTAGTGCAAACACAGAATGTGTTCTTTCATATGCACATTTATAGCCCACCAGGGGTAAAGCATTGGGAAATACAGATGTGAAAAACAAAGAAGTAATTGCTTAGGCAAACAAAAACATACATAGGAATAGTAATTCAAGTGGGGGTGGGGGTGGGGGTGGGTATGAGAATCTAAAGGAAGTCATACAGATTCCTGGTCCCCTCCAAAAGACATTCTCTGTGACAGGGATGGTAGTGGTTAAGGAGCTCTGGCAACTCCCAAACTCCCCAGAAGATTATCATGCATGGACCAGATTTTGAATATACCAATTTATGGTTCAGAGGGCAAGATAGAAGAGAAAGTTAATAATTCATTTCTTACCAATTTTAGATCCTCCACTAAGCATGCAGTGGTTTGTTGAGATGTTGTTCCTAGGCTGTGCGGAAGAGGGAAACTTGTGAGATGATGAGATCAGGATGGGTACACCATTGTATAAGGGTATCTCCTCCTCTTCCCAGATGCCACTGGTGACTCTAATCCTAGATCTCTCTCAAGAGTTGGCATATTGGTTAGTTAAAAAAAAAAAAAGCAATGGCTTTTACAAAGTAGAAATTTATTTCTCTTTCTTGAAAACAAGGTCCAGATAAGTGGTCCAGGTCTGGGTTGGTGGCTCCATAAGTCTGTCAAGAGACTTTCAGTCCACCATTCCATCATCTCTAGGGTGTAGCTCCCTTGATCTGATGGGCCAATATGACAGCTGTAGCACCTCCAATCATAGCATCCTTCCAAGCAGCAAGATAGAGAAAAGAAAGGGCAAAGGGAGAACCAGCTGTAACGCTCCCTAAAAATTTGCCATGTCTTTATGCTTTATCCCAGTGGCTCATACTTAGTAATATTTGGCTCATTGTCTGCAAGGAGGTGCAGAAATGTATTTGTTCTTCCCTAGGCAGACCAGGCCAAGGTAAAGATCAGTATTTCAACTAGTAAGGAGTAAAGGGAGAATAAATACAGAGGTAGATAGCTAATTCAGGCTCAGATGGGATCCTGGGGTTTGAAGCTGGTTTCGCTGGGTCTGGGCCACAATGCGTCCGGCATTGCAAAGTACCAGCAGGAAGAGCCGGTGGGGATGATGGGCAACCAGTCAGCGACTACAGCTCAGGGGTTTCCAGTCACACATATTCTAAGTTTGCAGCATCTAAGTGTCCTCTCGTTTGTGCGTTCTGAAGTTCATTTCCATCATAGTATCAGTACTGTTGAGAGACAGAGGCAACTGTTTTGAACATGGTCCAAATCCCAGAATTGAGACCAAATAGCCCTGTGGTCGTTGGCTGGTAACTTGGCTGCTAAAGGCTTTTGTTTTCATTTCTCTAACATGGAGATGATTCCTATTTGGCTACCACTCCAATGGGGATTATTTAGCTCATCAAATGATGTATGTGAAGGGCTGTTAAACTTCTGGGTAAGATTTGTATATAAATTATTTTGAACAAAATTCCATAAAGCGTATGTTAAGGATTCATGAAAAAGTCTGAATTATTTAAACTGGGTTCATATGCCTGAAACTTTAATTTAAAATTGCCTATTAGCATGTGCTATGAATAATTAAAGTTTCCCATTTAATCTGAAGGAAATTTGTTCCACTGCATTTTTAATAAAACATCGCGACTGTGGATCTCTCAGCTATGGCCTCCTCTTCTTCCTGATGAATACAGTCCATTAACACTAGAAGTCACGTTTCCTAAATCTGGTCATCTCTCTGGAGAATATGTCATTCCTTCTTTATAGCCTCTCCTCCAGTGATAACCCTTCCCTTCAGAGGCACATTTTCATTTCCACCCCTGAAGAGGTTTGGAAGACCCACATAACTGTGCTGATTGTGACTGGACTGACTTTAGATGGATGATCATTGACCACACGGTCCTTTAATGCTGCCTCTGCCCTTCTGCCTCCAGATGACCATCTGTCCCTTCTGTTTTCTCAAATTTCCAGGAGCCCCTCAGTCTAGGCTTGTAAGCTTGGTCTTGCTCTCTAAGTCGCTAAGAAAACAGAAGTCTTCAGAAAAGAACTCACACTGTCCCCACAATCCTGTCAATGCCACATACTGTCCCTTCTCTCCTGTTACAAGGAGCACCCATGTCCCTACTGCTGTAGACTGGATCTAGAATGTTCCCCAAGGCATGTAGTAAGGGTTGAGTCTCCAGCTTGGCAGGTAGAAAACTCTAAGAGGTGGGGTCCAGGGGGAAAGGAGATTGTGGGACCCTGGTCTCTTCTTCTTTCTTTCATTTTCTGTTCCTAGACGTGAGGCAAATTCCTTGCTATACCATGTGTTCATGCCATGATGTGCTGCCTTGCCACAGGTCCAAAAGCAATGGAGCCAACCTCTAAAACTATGGGACAAAATAAGCCTTTTCTCATTGTGAGTTGATTGTATCAGGTGTTTTTGTTTTGTTTTGGTTTTTGGTGGTGTTTGGGATTGAACCCAGGGCCTTGTGCATAGAAGGTAAGCACTCTACCAACTGAGCTATATCCCCAGCCCCTCAGGTGTCTTCCAACCCCACTACCTGTCTACTCTCTCCCCTCTCCCCTCATCTACTCGAGGACTTTCTTCTAGGAATTCTTCTTCTTTCCTGCATTCCACAATTGCTCTCCCCATGTCATCCCCTGCAGGTCATCCTGACCTTGCTGTCCCTGGAACAAGCCAGGAGGGATCTTGTCTCAAGTCATTTTTACTCCTTGACCTTCTAGGTATGCCCTGGGTACTTAGATGCCATTTGTACCTCCTTCCTTCTCTCTTCCAACTCTATTATTTTTCTCCTTAACATTTCTCACCATCCCACCTATTTTATATGTTTTCCAGATTTATATTTTCCATTATCTATTCCCCCCCACACTTTAAGCTCCAATGAAGGCAGGAATGTTTTTCTTTTTCATTCATCGTTCTATCCCCATGCCTAGAACAGTGCCTGGCACACAGTGATGCTCAATAAATAAATATGTTGAATAAACAATATATCTATTATTAGTTAAGCCATTTTGGAAATAACACTTTTGTGTATCTGACATTTTAATCTAGAATTAATGAGTTTGGTTGTATGTGAGTATTACCCGACTTTAAAGAAGAATTGGAAGTACTCCCAATGCCCCAAAGGAGAGTACATGTATTTGTTTTAATTGAGAGCTTAGTTTATGTCCGATATTTTACATGGATTATCTCATTTAATCCTCCCAAAATATTTTAAAGAAGGTATTATTCTTATTTTATAGAGGAGGAAACAGAGGCTTTAGTAAAATTACGTAAGTTTCCCAAGGGCATCAACTGGTAGGTGATAGGGCTGGCATTTGGGCACAGGCAGTTTCACTGAAAACTCCACATTCTACATGCTGCTTCCATTGCCAAGTGAGCCTGCTCAGAAACTAGCCGAGAAACCGCATGCTCATTATTTCTCTTGACACAGCTCTAATGTACATACACACGGTTCTAAAACAGTGCCAGGCAAATCGAGACTGAGAGTTCAGGGTGCTGCTGAATTTCACAGATGTCTCAGCCCCTGGCATGCAAGACCCAGGGCTGAGCCCCATATATAGCCTTGCATTGGTCAACTAAGGTTAGCAGGCATTGGCACTCATGCCTTGCCTTTATAACTCTCCTGTCACCCAAATTGTGCTCATCACTGAATAATGCACAAATATCACCTGCTCTGTGAAGCCAAGAGTTAAGTCTTTCTCTGAACCATCAGACTGATTTACAGCTCTCTGTGGCTGCTAACACGGATTTGATGGATGATGGTCTGTGTATGTATCATTTTTCCAATGTAGACTGTAAGCCAGTGAGCAGGGACCCTGCCTTACCTCTCCCTGGCTCCCTCAGCACTGAGCGCAGGAGCCCAACTTGTACTAAGGAATGAATTCTGGACTCATGGGTAGCCTTGTTTCAACATGTTCATTCAAATAACTGTCCAGGACGGACTCTGGGCAAAGCCCTGTCCTAGGTGTGGGTGAAATGGTGGTGGACAGGAAAACCCAAATTGTTTCCCAAAAAGAACCCCCTTCTGGTGTCTGAGGTGCAAAGGGACATTGGAACTACTTTGCAGAGACCTGAAAGAGAGCTGTGAGCAGGACTGAGTGTCTCCTTTGGGCTGGTGTTGGATGAAGTCCTGCCTTGAAGGACATTTGAATGGAGCCCGAGGATGAAAAGGAAGCAATGTCTTCAAGAACTAGATGCGGAAGCCAGCTGTGGTGGTCTACACCTGTAATACCAGCAACTCGGGAGGCTGAGGCAGGACTATGTATCACAAGTCTAGAGCAACCTCAGCAATTTAGCGAGACCCTATCTCAAAATGAAAGATAAAAAGGACCAGAGATGTAACTCACAGGTAAAGCACTCCTGGGTTCAACCCCCAGTTTAAAAACCAAAAACAACAACAACAATTGGAGGCCAAGAGTTCCAGGTGGAGGAAGCAGAAAGTACATAGACCTGGGATGAGAGGAGGCCCCAAAAGCCCAAGAGAGGAAAGGAGCCAATGGACTAAAACTGGGTGAACCAGAGAAAGCAGCAGAGGAAATACGTAATGACTGACACTCAAGAAATTATTTTTCAAAAATAAACTAACTCTGGAGAGGTCTGTACACCCCATCATTTGGGAAGGAAGATTTATGTTATTGTTTTAAAGACAGATTCTTCCATGCTGCATCATATTTTAGAATCTAATATGATGCCAATTTATACAATTGCTAGATTATTTATTTTACAAGCCAACACCCAATCAATAGCCACAGCAGCACAGGATTTCCAGGACTCAGAATATCTTCCGTGTACTTCCAGAAAGCATGCTGTGCCAAATACTGTTCTAGATTATCACTCCAGATTTCATTAGCTGTAGAGAGTCGTGACAATAGTTGAAATTAATTTGTTAATGCAAACTTTCTTTCATTATGCACAAAACTTCCCTGTGCAGATTATCTGATACGATTAACTGCTTACAGAAGTCCTGCCTACAATGCTGTCTGCAACAGAGCTGATCTGTGAACTATTTATTAACCTATGTGCTGTGAGGTTAGCACAGAGATCGAGAGTAATTAGACACTTTGAGAGCACTTTTATACCTCCATAGAATCCAAGCACCAGGTCAACATTTGCATGGCTGATTTCAGTTCGAGTTTCGTGTTGAAGTGTGTTCTGATAACAATGACAGAACCCCACCTTGGAGTGGCTACTCTAAGTAAGAGGTTCACCCTTGACATTATTGGGACAGTCTTGCTATGAAAGAAACACGGCAGCTGAAAGAGGAAGAGGCCAGTGTGTTATGTACAAGGCTGTCCTCCATTATTTTACAATATGGAATCTGATCATGAACAAGTGTTAACCATGTTAACGTGTGGACAGGTGCATGTTGAGATATGATGGTTACTGAGGGGGAAATTCTGCTCAAATGCTTAAATTGTAGGATAAAACTGGTGTTTCAGCAAGATAAGAAAACAGTGTTTCAATTTTAAAAAGATGTTAAAAACGGCATTCACATTTTCTTATTATCTAATATCTTTGTAATTTAATAATCTTAGTACTACATGAGAGGAAGGGAAGCAACATTGTTTTTGAATGAAAGAAACTAATGAAAATGCAAAAGCAGAAGTTAGAAATTTGGAATAATATTGTTTCTATAATGTTATGACATTAAGTGAACACTGTCAATGAAGTAGAGATGAACAGATACTTCACACCCATGAAAAGTTACAATCAACTTGTGAATAAGAAGGAACATTTTTGAATTTTATTTTCTATATATAGAAAATTCTCAGATTTAAAATTGATTTCTTCCATCCAAACATAATATAAACTTAGATAAAAATTGACAAAACAAATCATTAAAACTGCCTAGTAGCAAAGGGTTGAAGATAAATTATTTGAGATAATAGTTTTTAAATATCCTGAGCTTGCTAAAATTGCTTTTAGATCCTCTTTTTTTTTTTTTAACTTTTGTCAGCAATGTCAGTGTCACAGAGTTGTGACTGTTTTGTCTGGAATGAATGTTATTGAAGCTAAATATAATCTTAAACCAAAGTAAAGAGTTTTTTTTTTTAATGTCATACATCATATATTTTAAATTGACCAAAACTATTTAGAGAAAACAACATAGTGTATTTTCTTAAATATAATATTATGATTTATAATTTTTATTTTCCCATTGAAATTTTTGAGTTATTTGAAGTTTTCAAAATTGGAATTAATCATTGTTTTCATTGGAATGATTCACAAAGATGGTATTTTTGAATGACATTTGTCAGGTAAGTTGGTGCTATACTACCTTCTGTAACAGATAAACAAAAACTATCATTTACTAGGAAGAAAAACCTAAATATAGAAGCAATTTGTTTGTTTGTATTTGTTTGTTTTGTTTTGGTACTGGGAACTGAACCACATCCCCCTTTTTATGTAATTTTTTATTTTTATTTCGAGACAGGGTTTGGCTAAATCACTTAGGGCCTCACTTACTGAGCCTGGCCTGAACTTGCAATCTTCCCACCTCAATCTACTAAGTTGCTGGGATTCTAGGCATGTGTCACCATGTCCAGCTAGAAAGTTTTAGACTTATTCTCTGTAAATTGTGTTGGCACTAACTCAACCTATAGTAGTTAAATTAATAAGGGAGAAGCAAGCTCATTTTGCATGCTAAATATTTTGAATAGTGAAATGCATATAGGAGTTTGTTCAAATGATAATTTGCATATCAATGTTTAACAAAAGAGATTATTATTTGCTTCATAACTATTTTTTGTTATAATTGCAGAAAAAACTATGATTGAAACTCAATTTTCCACATTAAATAGCTATATATGTATGCTTTCAATGAACAGTGTATACCATTTTTATGTTTGTGTGTGTGTATGTGTATGTGGTGCTGGGGATTGAACCAAAGGCCCTGTACTTGGGAGGGAAGCATTCTACCAACTGAGCTATATCCCCAGCCCTATGTTTGTTTTGTCCCATATATTTCTTTTGACTCCATCTGCTGAGATGTAATTTGTCTGTTGACTCTAATAATTTAAAATAAAACCTTTATTTTGTAAATCTTTTTTGGGGTGGGGTGGGGGAAGGTACTGGAGATTGAACTCAGGGGTTCTCGGCCATGACCCCAGCCCTATTTTGTATTTTATTTAGAGACAGGGTCTCACTGAGTTGCTCACCACCTTGCTTTTGCAGAGGCTGACTTTGAACTCAGGATCCTCCTGTCTCAGCCTCCTGAGCCTCTGAGATTACAGATGTGCGCCACCACACCTAGCTATTTCATATATAATTTTAAATTTCATTTTTCTCATATTTAATTTTAACTCAATTCCCAAAAGTATACATTTGTACCAAGTTGGAAGTGAAAATTCGCAAGCAAACAAAACACCTTATCTACACCACATATTATTTGAAAAGTACTGGCACAGGAGACATTTTGTTATGCATTGAACTAACCTTATTTATTAGTTGATTTAACCTCATTTAGTAGTTGATTAACTAAAATCTTTATTTTACATTTTTAAAAAAATTTTTTCTTTTAGTTGTTGATGTACCATTATTTTATTCATTTTATGTATATGCGGTGCTGAGAATTGAACCCAGTGACTCACACCGGCAAGACAAGCGCTCCACCACGGAGCCACAACCCCAGCCCTGTTTTACATTTTTGAACTAAGTCCAGACACTTCTAAATATACTGTGTTAATTTGAAAAGCAACTTAAATGAAAATGTAAAAAATTACTTGCTATAAAAATATTTTTTAATTAATTAACTAGTACTTAGAAACTACAGAAAAGTGGTCCCCCAAACTTGGGATTGAGAAATGCCTCCTCTTTGACTGGATTACTTCTGCCTGTTTTTGAACTCATGTGAATGGACCCCAATGGCTTCCTTTCTTTGGGGTCTCACTTCTTTCATGCTGGACCTATAGTTGTAGGTCTCACTGCCCCCAGAGCAGAGCTTACATGTGAGCAGGGCACTGCCAAGAGAGCTTTCCAGAGCCATCTCCCCCACCCTAAGGGTGAACAAATTATTTCTTAAGTGTGTTTATATTTCTCATCCAGTTTCCTGGCCTAGGCCCATTCTTTGTGCTTAGATGACTTCATATCTGTATTACATCCTGTGGGTTGATTTTATGTTTCACTGCCTCTTAAACTGTCTGTGGCCCAGGCTGTGTAAAGCAGCCATTGATTCTTTTTTATTACTCTTTAGTATCCCATCATGTGAATATGCCCCCATTTATTTATTCATTCTAATGCTGATGGATATTTGGGTTATTTGCTTTTGGAGGCTCTTACAAATAATGCTGCTATAACATTCTCTTACCTACCTTTTGTTAGACATACCATTCATTCCTTAGGGGTATTTTCCCAGGAGTGGAATCCTTGGGTCACTAGATGCTTATGTTTAGCTTCAATAGATACTACAAAGTAGTTTTCCAAAGGAGTGTGCTGATTTTAGTCCCACCAGCAGTATTTATAAGAATGCCAGGTACTTCACTTTTTTGTACCTCAGATACTTAGGATTGACAATCTTCTTAACATCAGTTATTTTGGTAAGTGTGTAATGGTGTGATTTTAGCTACAAATTCCTGATGATAATGTACAATCACAATATTCAATGATCTGTGTTCATTCCTGGTTTATAACACACAAAACACTGAAATAAAAAGAAAGTGTTTGAAAACTTTTTTTTTTTTTTTAAACCAGGGATTGAACTCAGGGGCGCTCAACCTCTGAGCCACATCCCTAGATCTATTTTGTATTTTATTTAAAGACAGGTTCTCACTGAGTTGCTTAGTGCCTCGCTGTTGCTAGGCTGGCTTTGAACTGTGATCCTCCTGCCTCAGCCTCCCAAGCCACTGGGATTACAGGCATGTGCCATTGAGTCTGGTGAGTGTTTGAAGATTTTTTTACAATTATTTGATCAAAAATTTTATGTCTGTTGACTTTAATAAAAATTGGGACTTACATTTTTAATTTTTATATTTTATATCCACATATTTAAGTGTGTGTGTGTGTGTGTGTGTATGGGCAATCAGGATTAAACCAGAGGTACTTCATCACTTAGCTACATCCCTTGCCCTTTTTATTTTTATAAATAAGATCTCAATAAATTGCTGAGGCTGTTCTTGAGCTTGTGATCCTCCTGCCTCAGCCTCCCAAGTTGCTAGGATTACAGGTGTGAGCCACAGTGCCCAACTCTTAATTTTATATTTTAATTTATCTATATATTGTTACAACTTTAATTTACTTGTCAACTAATGACCTTTTCTTTTTTGTATTTTGTAACAGCATCAATCTGAGATTGATTGGAAATTTTTTGAAACTCTTTGTCCAACAGGTAGTTTAAGAGGCACTGAATATAAAATCATCCTTCAAGGAAGCAATGCAAATGTAAAGTCATCTAAGGACAAAGAATGGGGGGGCCTCAGCCAGGAAACTGTATGGGAAATATAGACATACTTTAAAAAGTATTTCATTCACCCTTAGGGTGGGGTAGATGGTTCACTGAAGCTCTATCAGCAGGGCCTTCCTGGTATGTACCTTCTACTTACTGGGGATGATGAACCTTTCAACAACAGGCCCAGACAAATCCAGATCACACCCACAGTTCTGGTTGGTGCTTTGAAAGATTCAACTCATGTTCTGAGTCCATGCTTACTACTACTGTCTGACGATGATTAAGCTTCCTGGAGGGCTCTGCTGACTGGGCTGTATACAAGATACCACGGGTTGGTGGCTTAAGCAACAGAAATTTATTTCTTACCCTTCTGGAGTTTAGGAAGAACAAGATCAAGATGCTGGCACATCTAATGTCTGAAGAGTCCTCCATTTCTAGTATATGGAGGTGCCTTCTTGTCATGTCTTCACATGACAAGATTTCTTTGGCTTTAAATAGCTCACATGAATGAGCTCCCTCAGATCTCTTTTATAAGGGCACTGATGATAACCTCCCTACCTCCCCAATTCCCCACCTCAACATACCACCACATTAGAGTTAGGATTTCAACCCAGGAAGGTTGGAGAGGCCTAAATGTGCCGTCCATTGCAAGGTGATAAGCATATATGGAGGTTGTGCTTCAAATTAGATTTTTGGGGGGTCAAGTTGAAGGGAAGCTTAAGAAATGGAGCCTCAGAATAATCCATGAATTATCAGTTACAAAGTACTTTTTGATGGATTTAAAATTCAAATTCAAATTTTTGCTTGCAATTTTTAAGTTATGAATAGGTATATTTAGCATTATGAGTAGATAAATTATTAGTTTAAAGTAGATATTAAACTGAAAATGAGAGGAGTAACCATTAGGATTCTTTAATGTTAAGGCCTGAAACATTCTAGAAAAATACATAGTAATAAAATAAACTTTCAATGGAAGCTGTTTTTCTCATATCTGCAGAGTACTAACTAGTGCCTGGATAAGTTGGATTTTCCCTCAAATTCTCTATTTTTAACTACAGTGATTTAAGAATTGATAATTTGTGATTTACATTCTGAAGATTTACCATGGCATGGTAAATAGAAAATTCAGTGTTAGAAGTCATGGAATCGTTTTTTTCCCCCTGGTACTTTTAAGCGATGTTATCTAAATCAAATGGCTTAACATTTCTGAATGATGGTCTCCTTGTCACAGAAACAAAGATCATCCAGCCCAGCACCACTAGACTGATTCTAAAAGATGTCACCAAGTAGTCTGACAAAACCATGAGAGATTGCTGCAGTCTGGCTGGGCATAAATCATGAGCCACTCAAGCAGGAACAAACTTTATTTCCGAACTCCACCAGCACACTCCACACACGCTCTCCGGGAACTCTCCCGAAAGCCACGGGGCTCCTTTTGGAACCACCAACCGGAAATCCCTCCTCCGGCACTTCCCCAACCAATGCGAACTCTTCAGGAATCCCCACGAGAGCTCAACCGGAACTCAACAGGAACTCTTCGAGAACTCGCTGTCATCACCTCTCAACCACTACTTCTGGCAAAAATGCCATGTGTCATCCCGACTCGGCTGTGGCCCTCAACAAGAGATTGCCAAAATTTTATTGAATATTATTTTAATACCTATATGAGACAGTATGTGAATAAATAAATTATAATTTATACCCACAGAATTCGAAGAGCTTTAAATCTCAGCAGGAAGATATTGAGGCATTTAAAGCCAAAGAAATCCAAATATTTTATAGTGATCAAAGTAGGTGAGGATTTTAAACTTTTTGAGTAGATAGAAGAAGCATTAGGTGATATATAAACGGAATCCATCCAAGTGAACCATGTAACATCGCTTCAGCTTGAAGTTGTGGAGACACTGGCCCAGAAACCTCAAAGAGGTATAAAATATTTTTTTAAAAAAGGCAGGAAAATGCCCCATCTGGGTAACTAACAAAAATCCAGTCACCAGCTTCATCGGGTCATTCTGTAACCTCCAGCAAGCAAAGAAAGCAAGTTCAGAAAGTATGTAAAAAGCTAACCACTTCCTCACTCCAAATTATGAAGAACAACAGAGATTTTTTAGCAGGTAAGCAATCTCTCTCATCCCTGGGAAAATTTAGAAATAAGAAGAGAAATGTCCAAGAGAATAAAGTACTTTTAGTCTATTTTCTGTTGCTAATAGCACAGACTGGGTAAGTTATCAAGAAAAGAGGGTTATTTTAGTTCATGATTCTGGCCCAAGGTCGAGGCCATCTGATGATGGAAGAGTCCTGAAGCAGCACAAGCATCAAATGGTGAGAGTCGGGGATGTACTTATGTCCTAGTCTCTCTCCTTATAAAGTCTCAGAGACCTCACCCTGCTGACTCTGTAATACGGGTTGGCTCCCAAAGCCCCACCTTCAAATACCAAAGTCAGAGTGTTTCATCCTCTTCATACATCACAAAGGGGATGAAATTCCCACGGGAGTTTCAGAGGGGACAAATTGTATTCGATCCATAGCATATTTCATGTTAATATTTTAATGTGGAAAACTCAATACATATTTGGGAGGAAGGCGGGTACTCCATCCTTTCCTTCTCTACCTCTCTTTTGGTCAGAGAATTTTCCCTGGAAGGGTTAAGGGCTTCAGCACCAGATTTGAATGATCATGGGCTTTAACCTCGCCACTATCATTTCCTATCACTGTGCTCTGTAATAAACTCACTGACCTAAGACTCAGTTTTCTCATCTACATGATACTATCCGCCTGATAGCATGATTAGAAAGATTAGAACATACATAGAATGTGGATACAGAAGAAACACTTAATAAATACCAGCTGCTCTAATTATGTATTGCTGAGCAATAAACTACTGCAAAACTGATGGTGTGAAACAATAACATTTTTATTAAGCTCATGAGTTCTGTGGATCAGGAATTCAAAAATGGCTGAGGAGGGAGAGGTCTTCTCCACATATCCGGAATCTCATCTGTATGATTTGAATGCATGATGGCTTCCTCACTTCTGTCCCTGGTGCTAGGGCTGGGCTGGCCCAAGGGTATGGTCCTCTGGGATGTTCCAGTGACAACTGGAATATTTGCCTGTGACCTCTTTGTGGCTTCTTTACAGCACAGCAGATTTAGAGTAGTCAAACTTCTTTCTGGAAGCTCACAGCTGCTGCTTAACATCAAAAGCTACTGTGGCAGTTTTAAAATGTGGCCTCAGATTCTTGGCACTCCTTCTATAGAGAAGTCTTTGAAAGAGGGAATGCATGAAGACTATACAACCTCTAAAAGTCTGCCAATACAAGTTATCCAGTAGTAGGAGGGGTGACAGAAAACTATCGTAATTTCTTGAGATAAGTAGTGAGTGAATAGGAGATTTGAAGATTTTTAGGTCTGGGTTCTTAATTGTTTGGGGTTTATAAAGAATCTTGGTAGGTGTCTTCTAATCCTCTGACTGTCCCTCCCCATCCCATCTCATAGTTTCTGCCTCCTGGGGTAGTTTCTGTCCCTTCTCTGGCCAAGACCATTGGCAAGCTCAGCTCCTGCTCCAGCTGGTTCTTCGACTTCCTGCTCCATGATCATTCTTGGCCAATACTTTGACTCCTTTTCTGTTTTCAATCTGGACTGTCTATTTTCTTCTGAGGCCACACGAATGAATGGTAGGCCAGGAAGCACAGGGAGCTATCGAGATTTGCATGTGAAGGCCAAGAACATTGAGGCGGGTGCAGTTTGCTTGTAATTTACTTTAAGGTTAGCACCAAGTAAAATTGTGTATTTGTTTCTTAAAACAAAAATATCTTGAAGACACTGGTAACTTTGCTTAAGTTAGTATTATCATTTTACATATGTGCCCTCACATGCATTTATATGTACTGGTTCTTTTAAGAAGAATGTGGTTCTCTGTTTTCTGGCAGGCATCACTGGCTCACACCACGACCTAGCTAACCAATGAAGGACGTTCCTGTTGCGGCTTATTGAAGATCCAACAGCTACAGAGAATTAATGCATTTCTGTCTCTATCTGCTAGACAGGAGGTGGAGGATAATAGGAATGTGGACAAGTTCATGGATATTTGACACTGCTATCTCCTGACCACTGTAAGCACTCCTGAATCTGCCTATCTTTCATTTGGGGGTGTGTGTGGTTGTTTATTGTTAATCCAAAAGAATCAGGAGACACATTGGGTGAGCCTGTGAAAACCAACACCCCATCTGAGTACGAGCTCAGCTCTTCTGTGCCCCAGAATTTTTCATCTGAATCTTGTGGTGGTGGGGACCTAGAATTTCACAAGAGCCTTTACCCTTAGCTTTGCTTTTTTGTGTGTGTTCTCATGGCACGCAGCTATTTCTCCTCTAATCTTGTGAAATACTCGCACTTTGAGCCCTCTCATTTTACTTTGTAATTTTTATGGCATTTATAATTGAGCTTCATAAATTCTGCTTCTTCAAGCCTGTGGACTTTTGGACATCATGCCTCTGTTTGAAGTCAGGTTGGTAGGAGCTTCTTCCACATAAACTTTTTACTTTAAGAGTTCTGGCATTTCTCTGGAAATCAGGCACTGAGTCAGAATGAAACCATTTCAGAAAGTCTCCCTAAATTGGATATGAAGGAGAGCTAATATGTCCACGGGGCGTGCTTGTGGAATTAAGTTAATTGATGTTCAGCTAAGTATAGGGATTTGTTCTGCTGAGTGGATCGTGCAACCTAAAGACAACAACTGGACTGGTTTGACGTTTTTAGAAGCTTGGTATGTTGGAGTAGGAATGGAGGGCTGTTACAGTCAAAACAAAAGACAGAGACTGGGATGGGGTGGGAGGGCACAGAAGGAAGAGATTGGAGGGACAGCAGAGTTCCACTGTTATGATTAAGCTTAGCTGGAAATCTCCCTATAAAATCCACACTTAGATTTTTAAACAAAATAAACTTTTTGATTTAGAACTGTTCTGGGTTAAAGAGAAGTTGTGACACAGTACAGAAAGTTCCTGGATGCTGTATCCAACACCCACTCTCCCCTATTATTACCATCTTATGTTAATAGAGTACATTTGCCACAATTAATGGACCAACATGGTACATTATTATGAATTTAAGTCGACTTCATTTATATTTCCTTATTTCCCCCCCCCCCCCATCTACTGCCATTTTTCTGCTCCAGGATTTCATTTTGGACATCACATGATATTTAGCTATCATGTGTCACTGGGCTCCTCTTGGCTAGGGTACTTCTCACAGTTTCCTTCTTTGTGATGACCTTGACAATTTTGAGGAGTGTTGATCAGATATTTTTATAGAATGTGTCTCAAATTGTGATTTTTTTTTTCATAATTAGATTGAAGTTCTGGGTTTGGGGAAGGGAGGCTACGAAGTGACAAACTCGTAACATCATTTCAAAGCTACAGTCTATCTATAGGACTTATTACTGTTGAAGCTGAACTTCATATCATGTTGCATACTGTTATTACCCTCTGTTATGGTTTGTATATGAAGTGTCCCCAAAAAGCTCCTTTGTGAACACAGGAATTTTCAGAGAAAAAGGGAATGGACTGTGAGAGCCCAAATATTTTCAGTACATTCTGGTTTGAATGGCATGACTCAAAGGGCATGTGGGGTGTGGCTGAAAAAGGTGGGTCACGGGTGTGTCTGGAAAGGTTGTTTTCACTGTGGCCCCATTCCCCCTTCTTCGCTCTACTTGCAGATTTCCAAGTGGTGAGCTATTTACTCTGCAGGGCCCTTTGGCCAAGATGGGCTGCTTCACCTTGAGCCAGGAGCATTGGAGTCAGCAATATATAAAGACTCCTGAACTGTGACCCCTGCCCCAAAAATATCTCCTCTAAGTGTTTCTCGTTGAGTATCTTGGGCAAAGCCATGATAAAGTTAATTAACACACAGGCATAGGCCATTGTCAATGCTGGACATGTATACTTATGCATGCTTCTGTGTGTGTGTGTGTGTGTGTGTTTGGGCATGTACGCACTGCTAGGAAGTGAACCACGTCCTGGAGCATGCTGGGGAAGCACTCTTAAACTACACCTCCCATCCCTGCGGGTGGAGCCTCATGGCCTGACTGCACTCTTGTGCAGTTGGTCACCACTCAGATATGCCTGTGTGAGGGAACTCCTTGGGGTTGACATGTAGCACTCTGGATTGGGGACTCAGATCTTGATGAAGGCAGATCTCTGATGAAGCAAATCCAGGACAATTAGAAAAGCTAGTGCCACTTTTGTTTCCTACGAGATGTAAGAGAACAGCATAGCAGAAAACCCCAAGTTGATTCTATAGTACCAAACTCGGTGTGTGCACATGTAACATTGTGACATCACTGGCTGAGGGGGTGGGGATGGAGAGGCACAGCAGCGGCGTTCTCTACGCCAGTGAAGTTACCTTGCCACAGACTCCCATCTGGCTGCTGTTCCTATCTCGTGGGAAATGAAACCCCCACAGGAACCGCCAAGAAATACCTCTAGGACATACCCAAAGTGAGAAGTAAGAAAACTCAAATGTTTCACTACAGACATCCCCTGAACAGAAGACAGTCCCCTAACAACCTAAGTCACACCGAATCAAACTTGCCCTGGCCTCCCTATGAGGACACAAGCCACGCTGAACCATGAGCTCACCCTGGTTCCTTAGGCTCCCATCTTATTTCTGACAAGAGAGACCTTATTCTTAGGTGTGGAGGTCTGGGGGACAAGATGGATCCCTGACACTCCCTGGTCCTACCCATCTGGGAGTCCTTTTCAATAGGTGCTGAGTTCTGTCACGTCATTATTCTACATGAATCCATACCCTCCTGTGCCTTTCTTGGCTTTTCAGTAAAGTGCATCGTATGGGGATATTGGTGTCTATACTCTTGATGGACTTTGGTCTGTGGATTTGGGGTTTCTCTGATGGTTTTATTCTGGCAGCAGCTTTTCTGGTTTAATGGTCGGGCAATACCAGCTTCATAAAATACATGGCGAGTTGTTCCCTGTGCTTCCACTTCCTGGAAATGTTTGTATACAGTTGGTCTTCTTCACTCTGTGGTAGAATTCTCCAGGGCCATCATCTATAGCTGAAGATCTTTTGGGAGCTTCTTACATTAGGAACTTTATTTCCTTGATGGCCATTTGGCTTTTATGTAAGTAGCCACCATGGGAAGGTTTAAGATCACCAGTCCCCAGAGCCCATGTGCTCATTTCTCCATGACCTTTAGCAGCAGCCAGGAGGAGATTTTGGGTTCGGAGGCCACAAGGCTTGCTGGTGCCATTCCCAGCCACTGCTGCAGGCAGGCCCACCTCTGGCTTCCCTGCCCATGGGATTATGGAGGTGATGCCACAGGACACTCTGGAGTCCTCTCAACACCTGCCAACCACCCTTCAGGGAGGGGCCTGAAGAGCAGGAAAGGGATCCTTTGTGGCCAAAGCAATCTGCTAAAACAGAATCAAGTCTACAGTGGCTCAAGGAGAGAATCTCCCTCTACATGACATCAAGGCACTTGAGTCCCCATCTACACTGACAGGTGCCTGAGCCTCTACCACACTGAACAGCAGAGGGAGGCCCAGTGGTCCAGGCCATGGATGGGAGGCTGCTCGGCTCCTGCTTTTGCCTTGAGGGCTCTCTCTGGTTTTGGTTTTTCCTTTTCAAATTTTCTCCTCTATTTTAAACGTGTTGTCGTAAAGCAAAAAAAAAAAAAAAAAAAAAGTNAAAAAAAAAAAAAAAAAAAAAAAAAAAAAGTCTTTGGAACATCAATTTTATTATACAATGTGTGAGAAAGAGAAATTGATGAGGAACCATCGCTGGTTTCCCAGAAGCCCGGGAGGAAGGCCAGGGCAGAGCAGGGCAGGGGGAAATGTCCCAGGGAAGAGTCTCTGATGTCTGTAGCAGGAGGGGGCAGAGAGAGTGGTGGTGGAGGCCGACGGGCTCTTGGCTGGAGGCCGCGTGGGGAAGCCCAGGCCAGTGGGTGTCTCTCAGTGCTGCAGCTGTTTCGGTGCCCTTCCTGACGGGTGCCGACTCTGAGGTCAGGTTGCTGGGAGTTCTGGGTTATGTATGTACTGAGACCTCTGAATCCTGAAGTTCCACATAGACTTTTTTTTTCTCCAAGTTTTCTTGTTTGATACTTTGGTCACAAAAATGAGAAAGTTGACTAATACACCCTTCTTTCCACAAATGTTACCTGGGAAACTCACCACTTGTGACACATGCTTAAGGAACAAAGAACTAATTCTAGTTCCTTGAGGATGAATACATAAATAATTTTGGGTTCTCTACAGGATATTTGTCTCTTCTCCCCATTTATCTGTTTCTTTAATGTTAATATCAGTATGAACTCATGGATATTTTTTGGTATATTGGGATATAGTTCTACATAATTTATTTTGTTGTTCTAATTCTTTTAGTTTTGGCTCTCAAGAGATCTGTCAGTTGCCATATGTTACCATCTGATATACCCCTTAATTGTGTGTGTGTGTATGTGTGTGTTTGTGTGTTTTTTGTGTGTATGTATTAGAACTTTCTTTTTGGCAGTAAAATTACTCCGCTGTCATTTTGTATATTTCTTGACCCATTCAAGAGAGCAATGGTATTAGAAACCAAGATTTGATTCTAGCTATGCTCATTGCTGCTGAAGTGTCATTGCTTTTTGGTCCTCTCAGATGACAAATCCAGAAGATATATCTATCTATCTATCTAGATAGATAGATATAGATATATAGAGAGATATAGAGATATAAATATAGATATCTATATATACACACACACACACACACACACACACACACACACACTAATCTTTACACACACACACACACATACATAGATATTTTCATGTGTAACTATCTGCTATGGTTTGAATGTCCCCTTGAAAATGCTTGTTGAAATTTAATTGCTATTTGAATAATAGTAAGATATTATTATGGAGGCTATAAGAGAGGATCAAGCCAAGAGGGCTCTATTCTTGTGGGTAGAGTTGGTTCTGTTATAAAAGAGCAAGTTGGATCCCCTTTCACCCTCCCTATTGTTTTCTACCATATGTGATGACTCTACTTGAAGGCCCTTGCCACCTGTCAGTACCTTGATCTTTGATTTTCCAATCTCTACAATAACTGGGATCAATAATCTACTGATTACAAAATACCCAGTCTAGATCATTCTGCTATAGCAACCCAGAGTGAACTGAGATGCTCTCTCAATATTAAGCTAAACATCAGTTCATACTTGATCTCTTGAACCCTAATCCATTACCACATGGATGCCTCTACACTCCTCTTCTTGATTACCTGTCAATTCCCACTCAAATTATGGGGAGCCATCTATTAATTAAACTGTCCAATCTCAGGATGCATATTTTTTAGCGCCAGAATTGTGAAGCTGTCCTCAGTGGAAAACATCTTTTTCAGCTAGAATTCAGGGTTTACATACAGTTTATTATGCCTCTGTCTTACAGATTCTGCATACATTCAAAGTACTTAGGTCAGCACCTTTCTCTCTTGCTCTCTGCAGATAAATTATTTCATACATTTATAATGGAGATAGTTTGTTTTGTCACATTCTGCATTCCTTGCTGGATTCCTTATTCTCTTAAATTGTGTTTTAAAAATGTGCATGCATTAAAGTTCACTGTTTATGTTTTAAAGTTCTTGAGTTTTAACAAATGCCTGGTATCATGTACCCACCAAAGTGGTATTATAAAGCATATTTCTACTGTCCTAAAAAATTTCCTGTTTTGCCTATTCAACCACCCCTGGAAATTACTGCTCTTATTATGGTAGGTACAGTTTTGCTTTTTGAAGGTAGATTTTTTTTTGCCAGCAGATACAAAGGGAAACATGTCAAACAAAATGCCAAATCTGGCTTAAAGATGGATGGGAGAGGTAAACAGCGAATGCCTCTCGGAGCTCCAGATATGGACTACTGTTGTAACGATGATGCTCGTGCTCAAAACAGAGTAGAACTCTCCAGGTGGAAAATCATTTTACTCCACACTGATTCAAGAAAATTTTATTGAATACTCACTGTGTTCTCCATACTAAGAAGACAATGAAGAATATGGTAGTCCTTTTGAAAACATATACTTTTATTTTTGAGTAAAAATGGGAAAGTATTTTTCTTTTTCACCTAATTAAACATATATCCGACATCTCCCGCCAAAGACTTATAGCTTATTTTTTGCTTAGGATCATGAGCAAAGTTAAGAAATGTGTTAGAAAAATAATTATAAATGAATAGGAATTCATTTATGCTGGTGGTCTGTGCATTTAAAAAGCATCAACCTCTATGTATCTGCCACTGTGAGGCCCATCTACATGGGAAGAACCTTTGACCATTGATTGAGTCTGGCCTGCTTTCTCATCATATTATCTTGTCCCTCTTTTTAAAAAAATTTGTTCTAATTAGTTATACATGACAGTAGAAGGCACTTTGGCACATCATACATAAATGGATAGTGGATATCCTGCCCTCTTTAACCACCTTCCCCTCAAGCCAAGAGTCGCCTGCCCTGAAATCAAGTTTTGACCGGGTAGAATTCAGTGCTAGAGCTTTCCATGTCAGCCCCAGGTCTCCACCCAGCCTGGAAAAATATTCCCCCAAGATCAGGACCTGAACCTCAAAGCACTCTTCACATGGTGAGGTTACCCTTGTGCCATCTTTCCAGTGCTGCCCCAAGGGATACACAGGAAGTGGAAGATCAGAAGCCCAGCCTTCTCCAGGGGAACAAGATCTCTGCCAGGAGTCAGCGGAAAGCTGATTTTTCTTTCTGCAAATTCTGGCTCCTGCCTCTGGAACCCGCAGGGCTAGTATAGGATGGGGCTCTGGCTGGGTAGCTAGAGTTTCACCACAAAAGGAAAACTGTTCAACATTTCTTAACAATGGGCATTCAGGTGCCTGGAGCAAGAGGGCTCTCTCTTTAGGGTTTTTTGTTTTGTTTGTTGATGGATAAAGACCCAAGTTTATGAGTTCCAGTTTTAATAAACTCTGCAGTCACTGGCCCTTTTGAGGAATTGCCGGAACTCCACAAAGGTCAGCTCAGGTGGACTAGACAATGGGTAGTTTGTGCAACTGTTTATTAAACATGCTCTTAGGGTAAGCGGGAAGGCTGGTGGGGGGTGCTACAAGGAATCAGACACTGAACTGCCCACCAGGAGCACAGTTTCTCTTAAGGGCTCATAGCACATGCCTGAGAACAGTTCTATTCCAAGTTGTTCTCTCAGGCAGAGTAGCAGCACAGGTGGAGCTGGAGAGCATGGGTTAGAGGTGTGGCTCTCTGACTCTCTGCTTTAGCAGAAGCTATGTCATTCAACTGTTCCTTGGTTTCCTTGTCTGTAAAATGAAGATAATTATGGCATCCTGTCATAGGATTTGAGGGGTTTTAAATAAATTTAATATAGGACACAAATTGTTGCATAGAATTATTGATACATAGTAAGTACTAAAAATTTTTACCATTATTATTATTAAGTAGTATTTACTATGTACCTGGCTAACTTTTTCTTCATTCATTATATAATTCAGTGATGATGCAACTTTATGAGATAGATACCACGATTACTACCAATTTAAAGATAAAGGGACTTAGATTATAGAACTTGCCCAAAGGCACAGGAAGTGGCAGGGCAGGTCCACAGGTGATTTTAAACTCCCTGCCCTTCACTGCTGTTGTATCTGAGTAGATATCAATGTTTCATGGAAACTTAAAAACTCTTGGGTGCTGGTATTTTTGTCAGAAAGTGTCATTGGAAGGTTATCAATGACCCTAATAAAACTGTCATTTGAAAGTTAAGAATGATTTTGAGACACCACTGATTTTATGAAGTACTCTGATCTTGGGGAGGTTCAAATGCGAAAAATAAATGTATATTTATAGTTGCTAAAACTGATGAGATGGGGTAGTGTTAGGTAATTTTGAGTACTCTCTGTGATTCAGGTGTGGAAGTTATTCACACATTTTTATGTATTTTAGTCATCATAACAGACCTATGAGGTAAGAACTACTACTATTTTTATTTTCTGGGTGAGGAAACAGAGACAAATGGAAGTTAAATAACTTGGTTAGTTTCCATAGTCAGCAGAAGGTTCAGAACTTGATCCCAAACTGTGTGCTTCCAAAGCCCACACTCTTTAACTACCATAACCCTGTGGTTTGACATTGTAGGAGTCAAATGTACAGAGCCGTGCAGACAGAAGAAATGGTACAGACAAAATCCTACAGATCAGAAGGTACAAGATGAGACAAGAAGAGGATTTCAGCTTACTGAGGAATAATGGCGGGGCGAATGGGAGAAAGGTGGGAATCTGAATGTCAAGTACCCACATGGATCCAAGAGAAAGGCAAAAAGGTGTAGATTTCAATTTATGCATGTGCAGCAGTGTGTAATGTATGTACACATACTAATCCATCAACAGCAAAATTCCCACAGGGGCCTGGGAGCTTTTCTAGAAGAGATGGGTAAGAAAACATTGTGAATGTTTATATTAACACATTTAATTAAACAATGATGCTTGTTTGACAACCCCTGCAGTATTCTATGAGTATGATTTTTTTTACTATCTTCTATTATTTTTATTTCACTTTTTGACTTTCCCAAATTTTTTCTTGGAAACAGGGTCTTGCGAAGCTAGTCTCAAACTTGGCAACCTTCCTGCCTCAGCCTCCTAAGTAGCTGGGGTTTCAGGCATGTACCGCCATGTTCAGCTCAGAGGTATTACTTTCATAATCATAGAAGTGATGCTTATGCCGAACACACCCTTTATCTAGGCAGTCATACATTCTATCTTATTTGCAATATTTTGTAAGGATCTTTGATTGTATCATAATGAGTGTCTTACATCTACTGGCACAGCATCTTTTCTCTGAGGAGCTTCAACATCATCTGTTCAGACCTCATCAGAATCCCTGGGGATGTTCCTGCCGCGCGCTGGGAGCTGTGCAGAACAGAAGATGCACATGCTGGCAGATATTCATCCTGTTTGAGAAACTGAAAACTGTGTCTCTGAGGATCAGCAGTGATTCATCAGGGCTAAGCTGAGAGTACAAGAACTGGGATGGGCCCCAAGAAGCCCCGGGTTCTAGTTGAATAAGCAGATGTCTAGACATGGTGCACAGAATGTCCACGTCAGAGTGAAGGGATTACTCAGAGACAGCCAGTCCCAAAGAGTGACCTGTGGTAGTCATATTTTTGTCACATTGACCAAAATACCAGGCAAGAACAACTTAGAGGATGGAAAGTTTATTTGGAGCTCCTGGTTTCAGAGGTCTCAGTCCATAGACAGCTGCTGATTCAATTGCTTTGGGCCCAAGGTAAGCCAGCACACTGTGGTAGAAGGGTGTGGTGGAGGAAAGCAGCTCAGGACATGGCAACCAGGAAGCAAAGAGGTCCAGCCATCAGAGACAAAATATAAACCCCAAAGTCACACCCTGAGTGACCTGTTTCCTCTAGCCATTCCCATAGTTACTATCTGCCTTCCCATAGTTACTATCCAGTTAGTCCATGTCAGTGGATTAAAGCACTGATTAGGTTACAGCTCTCACAATCTAATCATTTCACTGCTGAACATTTTTGCATCGTTGCACATATGAGCTTCTGGGGGACAACTAATATCTAAACCATAACATGACCACCTCTGCAGTGCATTGTGTGACCCTTTGCAGGAAAATGACCAAAATAAAAATGGAGTTACTAAAAAACATTTTTCTGTCTTCTAGTACAGGACTACCTGTTGGAAAATCTGCCAATTTATTTGTCTTTAGGATAGTACAATCAAAGATCACCAATGTATTTAGATTGACATATATTAAAATAAATATCTCTAATAGGGGTATAATTTTAACAGTTTTCTTATGATCTTAGTATTTTAAAAATAAATACAAACTTGACTTCCATTTATGACATTGCAAAGAAGTGAAGAATTATTTGTTTGAATCCTTGACTACAGTATTGTTGATTTCCTGTTAATTATATTTGTTACTTTCCAATCCCTAGGAAGCCTGTGTTTTACTTTGTTAAATAGCTATATTAGAATTTATCATGGAAAACTAGAATATAAGTAGGTTAAAATAATTTTAATATCTTGCTTGAGAAGGTAATATTCAAACATAGATCCATCTGATTCTGAGCAGGCCTCCACTATATATTCAAATTATTTAAAGACATTTTTCTTATTTTGTGAAACTTAGAAGTGAGTCACCATATTTCTAGAAAATGAAGCACCTGGTGTATACAGATTTTGTTGGGAGCCTAGTTTTGTGCTTATGTTCAGATAATGCTCCTTTGTTTGCAGCACATAAGTTTATTCTTAGGAATAAAACAGAAACATTCCCATACACAGATACTTAAGAAAATTGAAAAGTGCAACTGTGAATTATATGTATTTTTCTGATTTGAGTAGGGTACATTCAATAATTCAGTATTTCTTCTTCATTATGGATTACATTCAGTTAGTTGTGACTGCTCCCATGGCCTTTCTTATCAATAATTGTCAGAAGAAAGGGATAGGATTGATCTAGGGTTTGGAGATGATCCTGTTATGTCAATTTTATGATACAGTTGCAGATATTGGAAGCAGAACCTAGTATAACATCTATAATACCGGAGGTACCAGAGGTCCCTCTGATAATACTTGAGTGCTAACTTCTTAAAGAGCATGCTTTCTTAGAGTGGAGAATTCAGAGGAACTCAACCATGCGTGGAGATCAATTTCAGTTTATGATTCACCCTCCTTTCCCTTCTGCCCTTCTTCCTCCCCTTATTCAAGTTCTCTTAACCTATATGGCCAACCCCTCCTTACTTCCCTGTGTCTTACCATGCAAGAGCTGTGGAAAATACTTTCCATTATATGATTAGCTCATCATTTTCCAACGTTCATGTGCACTGTTCTCCCTTCTCTTTCCATATGATGGCACGTCTAAAATGGATTCTTGGCTTCCGTTGGAATCTCTTAGTTCACTTCTCATTTTAGACACTAAAGTTTGCTCCTTTGGTATGAATCTGATCTGGTGACCATTACAACGAAGCCAGATGCCGGGTTAGGAAGATGGCAGGTACTTGTAACTCCACCCACGATGAGCCTGTGTCTCAAGAGGATGCAGGGCAACACAGGGTGTCATCAGGGGATATTTTAACTGTCAGGCACTGTTTGCATCTATTGGAATCTTCCTTTTCATGGGGCACTCTTTTATTGGATGAACTGCTCTATCCTAAGTTTCAGTTAGGGTTTTGGACCATGGACACAACCACTGTTTTGGGCTATTGTGGTACATATTTTCCTTAATTGTTTTATTTTGGGGGGGTACCTAGGATTGAACTCAGGGTCACTTGACCACTGAGCCACATCCCCAGTCCTATTTTATATTTTATTTAGAGACAGGGTCTCACTGAGTTGCTTAGCACCTCACTTTTGCTGAGGCTGGCTTTGAACTCTCAATCCTCCTGCCTCAGCCTCCTGAGTTGCTGGGATTACAGGTATGCGTGCACCATTGCACCTGTCTATCTTCCTCAATTCTTTTTCGTCTTGTCTATAACACTGGAGAAGTTAAAATCTGACTTACAATGTGAAAAAAAAGTTAAGAACACTGTCAACTATGCTACCTTGAAATGTCATTTAGTGATATTTGCATTTGTTCATTCAACAAATGTTTTTTGAGTACTTGCATGTGCCAGCCATTAAGCCAGGCATGATCACAATGGGTGATACAATGATGAACAAAAATCTACATCACCTCTCCTCTCAAAAACGTGCTGTCTGCTCTATTGGGCTGGTCACTAATAAAATAATAACGCCAACAAATGGGAATTTTTTAACTATGGTAAGAGGTTAGAGAAAACTTCCCTGGTAGGGGATGATTCAGATGAAATGTGAAGGATTGAGTTTGGGTAGAATTTGACTAAGTGAAGAAAAAGATACAAGACACACTAGATAGCACTGACTATCAGTTCAAAGGCCTTGTGGTAAGAGGAGACAAGGTGTGGCCTGAGTGGGGAGCATGGTTCAGGGTGAAGTTGAAGGGGTAGGGAGGAGCAAATCTTGCAGTGCCTAATGCTTATACTAGGGATAGGGTATTTATCCTCAAAGTAACAAGAAGCTGTTGAGGTGCCTAGGTGAAGAGGGAGGGTGGTCAAATAATCAGATCTGGTTTTAGAGCCATCACTCTGGTGGTGGGGTAGGGCAGTGGTAGGTGAAGGCTAAGACTCAAGTATGGACCTAGTCAGAGCAAACCATGGTAGTGAATCAGGAGAGAACAAAGGAGCTCGGTGATTGAATATGAGAAATGAGCTGATGGAGATTTCAAGAATGAACAGAGAAAGACTGTTTGAAAGTTATCAAATTATCTTCGTAAATAATTTGTGTTCACCTTTTCAGGTCCCTTTGACACTGATTTTTTTATAAACAATTTTTGTCTAGAAAAAAAAAACCAGAACTGGAAGAATTGGGTCCATAATCAAGGTTTAGCTGCTGAGCCACATGATAAGGAAATCTGGGCCTCAGAGGTCAAATGTATTGGTTAAAGATGACTGCATTTTACAGAATCTGACCATTGGTGACTATCAGCTACCCTCATCCCATCCTCACTCTGGGAAGTGGGAAGTTTGCTCTGGTCTGTGTGGCTGAGAGTTCCTTTCTGATAATAACAGCTGTTTTGTTTTTCAACTATGATTTAACAACAAAACAAAACTCTTCATTGCACCCTCCATCAGCTGTTTGAGACTCTCCAGCTACTTCCGCCTAGGCTGGGAATTGGCCACATTGCTGTAAAATGTACTGTTTTGGGCTGAGGTTGTAGTTCAATGGTAGAGTGTTTCCCTAGCCTATGTGAGGCTCTAGGTTTGATTCTCAGCACCACATACACATAAATAAAATAAAGGTCCATCAAAACTAAAATATATCTTAAAAAATGCACTTGTCTTTGATAATCTTGTTTGTTTGCTGAGGAAGCATAACCTGCAGAAGACACTGGATTAAAAAAACACTACCTTTATTGTGACCAATGTGCTGCCTCAGTCTCACCAGGGGTTGTTAAAACAGAACTCTAGGCTAATGCTTCCTGGTGACATGACATGACCTGGGAATAAAAGCTGAAAAATTGGCCAAACCCAGATCTGAGAAGGCAAAGTGGTTGGGTTGTATTTTTCCATACTTCTCCCTTCTTTAGTCATGTTTAACAACTCACAGAACTTCTTGAACTCTCTGAGAATGTCCTAAGCCCTATTGGAAAGCACTGGGCAGGTGCTAGTTGATTCCTTTGGCTGTGATGAACTGCTAGGTCCATGAATCAAATATTCAGTGATATTTACGATATGACAAGCACTGTGCTAAGTGATGTGTATGTTTAAATATTTTATTGAGGTATAACATGAAGTAAGCTGCATAAATCTTTATGGCTCAATGGAAATCTCAATGAATTGTTTTCTAAGGCTGGGCTTCAACCCAGGGCCTTGTGCATGCCGGGCAAGTGCTGTGAGCCATCACTGAGCTATATACCACGGCCTCAATGAATTTTTATACAAGTATACACTTAATAACCACCACTAGACCACAATATAGTGTGTTTCTAGTATCCAATAAGTCCCCCCCCACACCATTCCCTTTACAATACCATTACCTTCCTGGCAATAAACAGTATCCAGAAATGAATTACCACTGTAGTTCACTTTTGCTTGTTCTTGAGCTTCAGATAATCAAAATCACACAATATATCTATGAGATTCATCCATATTTCCTTTGTTAATAAATGAACGGTAGTTAATTTTTTCAAAATTGCTGTTTAGTTTTTCATGGTGTAACCATATCACTATTTACTCATGCTCTTTTTATAGACATTTAAGTTATTTCTATCTTCAACTTTTCATAAATAAAGTTATTATGCCCATCACCATTTTTTTTTCTAGTGGACATTCTTGGATATATAGCTAGGAGTGGAATTATTGGATCATAGGACAGGTCTGGGTTTGGTATATATTTGTAGATCCTGTGAAATAGTTCCAAAATCGTTCTATCAATTTATACATTTACTGGCAGTTTCTGGGATAATTCCAGTTGTTCCATATCATCGTTAATGCTTGGATAATCAATATTTCATTCTAATCATACTGGTGCAAGTGTGTTTGAATTTGCATTTTCCCAGTGACTAATGATGTTAATCACTTTCCCATCGTCTCATTAGCCATTGGGAACTCTTTTTTTGTAAGATGTTTTTTGCTCATATATATTTTTTTATTGTTACCTTTTTTCTTACTGATGTGTTGAAATCCTGACTTTGGTGTGTCCATATTAGTCCAAGCTGTTTCAATTACTCAAAAAAAAAAAAAAAAAGCCTATGGATTTCTTATGAATCAATTTAGAATTCACTATATTATGTAAAAACATCCCTCCAAATCATTTTGGGATAGAATTTTCTCTATTGTATGCTGCTCCTAAGGCTTCTTCTGTAAGGCTGAACTTCCTACAGATGAACCACGATTCTGAGAAGACCTGCTATTTAACAGAGAGGTTTTGAGGCATAGTCTCAAGATTCATAGGGGGCCATTGGTGTCAATTTGAAAAGGTCTATCAGGGCGGAGGTTGTGGCTTAGTGGGTTCAGCGCTTGCCTACCATGTGTGAGACACTGGGTTCGATCTTTAGCACCATATTTTTTTAAAAAGTTATTAAAAAAAAGAAAATGTCTATGAAACACTACCATGAGGACTTAACAAAGAATTTTACTGGCCACCCTCAATTTCATTTTAAGATTATATTTTCATGATCATATCCTGGATTCAACCTCTGCCTGAAACCATTTCTTAATTTTACCATTGTTCCCCAATTGGAGAGGTTAAGAAAAAAGGACAATTTTGTTTTCAAACCCAAAAAGGTTCACCTCCTTCATACATAACAACAGTTTACCTTTCTCTTTATTTAGCTTATGTCTCTCCTCACTCCTTTTATTATACACAGTAAGAAGAAGCCAAGTGGCACCTGTAAGAGTCTACTCAGTAATTTCCTTAGTGCTATCTCCCGGTTCATTATCTTCTATTTTCCAGGTTACTAAACTTTCTACCACTACAGAATAAAAGTTCCCTTTCCTCTGGCTTTCCCAAATGTTTTCCTCCCTTCTTATAAGCTCTCACCAACCGAAAACTCAAGGCCCTTTACACTTCCATAATAGATTCTAGGCCCACCAGCTTCATTCCAGCTCCTTATCCTAAAGCCAGTGTCACTTATTTTAGTTTTGTTAAGCAGCACCCCATTCTAGGGGCCAGACCATTTAGTTATTTATTGCTATAAAACAAACAACTCACAAAGGTTGTGGTTTAAAATCTCATTATTTTGTGTGTGCATCTTTTCCGTGGGTGAGCCTCAACAGAGAAGGCTCTACTCTGCTTGATACAGCATCAGCGGGGGTGACTCCACCCCAGGCAAGAACATTTGCTTCCAAGGCGTCGCACCACAGGGGCAATGGAGCTGTTGGCCTCACTGAATCCCTGCAGCCTTGGTTCCCATCTATATGGGCTTTTCCACGTAGCTAATATTTCTTTATAGTGTGGTGGTTGGGTTTCAAGGTGAACAAGGATCAAGAGGCAAAAACTGTGGTCTTTTACTATCGATCCTCAGAAGTCCTGTACTATTATTACGTTCTATTTTCAGTAGTGAATATAAACAGTGATATAATTTTAAGCATAACAATTAACTGGATGATAAGGTATGTGTATGAAGCCACCTATTCTAGCACTTCACCAGGTTGATATGAGGACAAATGATCTGGGGGACAGAAGTCAACTCCAAGGGCAATGACTGACTGTGATACCTCTTCCCCTTACTAAAAACAGCCACACCCTGCCAGGAAGCAAGTCAGCAGACAGGGTGGGGAATGAGCAGAGCCTTTCACTAGCTGGAGCATGGTTTAGGAAAACTCTGTGGTCCAAATAATGTCACCATGCATAAACACCCGTATTTTTATCTAAACGAAGCATTTGGACGCCTGCCAACTTTTTGCAATTGTTCTTTTCCTCACACGAACTCCGAGGTAATTTGAGTTAAATGATTCATTGCAGGAGGGAAGAGGCATCTCAGGACTGTGCTAGTTCATCTTTCAGGGCTCCTGTTGATATAGGTAAGAGGTGAGAAGGGGGATGGGGTTTTAAAAGGTGACTGTCTTTGCCAGTTCTGAACAATTGCAGTCCTAGTTTATTTTAGCTTCTTGTTTCTACTTAAAGTGACAATATAGTCAAATTATTGTATTAATTCTCTGGTTGTTAAATGGAAAACTCAAAAAGAATGCGTATGCTTTAATCAAGGCCAGATGGATAAGTGATTAATATTTTTTAAGTGCTAACTATGTGCCAGGCAGTTTTCTTACACAGTTTAGCCCATTCAAGTCCTGTGACAACCCTGTGTGCTAGATATGATCATTTCCCCTGTTTTACAGACACAGAAAATGATGTACAGGGAGATACGAGATTCTACAATTGAAACCCATGGATGGAGTTTGGATGACAGAGCTTGACCTTGGAGTCTTGTGTTATCTCTCTATCAATTATAGGATTAAATGGACATAACTTTCCTATGTTCGTATATGAATACATGACCAGTATAACTCCACATCATAAACAACTACAATGTATGTATAATATGTCAAAATACACTCTACTGTCGTGTATGACTAAAAAGAACAAATAAAAAAGCTAACTTTGAGGTTGGGGTTGTGGCTCAGTGGTAGAGTGCTTGTCTAGCGTGGGAGAGGCACTGGGTTCAATCCTCAGCACCACATAAAAATAAATAAATAAATAAAGGTATTGTGTCCAACTACACTATTTAAAAAAAAGAAGAAGCTAACTTTGTGTATGTGTGCTGGGGACTAAATCCAGGGCTGTGTGCATTCTAAGCATGTACTATACTACTACATTATACCCCAGTCTAATGTTTAATTAGCATTAATATTAATATTGATTATTTCTGGGTAATGGTACTGAGGTTATTTTTGATTCTGCCTCTGTTTCCCAATTTCTGTATTTTGTTCTATTGCAAAATGGCTTGCTTTGTTATACGTTTGTCATCAAAATAAAGACATCATTGAAAACAATTTTAAAAAATAAAAAAAAATAGGCTTAAATGCTACACTGGTATTAAAAAGCCAGCTTAGAGAGAGCTTATTCATGGCTGAAAGTGAAACAGAGAAAAGAAACTTGATAAAGATGTATTTCTCAAAGGCAGTGTGTGTCATTAGTGTAGGTAATATGTACGAAAGCTACTAGCAAGGTGGTTGGCAGTCACTATCAAATTGGAAATAACAATAAGCATGTGCTAATTGCCATGTACCTCATATGCTCTTTTGAAAGACAGCACAAGCTTGGATGTAAGACAGCCTTGGGTTCAGATTTCAGACATACTATTGCTAATTGAGTACTTGAGGCAAATTACCTGACATTAATGAGCTTCAGATTCTCATCTGTAAATTGATAAATTGTATTTTATTGAATCAAAAATGTTATTAGTTTTAAGATGCAACATCACTTAATGCACCATTAGGAAAAAAGGTGGCTGAAAAAAGTATGATAATATACTTTCTAATCACATGAGTTGTTAGACACATTCTTAATTTAGAAACATTAGAACATGAATAAATGTGTATCTTAGAGTTCATACTAAGGTATGAAACAGTAACCACCTTAAGAGGTTATTTTTATGTGGATTAAAATGGAAAAAAATATGTAAAGCACATAGAAAGTAATTGATAAATATTAGTTTATTGCCCTCTTTTTGAGGAATCTTTGTTAAAAATTTCAATATTTGAAAGACACTGTTATCACCCTATTACATATAACTGAGCAGATAAAAAGAACTATGATTAATACTAGGAAAGTTTATTTCTTGACAAATACAGGAGCTGTGCAAACAATTGAAATTTGACAATTAAAGAAACAAAACTGTAAGAAAAAAGAGCTTAAAACTCAAGTGAGAGAAAATCATGCTTAACTTAGAAAATGATCAGGATGAAAAATCAATTGATTTGTAATTGTGAAGACATTAAAAAATCAGCAAACTGTTAAATAGAAGAGTTTTACAGGTGAGATTGCTTCAATTTTCTCAAATCACTTCATTATAGTGGTGTAATAAAGGAAAGGTAAAAAGTACAGGCATGAAATGTTAGAAGCATTTTCTTTAAAATCAAGATCAAAAGCATAGAGGTACTATCACCAAGGTTAATCTATTTGACATCTACTAGAGATCATAACTAGAGCAATAAGGCAAAAATAAACAAGCTTTAAGGATTAGAAAAGAAAAATAATAAAACTCTAATTATTTGCAGATAACTAGGTTCTAAGGACAGAAACACAAAGAGCAGTATAAAAATTTTATTTCTTAACCAACAACAGTTAAAAAATACATTAAAAAAGATTTGCTTACATGACTTGTGTAACTGTACATCATGTACAACCAGAGTCATACTCCCTTTGTATTATGTGTCAAAATGCATTCTATTGTTATGTATAACTAATTAAACAAATAAAAAAATTCCATGTGTATATATATGTGTATATATATATATATATATATATATATTCCGTGTGTGTGTATATATATATTTATATATATATATATATATAAATATATATATGTGTGTGTATATATATATATATATATATATATATAGAGAGAGAGAGAGAGAGAGAGAGAGAGAGAGAGATTGATTTGCAGCAGGGTATGGTGTTGCACACCTTTAATCCCAGCAGCTGAGGAGGCTTAGGCATGATGATCACAAGTTCAAAGCCAGTCTCAGCAACTTAGCAAGGCCCTAAGCAAATTAGAGAGACCCTGCCTCTCAAAATAAAAAAAAAAATTTAAAAATGGGCTGGGGTTAAGTGCTGCTGGGTTCAATTCATAGTTAAAAAAATAAAAAGATTTGCAATAGCCATAAGAAGAAATCTAAAGAAGGTGTGAATAAATCTAAGAACATAGGGCAGAGCCCTTTTGAGAGAAAAACTATAAAAATGTATTGAAAAAAAACATAAAAGCAGACTTAAGTAAATGCAGAGATCTAGTACATTCTTGGAAATGAAGGTGTAATGTTAAGTATGTAAGATTTCCCCACATTTGCTCTGTATAAAACTCTACTCCAAAATTTCAGTGGGCTTGTGCTGGGGCTGTAGCTCAGTGGCAGAGCGCTTGCCTAGCATTTATGAGGCACTGAGTTCCAACCTTAGCACCATGTACAAAACTAAACAAATAAAGGCATGCTGCCCATCTACAACTTTAATTTTTTTTTTAAATTTCAATGGGCTCTTCATGGGTCATGATAACCTGATCTTAAAAATTAAATGGAAACAAACAAACAAAAAAACCCCAATCCATCAAAAATAATCAAGACACTTTGTAATAAGAACAAAAAGTCTGTAAACCTGCTCTAATAGATATGAAAAATCATTATAAAGCTACAGTTACAGGAGAGAATGGTGCTGGAACAAATGGAAAGAAAACCTAAGTATAGACAACATGAGTACAGAAATGTGAATTATGACAGATATACCAGGATCAGTAAACAAAGGGGAGAGTACTGCATAAATGACATCATGATAATCACTCTTCCCTATGGAAAAAAGTGAAAGCTGTACCCATAATTCACATCAGGAATGAAAATCAGTTCCTGATATGTTATAGACCAAGATATGAAAGGCAAACCTTAAAAAAAAGTATTAGAAGAAACAATAATATCTTAATGATTGGAATATGGAAAATGTCATAAATATTAAATTATGCAAGAACTGAGGGTGTGGCTAAGTGGTAGAGTGTGTGCTCCGCATGTGTGAGGTCCTGGGTTCAATTCCTCACACTGCAAAAACAAACAAACAAAAAGCAGACAAACAAAAAGCACACACCTCAACCAAAAGACAATGATAAAATTATTCTTCATTAAAGTTCTATGAAGAGAAAAGGTAAAAAGAGGATAGAAACTGAAAGGAGATATTTAAACACAAAAAATACCCGACAAAAAAATTAGCATTTAGCTTAATAATTATAAGCTCTTCTGAATAAATAAGAAGCAGACAAGAATCTCAGTATATAAATGGACAACAATCAGGAATAGGCATTTCAGAAAAAGAAGCATAAATGGCCAATAAATATAAGAAAAAATACACAGCATTGATATTAATCAAAGAAACACAAATTAAAACTACGTTGGAGGGTTGAATGTACAAATGGCCTAAAGTTTTCATACCTATTGTGTTGACACTCCTTGGTGGGCCCTCTGTCACTGACTCTGAATTTGACCCTTGTCATATCCACAGCCCAGTTGTGCCAGGACATGGGGATAGGTTGCTGAGAGACCAAAGAAAATACATGGAGACTGTGCATGTGGTATAAAGAGGAAGGTCCAGTGGCAACAGATGAGTGAGAAGAATGAATGTGGCAACAGGCTGAACAGTGAACGCTCCTGTCCCTCACTGCTTTGCCAAGTAGTTCCTCCTCGCCCTCATCCAATGTTAGCCTGTTGCATGAGGGCACTGTTCCACAGTGGCAGTCACCACTGAGAGAGTGATTTATATCTTAGGCTACAGAAGAATGACATCATCAGCATTGGCTTTCTTAGTTTGCTTGTATAACCAGCATCCCAAGGAGCAACGGTCCTGGGGTACATGCAATATTGGGTGAAGAAAGCAAGTGGCAGAAGAATACAAGCCACAGAATGCTGTGCATGTAAAGTTTAGCAGGTACAAAGCTAGACATACTGAGAGATACACGAATGTCATGAAGTTAAAAGTAATGTTATTATCACAAATTTCAGTTTGGTGAATATTTGGGGGGGAATAAAGGTACTTCAAAGGTTTTGGTAACACTACTTCTTCAGCTGGGTTGGTAGGTATACATATTATGTATGCTATATGTCCATTTAAAGAATCTATTTAAGGACTCATTTTTTTAAAATATTGGATGTAGGTAGGGTGGGGGGAGGTAGGGGGTTGGAATTATGCCTCTATCACTATGTCCTCATCATTGCTGTCAGGTATATGAAGCAGACCCTTGGGAACCTTGTTTACACTCTATTTATTTGATTTCCAACCCAGAGAAAGATGATAAGCTTGTGCATCATTTCCTGCTGGTCACCTCCCACCCCTAAAACCAACAGTTTCCAAAATATCTCATTTTGTCATAGGCATATGACCTTTTCATGTGACTCCATATGGTGCTTTCTAAGCACCTGAGCAGTGTCCTGTTCCTGCTCTAATGTGGAAAAATGTACTAGCTTGGAGGATGAATGTAAAGAGCTAGTGTGCATCAAACACAGGAAAGCTAAGTATCTACATTACCTCTCGATGTAGGACAGTCAAGCTTTTTCAGAGTCTAAGGTTACTTGCACACAATCAATTTATATCTAAGATAAACCTTGAGCTGTGCATGATGGTTGGGCTATAAGAAAATACAAATGCATAGCCAAGAAATTTCAAAACGTGTATCCACATGAAAAACTTTACATACAGATGTTCACAGCAACATTACTCATAGTAGCTAAAAAATGGAAACAACAACAATGTGCATCAATTGTTGAACGGATAAACAAAATGTAGCAAGTCCATACAGTGGAGTATTTCTCAGTCTTATAAAGAAATGAAGTACTGTTCTATGCTCCGGAGGGACGAACCTTGAAAATATCATGCAAAGTGAAAGAAGCTAGACACAGTTTCATGATTGCATGATTCCAGTTATATGAAACGGATTCCCAGAATTGGAGAAATGAGAGCAACATAAAATATGTCAGGGGTTACCAGGAGCTAAGGGGTGTGCATGATGGGAATGAATGGTCATGGTTGCCAAGTTTCCTTTTGGGATGATGAAAGTGTTTAGAATTAGATAGTGATGATAGTTGCACTAAAACCCACTGAAATGCACATGTTAAAAGGGTGATTTTATGGATGTAAATTATTGCTAAAGGAAAAAAAACAAATCTGTTAAGAAATAGAGCTAGGCAAACTAATCTAGTCAGAATAGTGGTTCCTGGCAATGGTAAGAGCAGGTGGTGAGCAGAGACATGAGAGGACTTGTAGGTATTGGTCATGTTCTGCTTCTTCTTCATCTAGGTCTATCTAATAGGCACTGTTGAGACTGAGCTGTGCACTTCAGTGTACCTTTCTGGATATATATTGTTATGAGTTAAATTGTGTTCCCCTAAGTATATGTTGAAGCCCTAATCCCTAGTACCTCAGAATGCAATGTAATCTGGAAACAGAGTCATTGCAAATGAAATTAGTTAAGATCATACTGAAATAGGATGAGCATTTAATCCAATAGCACCTGGTGTCCTCATCAAAGGAGAGCCACAGAAATACAGACACTGCAAGGACTACAATCAGGTAAAGATGGCGGCAGAGAGTGGAGTTATGCTGCCACAAGCCAAGGAACCCCTGGAGCTACCAGAGACTGGAAGTGGCAAGGAGCTTCTCCTAGAGGCTTCAGAGGGAGTGTGACTCTGCCAATATTGTGATTTCAGATGCCAGCCTTTTAGATAATAAATTTGTGTTGTTTTAAGCCATCCGGGTTGTGGCATTTTGTTACAGAAAATCTGTGAAACTCTTATAGATTTTGGCACTAGGAAGTGGAGTGTTTCTACAACAAATATGTAAAAATGTGCAAGTAGCTTTAGAATTGGGTAATCAGTAGAAGCTTCAAGAATTTTGAGGCACTTGATAGAAGCAGCCTGGTATTCCCTTGAAGATATGATGGGTAGAGATGTGAACATCAAATGTGCTTCTGATAAGGCCTGGAAGGAAATGACGAGCATGCTATCAGGTGCTGAGGAAAAGCGATCCTTCTTACAAAGTAGCAGAAAATTTGTCTGCATTTGTTTTGCTGTTGGGTGGGAAGCAGAATTTGTGATAAGCTTAGCTGAGGATATTTCCAAGCAAAGTGTGAAAAGAGTGGCTTGGTTTCTCTTTGCTGTTTATAGTAATGTGAGAGATGAAAGAGAAATTGAAGAAAGAACTGTTAAGGAAAAAGGGATAAAGAGGGATTTGGAAAGTTCTCAGTCTGTCCTGATTACCTGCTTGGGAAGCATGTGGGCCTGTGACTGGGCAACCATTTGCTAAAAAGAAAAAAAAAATCAAGGGTGCAACTCACAGATCCAATCAACCATCTCAGCAAAAGCTAGCAATAGAAATATGGTCATCCAGGAAAGCTGTGGGGAAGCTTTCTGGTGGTTTCAACTTCCATGAGTTGCACAGGAGACTGACAAGTGCTTTTAGAATGTCAAAGCAGCAGAATGCAGCCAGACTGGATGGACAGGGACAGAGATGGGATGAGGTGAAGGAAGAACGACACCCCAGGCAGAACCAGGGAAGCAGAGGCCTGGAGAACGGTCCTGCCATAGGAGGAGAGGGCAGGGCACTGCCCTAGGAGGCACTAAAGACAGAGCACTGAGCCACACAGGATTAGTCTCAGGCTTTTGCTGATATAATCAGTAAAGATGGAGCCATACTAGATAACATTATGAGCCTTATCCTGATGACCAGTGTCCTTTCAAGAAGACAAGAAACAGGCACACAAGGAAGTCCACATGAAGACAGAGGTGGCGGGTGCAATCTACCAGAAGCCGGAAAAGGCAAGGAAGGATCCTCCCTTGTTGTGGGCTCAGATGGTGCATTGCCCTTCCAACAACCTGGTTCAGGCTCCCAGCTTCCTGCACGAGGAGAATACATTTCTGTCATTTCAATCACCTTGTTTATGCTATTTTGTTATGACAGCCCTAGAAAAGAATATATATATATATATATAATTTATATATTATTATATAAATATATATATATTTATATATAAAATGTGAATATAGTTTTCAAAAATAAAACAAAAACATATGGAGCTCATTCATTTAAAAAACAGAAGATACCGTAGAAGTAGGAAGGAAGAGGTTTACATCATGGCTGATGAGATCAGTGAAGGCTTTCCTGAGGAGGACATGCTTGAGCCAAGTTTTGAAGGATTGGTAGGAGTTTTCCAGGTGGAAAAAGAATTGTTACACAACCACAATGCCATGTTCCTTGACCTGCAGAACTGATATTTTATTGAAGAAGACATGTAGGAAAAAAAAAACCCAAATGGATGGGTAACAATCACCAATTGTGATAATTGTGATACAGAGCTCACTGTGCTGGCCTCATTTCTCTGACTGATAGAAGCTGTGTCTCCGATGGGCTCTGCACTGCAGTCTGGGACCTGGACTTCAGTGGTTAAAGGAGAAGGTCCGTAGACAGAGGTATAACCATCTTGCTCTCACCCCAATGCTGTGTGGCCTGCATAAGTCTTATGGCTTCCCAGAGCCTCACTCCCACATCTGAAAAAAAAAAAAAAAAAAGAGAGATGAATCTAAAAATCCCCTCTCATTCAAATTTGGAGAAATATGTCATTATAAAGGGGCTACATAATTTGGTTAACTAAACAGAATCCATTGAACAGTCGTAGCACAACAGAAATTAGACAACTCTCACAATATTTCACATGGATTTTTAAAATAATTAAGTTGGGTTGTGAAATCTGTTGTAAAGAAAGATAACTGCAGTCTATGTTATTAATTTCTGAAACTGGAAAGAATGTGGCAAGTCTCTCTGAAATAGGTGAACATTTGGCTCCTGAGATGGCTCTGTTCTTACCTTTACCTCCTCTATGGCGCAAGTCTTCCCATTATAGTCCTGTTCTTGCTGGAATTACTTCCATTACTTGTACATCTCTTAGGCTAAGAGTATAGAGATGAAGGTTCAATGCCAGCCTAAATAAGGAAGATGAGCAGGCAACTCCTATGTAATAAGAAGAGTGTTGGACTTGAAGTCACAAGAACTGGGTTCAAATCCTACTTCTCCCACTTCTCAGCTATGAGACCCTGAGCTGGTGTTGTACTGTCTCTGTCTTCCTTCTCAGGATCAAAAGCCCTTCCTCATATGATGGTTTGGAAGATTAAATTCATTTATGCATTCATCACATATTTGTGGGGCCCCTGCTAATCAGATACTAGACCTGCAGATACAGTCGCAGGAAGACAACAAGTCTTGTGGTCTTCAACCTCCAGGAGCTTGTGATGCAGAGAAGACAGATGCTGATAACAAGTGAGGAATGTCACCAGATGGCAAGCCTGGAATGCTTTGGCCTGTGGGGGAGAGTCAGGGAGAAGTGCCCTTTGCTACAGGAAGGGGGAGGAGGAGTAGAAGTTGTCCTGTTGGAGACAAGGAGGTGGGGTGAGCCTTCCAAGTGGGAGAATGTGAGATGACTTGAAGACTTCGCTGATGTTGGCTGAGCCAACAGTGAAGTAATTGGGGATGGAGCTGAAAGAAATGTGAATTAGGTAAGATCGCCGGGCAAAGATGGTTTTCCCTGAAAATGTGAAACCTGTGAGGTTTTTTTCCCTCAAACATGGGCCAAAATCCCATTTAAATTGTTTTTAGATGTGAGCTAAGAACACAAAGTAGGTTGCTTTTGTGCTTCCTTTTCTAGAATGTGGAATACTTAGCAATACTCTCTTTCAAATCTCTCTGCTGTTCTGAATCATGCCATAATTTCATTACATCTCAAACTATTCCACAAAATCTGAAAAACATCATTGGTCTTTGTCGCTTGTAATCTCTCAAGCATCTTTAGGTCTTCTGTGGCAGTTAAAATCACCACACTTCTATGATGTTACCAGTTGACTAGATGGTTTTGATAATATTTGTATATTGCAATTCATCAAAGTCTATCATTAAGCTAAATAAGGAGATGGGAAGAAAAATTGTAGCTAAAAAATTGTTTCAAATGGCAATGACTAGAGAGAATGTGGCTTTAACACTTAAAGTGAAATGTTAAAACTATTACTTGGTGGATCCCACGTACATCTGAACATGTTCTGCTTTTTCCCATTGTGTAGTCCAATATGGTAGTCACTAAAAACATTTAAAGTTAATTAAAATTTAGTAAAACTTGACATTGATTTCCTGTTTCTAAGCAGTCACATTTTAAGCATTAAATGGCTGCACATGGCTAGTGGCTATAAATCAGCACTGATAAGGACTATCTTCATCATCACGATAGTTTGTTTGTACAATACTGCCTGGGAGGTCTAGTCCTTGTACAGGCCTAAATTGAAGTGGGTTTTCCTTTATTCCTGTATGTAGAGGAACATTAAGGATATGTAAAGTTACTTCTAGAAGTGCATCCTCAAAAATGCTGATATGCAGCTAATAGTTAGTGACCAAGACTGTTTCTCATGGTGCTATTATAGAAATTATTATAGATGCCTGCTATGGTTTTGATGTGAGGTATCCCCCAACAACTCACATGTGAGACAATGCAAGAAAGATCAGAGAAGAAATTATTGGATTGTGAGAGCCTTAACCCAATCAGTGAATTAATCCCCTTATGAAATTAACTGAGTGATAACTGGAGGTGGTGGGACATAAGGGGTGTGGCCTTGGGGTTTATATCTGTGTCTGGTTAGTGCAGTCTCTGCTCTGCTGCTTCCTGATCATCATGTGAGCTGCTTCCCTCTGCCACACTCTTCTGCCATGACGTTCAGCCTCACCTCCAACCCCAAGGAGTGGAGTCTGCTGTATGTGGACTGAGACCTCTGAAACTGTGAGGTTTCAAGTAAATTTTTCCTCTATGATTGTTCTGATTAGATCTTTTAGTCACAGTGGCAAAAAAATGTAATTAAAACAATGCCCAATGTTAGAGATTGGTTTATGTTTTACAGCCACTAAAAACCTTTGGAAACCTCTTAATGGCATGAGAAAATGGTAATGATTTGAGTTAAAAGCAATTAAGTATTAAAAATAACTTTCTGTGCTTGTTTCTGACTATTTTAAAATTTACTATTTTTATGGGGCTGCACAAGATCCTGTCCTTGGGGGGAGGGAGGGGTAGGCCATAATGCTCTCTGCACCAGAAATGTTCAGAGTCAAATTGGTAGGGAAATAAGCTCTATTCAAAGCCAAATTTGAAGGAAGATGAAAGAAACTTCATTAATGGTTTCCAAAGTTCCATCTCTAAAAAGCTTTTTAAGAGGGGGAAGGGCTGCATTGGGATAAAAGATAAAATTACACAGGTTTCAAACAGGTTTTGCTTTCAAGTCATTATGGCTCAAAGGACTCTCACCGTTTTTTGCTCCTTCTGAGTCCCTGGAGTCTTTCTTGTCACTGGAGCTGGGACTTACTGGGAATAGCATCTGCATATTCTTAATTTGCAGGAGGGTGGCGATGGAGGGGAGGAGCTCCAAAGTCGGTCTGTTTTACTATCTTAACTTTTTTTTAATATGTAATTTTGATACAATCTACGTTTTTCAAGTTCTTTATCAATGTTGAGGAAGTGTTTACCTATTGTTTGTAGATGAGCTGGGCTAACAAAAATTTTCAGCAATTTTATAAATGAACCCTAACCTCATACACTGTGCATTTTAGATGTATTTCAATATGCATGTACACATATAAGTGGATTTATGTGAAGATGAATGAAATATATACATGATTAAGTACTTCAATGTTAGCTATTCTAAAAAAATCAAACTAGAATTTCACTCAACCTATATCACATACATGTGCACTTTGTAGCTTTATAAATGTGGTAACAAATCAATTGAGAACATTTTAAATTAAGTATCTGGTTTAAAGGTTAAATTTTTAGTGAAAATTGAAATGCTTTTTAGGAGGACTGACAGTCAATGGGATAGTCACACAGCACCCAGCTGAGACCTGTAGCATGGTCTATGGAGCTGGGGAGCAGGAGAAGGCACAATTTTAGGCAAGGGGACACTTCTTGAGGGCAGGCAGAGGTAGGATTAAAAAAATGAATTAAACTATATAGGCAGGCACTGAAAGCAAGTTCTGTCTATTTCATCTATTTTGCAATGTTACCCAATGTTATCACAATGGGTGCAAACCCAGGCCACAATCCTAAAAAAGCATCTGTGTAGGCTGTTTGGAGCATGCTACAGATCAGATAATTAGGGCCCTGACCATCCATGGAGAGCTTGCCAAGTACCTTCAGGTCATTTGATGATCAAATAATTGACAAATTTATTTTAATTCCCCTGGGAAGACAATGTTTAGTGCATTTCACAAAGTTTTGCCTCTAAAACAACCATCCAGTATCTTCCCCTAACTTAGCTGCCAACAGCTTAATAAAGGTTCAGGAATAGATTACCCATGTGACATTTCAGTTTACTATTTCATTTCCTCATGGCCATGACCAAACTGCTCATCGCTTCTGACAGTCCTCGACTACAAGAGAAGGAATACATAACAAACTGCACTCTTTGCAAATGTCAATGTTGATTATAAAGTTTTATTAGGAAAATTGGAGTGAATCTTCTCATTATGTTTTTAACTCAGAAATTTAGCTAAGGTTCATTAGAGAAAAGGGTACCATTCATTTGCTCTTTGCTTTCCCAGAACTTGGCGTCACTGTCTTGACTTAGATTGTCATTTAAATTCAATGGTTTATCATAGGGCTGTTGAATTTATTCACATAACGAAGAAAGTCTAAGATACTATGTCAACACACTTATTGGATGTGTAAAATGCAACTCCAGGCCCTGTATCCATTACCAGGAATATAATGACAAATAGAACCAGTTTCAGCATTTGTAATCTTGTGTTGTTTTTCTAGTAAATAGGCTGACAGGATATGGGAAGGATCCTACTTCTAATCCCTGGGAGAAAGAGAGAATATGGTGGGAGGAGTGTTGGTCAGTCCAGTTCTTTATTTTGGACCCAGATACAGTATTGAAATGATTGGACCCTGTGAGAGTAGTGGATGTTTTTAGGACTCCTAAGACTCCCAGCTATTGTAAACCCTGAGTACTTTGGTGTGACTCAAAGATTATAGGTCTGAGTTCATGCACACACCCTGACGTTATTTCTAATGCAGGACTCATGAAGATGAGTTCAAGAGGCTTAGAGTCTTAGCCTCTCTTCACCAGCTCTCCAAGAGTGTTGTGTGGAGGCTGAGTTTCCCTGCTATATTGGTTTATTGCTATTGCAACAAGTTACCACAAATTTAGAAGCCGAAACAACCCAGTTATCCTTTTTTGTATTGCAGTAATGGGGGATCGAACCCAGGGGTGTTCTACCACTGAGCCACATCCTCAGCCCTTTTTATTTTTTTTCTTTTGAGACAGCATCTTGCTAAGCTACTGAGGCTGGCCTTGAACTTCTGTTCGTCGTGCCTCAGACATGAGTAGCTGGGATTACGAGCATTTGCCACATCCCCTGGCCCAAACTTAGTTTCCAGTAGTTCTCTTAGACTGAAATGTGAAAAGGGTCTCACTCAGATAAAATCACAGCACGAGCAGGCCTGCATCCTTCTGGAGGCTCTAGGAGAAAAATGGATTCCTTGCCCTTTCCAGTTGGCAGAGGTCTCCGACATTCCTTGGCTGATGGATCCTCCCTCCATCTTCAAAGCCAGTGACATGGCATCTCACTGTGTGTCTTCTTCCCATAGACACACATTCATCTAGCTGACTTCACTGTTTTGCCTTCCTCTTCCACTTATAAGGACTTTTCTCATTACATTGGGCCCATTCAGAAAATGTAGGATATTCTCCCTATTTGAAAATGACTGGTTAGCAACTTTTTTTTAGTAGAATTATTGCCTTTATTTTATTTTTTAAATTGATCTTATTTTTTTAAATATACAACACTGGAATGTATTACAATTCTTATTACACATATAGAGCATGATTTTTCATATCTTTGTATAAAGTATGTTCGCGCCAATTCATGTCTTTACACATGTACTTGTTTTTTCTTTTTTTGCATCACAATTCTTATTACACATATATACTACAATTTTTCAAGTCTCTGTTCGTATATAAAGTAGGTTGACACCCAATTCAAGTCTTCATACATATACTTTGGATAATGATGTCCATCACATTCCATGATCCTTGCTAATCCCCTGCCCCCTCCTTTTCCCTCCCATTCCTCTTCCCTATCTAGAATTCATCTAATCCTCCCATGCTCCCCCTCCCTACCCCACTATTAGTCAGCCCCCTTATATCAGAGAAAACATTCGGCATTTGTTTTTTGGGAATTGGCTAACTTCACTTACCATTATCTTCTCCAACGCCATCCATTTACCTGCAAATGCCATGATTTTATTCTCTTTTATTGCTGAGTAAAATCCCATTGTGTATATATTCCACATTTTTTTTTATCCATTCATCCACTGAAGGGCATCTAGGTTGGCTCCACAGTTTAGCTATTGTGATTTTTGCTGCTATAAACATTGATGTGGCTGTGTCCCTGTTGTATGCTGTTTTTAAGCAACTTTAATTGCATCTGCAACTTAATTCCCTTTTGTCTTGTTTATTGCTTGAGGAGGGCTCTTTCCACTTGTTGCTCAGGATGTTATCTATCAGACAGACCCATGATCCTGGAGAGGGGCAATTTAGTTTGCATGAGACAGTTGCTTCTGCTTAGAGGGCAGTCTCATTCTGGGGTGATGTGACTAAGACTCAGCTATATAGGGCAATGACTGGAGACTATCAGGTGCCATACCAGGGGTTTAAAACAGGATGATGCAAATCTTACTTCCGTCTGGAAGGGAAAAGATAAGTTAGCTAAAACTAGGACTACTAAATCCTGTACTACCAGTTTTTAGATGAATAGTCCTTAAATAATTAACATGCCTATGTACAGAGCTGGGCAGGTCACGCAGTTTAAGATAATAAAGGAGAATCAAGTACACAGAATCAAAATGAAGACAGAGATGCCAACCTCTTTCCTGCTGTAAGATACTATTGGCCATCTGCAGGCCTAAGTCAACAGTCGCTGCTTTTCGAAAGGCAGCCTTTCTAAGTCCCTCGAATACAGGACTGGACCTTTCATTAGTGTCCAGGCTAGCTTTACTACCTTAAAAGTATCAGGAAAATGAATGGATATGCTCTAAATTTCATCCATGGGTAAATAAAGAAAGAAATAGCCCCACAGAATAAATTTGCAGGACTGTATGGCTAGATAGTTAGTTGGATGAAGTTACTCTCGGGCCTCAAACCTCATTTATAACTGTAGCAGTTCCAGAGAAGCAGCTTCTGGGAAGACAACCTTTGCACAGGGAAACTCCCCATGCAAAAGCAAGCTCCAGACTTGGGAGTCCCAGGATTTTATGTGTGTTTCTTGGGACTCCCTGCATCTACTGGAGCCTACGAAACTTATTCTCAGAGTCATATTTTCATAGGCATAAAATAAAATATGGAGTATTGTAAAGAAAACCAACTACATTTGAATATTGTCATCCAAATATTTAAAATAATTGGGGCTGGGATTGTAGCTCAGTGGTAGAGCGCTCACCTAGCATGGGCGGGACCCGGCTTTGATCCTCAGCACCACATAAAAAAATAAAGATGTAATGTTTTGAACAACTAATAATAATAATAAAAAAACAAGGGAGAGAAATGAAGTACAGTAGATGGGGTAGAGAGAGAAGATGGGAGNGGATGGCGTTGGAGAAGATAATGGTAAGTGAAGTTAGCCAATTCCCAAAAAACAAATGCCGAATGTTTTCTCTGATATAAGGGGGCTGACTAATAGTGGGGTAGGGAGGGGGGATAGTAGAGGATAGGAAAGGCAGCAGAATACAACAGACACTAGTATGGCAGTATGTAAAAAAGTGGGTGTGTAACTGATGTGATTCTGCAATCTGTATACGGGGGAAAAATGGGAGTTCATAACCCACTTGAATCAAATGTATAAAATATGATATGTCAAGAGCTATGTAATGTTTTGAAGAACTAATAATAAAAAAAAATTAAAGGCATTGTGTTGTGTCCATCTACACCTAAAAAAATAAATATTAAAAAAACACAAATATTTAAAATAATTGATAGTATGATGTCAGTGCCTCCTTTACACATTAAATAAGATTTAAAGTCTTATTAGACAATGTATAATTTTAACTATCAAAGTAATTTTTAAATAATAATAGGAATAAGTAAGCTTTTGAGATATCTGTAGGATTATAATTTGTTGTGAAAATATCTATGATTTCTATTGGTGTCACCAATAGAAATCATAGATACTGCTAATGTGACTGAGGTTTGTTGCCTTCATTCATAACAAAAGGAAATGCCAAATTCCACTGTGAAGTTATTAAAAATAAAGATGCAATTTATTTTCCCATGTGGCTATCCAAGTTGAGATGTGCTGCAAAGGTAAAATATCCAACTTTAAAGATGTAGTATGGAAAAAAGAGTGGTAAACACTTCATTAGTAATTTAAAAACTTTGGTTAGCCATGATAATGTTTTGGATATATGGGGTTAAATAAAGTATTAAAATTAATTTCACCAATTATTTTCTTGTTTCCTTCCTTCCTTCCTTCTTTCCCTTTCTTTCTCTCTTTCTCTCTCTTTCTTTCTTTCTTTCTTTATTTCTACTAGTGTGTCAGATTGAGCCCAGGTCCTTATACATGCTAGGCAAGTGGTCAGCCCCTGGACTATACACAATATCCCATTCATTCTTCTTTTTTAATACAATATGGTCTGACTTAAGACTATACAAACTCTTTCTAAGGTTCTGTAACCTTTTAATTGTCTCATCTTTCCATTTTTCCTATCTTCTCTTTGGTTGTATGTAGCCCTTTCAGGAAAACTCTTAACAATAAAAGGGTCCACCTGCTCTGCTCCTGGGCATCATGGAGGTGGGATCTTTGGGGGATGGATGTGGTGGCCCACACTGTGCCCACGATGGGGTGAAATCACCCAATATTAAGGGACAGAATTCATGGCAGCAAGTACTAAGAGGTCAGCCAAGCAGACTGACTGGTTGGCAATGCTGAACGGAAGAAAAGGAGAACTTGTGTTACTACCCTGGGCCTTGGCAGCTGAAAGGCCCATATGGGATTCTCAGCATTTCAAAGTAATTGGCAGTGTGGACTGTGTTGGAAAGGAACCACCCGTCCTTCAGCTCTCAAAACCCTCCATCCTACACCTCAGAGTGCCAGACATTCCAAACTCTCAATAGCTCCCCACTCCTATCCTGAAGCTCCTGGTCTTAACCTTCAAAACTGCAAAATCCGTTGAACATCCTCAAAATATCAGGCTCCTTTCTGGCAAAATTTAGATCCATCTCTTAAGCCGCCTTCTCCATTCCTACTCCTGGTCTGCTAGGCTTGGGGAAAGAGCATCATGCAATCGCACAGATTGGCTCATGAAAAATTCATGGGTGCCAGTCCAGCTGTACCCTTAGTGATGCACAGGCACGCACACACTGCGTAGCTCTTCCCTTCAGTAAACACTGGGAAGCTCTAGAGGCCCCAGTAATTAGAAAAAAAATACCCTTCCTGCAGCTATTTTGTCATGATATTATTTCTCAATCAGGACAGCTCTGCCCTGAGAGTAGGAGGAAGGGAGATTTCCAGAGGCCCAGTAAGCATCCCTGGATGTGCCCACATTCTGATAACTGCCATTTACTCCCTGCCTTTGAGTCTCCATGGTGTCAGTAATCTGCACATTCTCTATTCTTGCCACCTACAGGAAAGAGAAGCAGGGCTGGAATCTGATAGAAGTAACCTCAAGGGATGCTCAAAGCATGATTGACATTGGACACAGTCATGCAAGCTTATATGTATGTGCATACATGCATGTGTATGTGCCAGTGCACAACCTTATGTGCAGTGTGGGCTTATATTCTGGAGGAAAATTTTCTAAGACTTGTCCAGGAGGCCAGAATCTTGAGCCTTCACATTCTTGAATAATATATGGTGCCTTTGTGCAGTCTCCACACCAGTCCACACTGTGGACTCTGACCGTAAAAGCCTTTTATGATTCCATTGACAAAAGATGGCTTTGCCTTCATTGATGAGGGCCTCCTCAACATTGTTTCCCACCTGCAAATATATTCACATTTGTGCCTTTCTCTCTAATGTCAGAGCATGACTTGTTTGCCTTTTGTCTGAGGCTAATGTCTCTTACACTCTTGATCCTGTCATCAAGCTCCTCTGGACCTTGCTGCATTAGTTACCCTCCTTGCTCCAATTTCTTCACATATTCCTTTGTGTATACTATTCAGTTGTCCTATAAGATCCAGTCAATTCCATAAAAATTTTCTCTTGATTTCAAGGCCTCCTCTACCATTTCTTCTTTCTCCACCAACTTCTGGAAAGAGAACTCTGATTTTCCCTTTTTACCCACTACATTCTGCCTACACTTCTGTTGTTCCCTTTCGTGTTCTTCCAGAAGGTTCCTCTGTAATCTCTTGTCTGAAACTTTTCAGTCCTTATTTTACTGGACATCTTTGTCCACCTGACATTGACAATCACAATTTCTTCAGGAAACATTTGATTCTGTGGCTTTCATGATATTTTCCTATGAAGAATCTGTTAGTGGTGGAAGGATGATGTTCAGTGTCCCTGTCTAGTGTAAACAGATGGAAGTCCCTGGCTGAGAAGCCCCATATTGTCCCGAGTCAAAGAAAACCAGTCCACAAACTGTGGAGTTTGTGCTGAGCAGGGAATAGGTAGGAAGCAGCCATGGGGGACCCTGGCTTGAGGGTTGGAGGCTGAGTCCATCCCTATCTGTGAATGCTTTACTCTGAACTGTATTCTAATATATTTACTATTTATTAACTAGTGTTTAAATTGCTGTTGATTGTAATCCAAAGGAGGCTTGTTCAAAACAAACACTTTGAACCTCGTAAAGTTTATCATCTGAAATGTGTATTAGTGGATTTTAATGGTTCCAAGTCACACAGTTCCTCACTATAATTCTCAACCTTGGCACAACTATATCCACTTGATTTTGAGGCTCTAGCAACAAATGATCTCAATCACTTACTTGGAATTTTCTGGGAGACCATGCACCCACAAAACATAACTTGGTGTGGTGATCCAGAGAAATGGACTGAGGTTAAAGACACCATTGGTAATGTCAGATTCCTCTGACTTCTATGGAACACGTTGGCAAATTACAATGGAAAATATCTAATTGAATCATAGAAATTCTTCTCCCCTGCAAATCTATTTTGGTGATAGTCACATTATAATTTACTTCTAGGGCATTTGAAAACTCTCCATTCTGCTTCTATCAACTACTATTTCCAACTATGACCCATGATTATTGACGACATACCTTCCCCTCCCTGGTGCACATGCCTCATACATTCCTGCACCTTGCAAATTCTTCCTCTGTCCATCACTCATACTCTCCTCACCTCCCCAACAGTCCCAGTCCTGTACTTCCTTTAAGACTCAGCTCAACTTACACTGAAATTCTGCTCAGTCTCCAGATATAGTCCTTGTGTTCTTGTAATTCCTATAGCCCAGTTCTTTATTGTTTATTGATTAGGAGTGATTCCCACCCCACCCCTGCCCCAGGACATTTGATAATATCTGTAATATCTGTAGACATTTCTGGTTGTCACAGCTGTGGTGGGGTGCAACTGGCATTGAGTCGATGAGAGGCCAAGGATGGAGCTAAACATGACAACCCTTCACAACAGATTCATGGACTTTCACAAGGTCCATGGTGTAGAAAATCCTGCAGGCCAGCCTGACTTTGGCATCCTGTCATTTGGTTGTTCATGACAATGTAGAATCTTAGGGCTGGACAAGAAAGAACCTTTAGAAATCTTCCTATTGCCTCCTGGATTTTATGGGTAAGAAGACCAGTCTAAGAGAATCTGAGAGTTACAAGAGTGAGTGTTCCCTGGCCCCTGGACCGCTGATCATTTCCATTTCACCATGCAATTGTGTCCTTTCTTCCAGTAAGTTTAAAAGTTTCTGTAAGCAATATTAGGATCTTTTATTAAATTTATGGTAATTCTCCCCTTCAACCTCCTACTCTCAGCCTAGCTGAGAGAAACATAGTACATATTTATTGTCAGATTAAAATAACCCTAGACTTTATAAAATAGTATTTTATTCCCTTGCAGACATTAAAAAAAAAAAGAACTGTAAGCTTATTTTCTATGTATAAATTCTCAAAAGGACAGATGACTACAGCTAAAATCACAGAAAGAAGAAATTCTATAGAGACCTTCTGCAGAAGTAAGGTCAACATTAATTAGAGTAAACACCAGCTAACAGAGTCTTGTGCATTTAAATGATGGTAATGAAAATTACCACCTTAGCTGTACAGAGGAAAACAGGAAAAGTCTCTGTTAAGGGGAGTGATTAAATGAAGTCTCACAGAAGAAGTGGGAAAAAAAATCAACAAAAACTAGACACTATAGCACACTGTAAGTTTGTCAGTTTGATCCCATGCACTCTGATTTACATCCATTCCCATAAGTAAATAAATTATTCTTCTTGAAGAAAAAAAAAACACATAAGTACTTGTCAAGACAGAGTTCAAAAAGGCTAGGATAAGCATGCAATTGTAGAATAAGAATGAGACTTTATATTGGAAATGAAGAGCTGACTGATCAGTTTTCTGCATTTCTGTAGGCAGAATAGTTTATGTGGAGGTTGTAAGCTTAGGCATGGAGAGAGCTGTTCCTGGATTTGCATCCTGGCAGGGCAGGGGGCAGCTATGTAAATCAGGTAAATGCCAGACTCCCTAGAGAATGGTTATCTCCTCAGCTTTGATGTGACCATCATTAACAATATTTCCCCAAATAAAATATTGTTTGGATAATTTGATGAAAGGAAACAAGAAAAATGCTCACCATTGTATCCAACTACATCTAAGAAATGAATAAATGAGAGTTATTGTTACAACAATTTCTATTTTCTATCTTATTTTTGAAAAGAATGGGATTACTTAGTTTTGCAAAGTTGGTTTGATTCCATCAGAAGAAATGTGACCTCTCCTTCAGAAAACAGATGAGAACTTCCACTACATTTCTTTACATTTAAAATAAATGTCTTTACATTTAAAATAAAACAGTGGGCTCTTAGATATATACATATGGAAATTGTTTTTTCTTTATGTGAACAAATATTTAGAATTAAGGACCTGGAAAACAATGTAAGCTTGATTTTCTTTCTTTCCTTCCTCCTATCCTTTCACTCTGCTTCCTGTTTTCCCCACCCCCCTGCCCCTTTCTTTTTGCCAGGGATTGAATTCAGGGGCACTCAACCACTGAGCCACATCCCCAGTCCTATTTTGTATTTTATTTAGAGACAGGGTCTCACTGAGTTGCTTAGTGCCTCACTTTTGCTGAGGCTGGCTTTGAGTTCGTTATCCTCCTGCCTCAGCCTCCCAAGCTGCTGGGATTACAGTATGTGCCACTGCGCCTGTTCCTTCCTTTCTTTCTTAAACAAGATGTGCAAATGCACACGTTACTATGACCTCTAAAGAGAGTGTGTCAACAACTAAGCATTTGGGAAAGTCTGGGAAGGGAATTTTCAGAGCCTTGGGTTCCAACCCTGGCTCATACATTTTGTCAGGCAAATCACGTACCCTTCTCTCATCTGGAAAATAAGGGGCTTACAGTAGATGATTAATGAAGTTTCCTCCAGTTTTAAATACGATGGCATTTTTCAGTTCTACAGAGCCATATAGCATTCATGCAATTTAAATTCATTGTAAAAAACGATCAGTTTTTCTCTCAGGAGAAACAGGATTACCTTTCTTCTTTATTCTAGGCAGAGTTATCTGTTCTTCAGCACACATCTACCACAGGAATGAAGTAATTCAGAATCTGGGGTTGGCACCAGAAGATACACCAAGAAATGACTATCTCCTAAATTAAGAAGTGGATTATAGCTTTGGACGGAACACCTGGAATGTAGCCTTTGAATCATCTCTTTAAGTCACCTGTTCCTCTTGATGGGCAGAATCACAGCTTCTGGGACAGGAGTCCCCTGTATTTATCCTTTGGTAGCAAAGCAATAAAACATTTTTTTTCCCTTTTTCTCAAAACTGTGTCCAAGTTGTTGGATTGGCTTCCAGGACAAGGACTGAGTTTTGGGTAACACTGTCTTTTTAAAAGTCAGTTCAACCCATGGAAAAAAGAACTATTCAATTTTTAAATGGTATTTTACATCTTGAATACACAATTTTGTACAAGCATTTGTTATAGTCTAAATTATAAAATCAGAGCCAGCTTTGTAATTGTGTGAGCACAACTCACCATGTTTAGGAGGGTTTGAAGGTTGGTTTAATGCTTTTATTGTTGAATTTAATGATGTTTGAACAGAGGCCTGCATTTTTATTTTGCACTGGGTCCTGCAAATTATGTAGCTATTCTGGTTTCAATTTATAATTTATACTTTAATTTCTAGCCTGGGATTCTCTCTTTTCTTAGTTGGACACCCAAATGGATATCTTTCGTTTGCATTCATTCTCAGGTTTTATGTTAATATACAAGTAGAAAGGGCTGCCTGCTAAGCTTGACAGACTACAGGATGTGCTGCCAACTGGGCACAGGACGAGCAGTGCCTGTGTTTGGCTTCAAAGGGCAGGGGCTTCATCTTTCAGCCTCAGCCATCTGTAGTGTCCTGAGCTTCTGTTTCCAGGAATTCTCACATCAGTGCAAATGTTTGTAATCGTCTAGCAGACAGCAGGGAGGACTCAGCAAGAGTAGAAATAATCGTTCTTTGAAAATTAGAGGCCATCATCACTCAGCTTAGGGAAAAGGCTCGTTCTGAAAACACCCCAGACCCCAGCCAGCCCCTTCTTGTTGATTGGTGTTCTCCAGCAAATCTCTGCAAAGAACGAGTTTGATGGTTCTGTTTTGGAAGGAGTCTCTTCAGGTCAGTAAAGAGGGAGCTACTTTAAGAAAGGCTCTCAATTCTATCAATGCTTGGATGATGATTCCATTTCAAAAATACTTCTGACCTCTTGTTTCCTGTGTGGGGTACTTGAGCCAGGTACTGAGGGGGTAGCAGTAAGCCCACACAAAGCGGATGATTACAGTGATCACAGTGGCCCAGACATCATGGGTTTACTTCCTGGCATGTGAAATGGGGATAATAATCATCCTCACACTGATGTGAGGTTATAAGGAGACCATAAGTGACTGGACACTTGAGCTACATGAGGGAGTATTTGGGAGGTGCAATACAGGCACACAATTAACCACTCCTCCAAACCTCCACAAATTATTCCTGGAAATGTATACAGCTCTTTTCCTCAACAGAAGCACCTTAAATGGAAGCAGGGACAGGAACAATTAAACTTATTCACCTTTCTTCCTTAATTTTCCAAAGGAACCTGACCTCCAGCGCTGCATCCCTTCCTAGACCAGTAACCGAAGGGAACACTACAGGGATTGAGATAGCAGTAGGGAAAAAGGACGGCCCGCCTTCCGATGCTGGCCTAGACTGCACTTCCAGGACTTCCCGGCTTGCCTCCCCACTTCCTTTTTCCCCTCCCTCCGCGTCGGATAATCCTGGAAGACGCAAGGCTTAGAACCTGCCCCTGCTTGGGGCTCCCGCGTAATCCCGACGCCGTGGTCAGGCGGGGTTTGGAAAGGAAGCCGGCGGGGGGCGGGGGTCGAGATGAGGCGTGGCCGGGCTGCAGTGGGTGGGGCACAGGCGGGGCCAAGCCGAACCCGCGCGGCTGCGGGGTTCGCAGAGGAAGCGGGAGCGGCAGGGAGAGGCGGAACCGGGCAGCAGTGAGCGGGGCCGGAGAGGCGGGGAAGGGGGCACGGCTAATCCGCGCGGCTGTGAGGAGCCTGGGATGCGGGGAGAAGCGGGAGTTACAAGGGGAGGCGGGGCCG
>NW_026000108.1:29227733-29229555 GCF_001458135.2 Marmota marmota marmota | reverse complement strand
CCAGGCGCGCGGAAGGAAGCGTGGGTTCGGGACTGAAGCCCCGCTGCGCCCCGCGCTGTCTCTTCTGGCGCGGCCGCGGGATCCTGGCGTTGAACATCTGGCTGGCCCGGGGTGGCCCGGGCGGGGCGCGGCGCGAAGCAGCGCCTGCAGTCCCTCCCTTCCCGCCCGCGGGCTCCCGCCTGCCCTCCCCGGGGGCCTCTTCTGTGGACCTGTGTCGCCCCAACTCCGAGCTGCCCATGGTGTGGGGACCTGACTTGGTGTCGCCTTCCTTGGATGCGCTTTCTCCCTGCCCTCGCGCCTCAGACTCCCGAGGACCCCTTTCCTGCCGCCCTGTGCCTCAAAGGCCCTGCTAGCGGAAGATCATGACGCGGGACTGGGTGGCCTGTCGTCGCCTCCCTCACCTTAAAAAACAAAAAAACAAAAACCGCAAAATCTTAAAATCTTGAAGAGTCACAATGTCTTTCTAAGTTTTTATTTTAGTGTTTGATGGATTCTTGTAACTGGTCAGGGGTTCCAGATTTCTTCCCATACATTCTGGATAAATTAGCGCGGAAGGGAAGGCATATTTGTAAGCTTACTTTTTTTTTTTTTTTCTTTTCTGTGTCAATTCCTGTCATCACCAAAGGAGCCTTTAGTGGCGGTAAGCCACCAGCAGAGATGCTGAAGTGTTGTCTCCAAGGATGAACTATGTGCAGGAGTTTTTAATTGAAATCTCTTAAGAGGAGGTATAACTTTTATAGAAGCTCTAACACTCTTGTTTTTATAACTTCAGACACCAGGGATTTCTTACCATCATCCCCCTATTAATTGCCACCCAACAGCAGTAGTTTGGAAAAAAAAAAGCTTATATCTTGGCCATTTGGGGTTACCACAGCTTGGAAACTCTTCCAAGCTTGTCTTCAGGGTGGCTCCTCTTCAGTCCAAATAATTAGCAATTGGAAACCTTCGAACAATGATTATCTTCTCCATAAAAAATACATACCCTGCTCTTCCTCCTGAGAACATTCCAATCACTTACAGCTTTTAAAATGGCTAATCACTTCGGCCTTTGCTTTTTCATAGGATGCAGAACAGATTAGGAAGGGAATAGGAGGGATAATGTGTCTCTTGAGTCTTTGTTATCATACCTGTGTTTCCTTCAGCCATCCACCCTAGGGAAATGACAGTGAGTGCCATGTTTTATTTGATGGGAGATTTTTGATTTTCATCCTGTGTTTCATTGCTGGGACTAAAGGTACATAGCTAGGTTCAAATTGAACTCCAGACTGTAGATAGTGCTTCAAGGGCTAGGATCAAATGCTCCAGAATTTGGAAGAGAGCTCAACCTGTGAGTAAAATTGTTAAAAATTTAGCATATGATGCACATAATTATGGGTCAGCAGGAAAAATCTATTCCTAGAACAGGTTTGTATTTTTATAGATCTCTGAGCAACATCCAAGTCTGAGGACTGCAGTGTGACTGAGAAAGCCCTTATCTAATATTGCACAGTAACCTTTTGGATGAAAGTTATTGCTTAAAAAGAATGAGGTATCTAAAAAAGGAAGGAATACAGAGTATCACTTTGTTAGTGTGATTTAAGACCTGTATCAAGAGAAGATGTCTTAGTCAGGTGTGGTAGCATATGCCTATAATCCCAGCGGTTTGGGAGACTGAGGCAGAAGGATCATGAGTTCAAAGCCAGCCTCAACAAAAGCGAGGTGCTAAGCAACTCAGTGAGAACCAGTCTCTAAATAAAATGCAAAAATAGTGCTGGGGTGTGGCTCAGTGGTTGAGTGCCCCTGAGTTCAATCTCTGATCCCCCCCCCCCCCCCAAAAAAAAAA
>NW_026000108.1:29214586-29225639 GCF_001458135.2 Marmota marmota marmota | reverse complement strand
CCCCCCCCAAAAAAAAAAAAGATGTCTTGAACAGCCAACATCTAATCTCCTTGGAACCAAAGGCTTGCTAATATTTGTTAGGGAAGTAGGAAGAAAGCCAGGGGATGGGAAGTCATGTTGAGAGCTTGGTGTGTCCCAGGTTTGGGGTTGGGCACTTTGTATATATTAAAACATATCTCATAACCCTATGAAGTATTTATTTTCAGTGGGACAACGTCACACAGGTATTCTGTCATTCGGCATTCAATCAGAAAAGCACAACCACTAGGGGCTATGTGTGTATCTGTGTGTACATGCACTTGTATATGTATGAATATATGGTTTTTTTTTCCCCCGGGATAATCCAATCTGCTTAATTCTAAAGTTCATTTCCGTTCTACTGTATCCCACTGTATCAACTTTAGCAATCTTGCTGAGATTCTAAAATAGAGAATTTAAGATGATAATATTATAAGCATGTTGTTATCAGAAGTTGTGAAGTAGAGAGGACAGATAGCTTTACAGTGGGTAGTGGCAGTATCTCTTTCACTTCCTTTGCAGCAGAAGAGTCTCACTGAACGTCTGTCTCTTAGAAGCAACATTTGAGACTATATACCACAAACATCAGAAGGGGTGATTTTCCACATCTTGGCTTATTTATGTCAAGTTCTCTGGTTACTCAGCCTTAGGGCTTATTGGTTTCTCAGTTTCTCTACCAGGCAGTGGGCATGGCCCCTGAGTAAGGAGTGGGTGGAAAAGGTGCAGAGACTAGTGAGATGAGAAGTGTAGAATCCCAGGTTCTGTGGGCTTCCATCCAGTCTCCTGACTTTTCATTGAGATGCTAAAGATAAGCTTTATTAAATTCTGGGTTCTCCTTTGGGCAGGTAGCTGACCAAACGTACATTCACATATACATGGCCAGTGAATGGAATGTTTGAAAAAGCATTCTTTGGAATTCCATGATCAAATTTAATTTAAAGAGGAAATGAAAACTTGAAAAGTACCTGTCATTTCCTCCCTATCCTTTGCATATCCCTGTCCTCCAGAAAGAGATGAATCGAGTAAACTATTTGGGAATTTGAATAGTTGGATTTGAACCAGAGAGACCATAGTTCCAGGTGATACAAAAATTTCATCATTACTTTTTCAAGAATTATTTGGCTCTGACGTTAAAGTCTAATTTAAAAAATTAAAAAAAATTACCAATAGAATGATCTGCTGAAAGCCAGTATAATAGAATGTAGTGCAGCTTACAAGGACTAAAATTGGAATTTTTGTATACATCATGGGTATTTTATTTTATTCTTTTTGGAAGAGGGGATTTGATGTTTATTACGTGTTATGTGGCAGGCAATGGTCTAAGTACTTAGATCATTTAATTAACAGGGTAGTAGCAAGATGTAGTAGAACTAGCACTTTGCTTTAAGTTATAGCCCTGGATTTGATGTCAAAAGCTAAAGAGAGACTCAACTCTGCCATTGGCAGAGTATTGTTCTCTCTACCTCCATTTCTTCACCTGTGAAATGGGGGCATTGTGCCTGTTCTTGTTTCCATGTTAGTGAGGTTCAAATAAGCTGTTACCTCTGAAAGTTCTTGGCAGATGGCACAGTGGGAAGTCTTTTATCTGTGTATTTATTGATTTTACAGCACAGAAGTGCTCCCTTAGACTTGATTTAATTATAATATATGTCAATTAAGACTAATAAATGTAGACCAAATGTTTTATATGGCTTGCATCCTAGAGGTGGTGATGATGTTGCAATGATAAGTTGTAATTTTCTAAAAGCCCAAAGTGACATCTCAGATACATGGGATGGCTGCTATTGACAAATAATTAAGTGGTGAAGTTTTCACCATTCTCCCTCAGCTAAAATATAATGCTGCAGGTATTTTTGGAAAATCCCCTCAAATTTTGAATGTTTGTGTGGTAAGGGGAAGAGAAACACCTTAATCCCATTACTCTGAGCATCTTTCACTGTTAGTATATTATTCTGGTCCTCTCGAAATGTATCCTATACTTCAGTAGGATCATAAGGCAATGCAAGTCTCTTGTATCCTGCCCTTTCACCTTATATTCTATATAAAGGTTTCTACATTTTCCTATAAACTAAAAAAAATGGCTGATGATGTTCCATTGTGTGGATTTGCTGTATTTTTCCTCACTGTGCCTCTTTTAGGAGGTTGCAGTTATTAACTAATTGTTTTAAACCTCATTGTTTCTGGGGCTGGGTTTGTGGCTCAGTATTAGAGTGCTTGCCTTGCATGGGTGAGGCACTCGGTTTGATCCTCAGCGCCACATAAAAATAAACAAAAGAAGATATCTACAAATAAAAGAAAAAAACTCATTGTTTCCATGTATACTTTTGTGCATGATCTTGGATGACTATTGACTTTCACAGAAAATGGTTCCTAAAAAGGCAATTTAGAGGTCAGTGATATTCACATTTTTGAGGCCGTTGATGATTCCAGTGTTTATCTGAAAGTTGTCCCAGTTTGTTGTCACAGCCATGGTTTAAAAGTATCACATTTCACACTCTTGGCATTTCCCCCCTGAGAAACATATTTGCCAATCTTTTGGGCAGAAATTGATACCATGATTATTTTTATTTTTGCATTTTGATTAGTAGCAGATTGATTATTTTTTTTTCTAGCATTTGAGCCATTTTGACATGCCTACAATCCTTTCTGGGCAATTCTCAAATGTGAAAAGTTTTGAAAAGAAAAATTTTTGTAGGCTTTTGGTATACCCTCAAGGAGAGTGGGATGGGTAGAGGGTGGTGGATACCCTGGTGATAAAACAACCTGAACTAAGGTGAGATTCTGGAGTATGTATTTATCTCACTTAGTCTGAATATTTTCCTGTAGTAATACTAACAAGTTTGATTTCTGAGTGTTATACAATGTGTGTTAAATGCACCACATTTCCTTTCTAGAATCACAGAGTCTGAATTTAAGCACATCTGACTTCCAGGTTTCCAGATAAGGAATTATGGTTCTGTATTTCCTCTTTGACTCAACTATTCAGTCTGTTGAAAGTCAAATGTATGTATCTTCTGTAAATATCCAAAATATCCTATAGAGAAACACACACACACAAAAAAAACTCTACAGAGGTTTTTAAAAATATCAAAAATCTGAAGTTTTTTTTTTTTGTTGTTGTTGTTGATTTTGTTTTTTCAGTACTAGGGATTGAACTCAGGGGCACTCGGCCACTGAGCCACATCCCCAGCCCTATCTTGTATTTTATTGAAAGAGACAGGGTCTCACTGAGTTGCTTAGTGCTTCAATGTTGCTGAGGCTGGCTTTGAACTCGTGATCCTCCTGTCTCAGCCTTCTGAGCCGCTGGTATTATAGGTGGCTGCCACTTTTCCCGGCTCTGAAGATTTTTTTTTTAAATACAAAAATAACCTGTGAAGAAAATAACTCCTCAAATGCATGGTATTTAAGAAAAGAAGCACCACCTTGATATTCTAGAGGGGAATTGAATAAAAGAAGGCTACCTGGATGAAGCCGAGGTTTCGTTTATTCTGGGTGGCTTTATGGACAGGTGCCCATTCTAATGGAACCTTGATGGATAGATGGAGTAGTTGGGCTAAATTTCTTCTCTGCTGTGTTCTGCCAGTTGTCGACAAAGCTTTCTTTGTAAGAATGAAACTGAATCCACCCAAGGGACTTGTGGGAGAGTGGGTGGGTAGAGGGTGGTGGATACCCTGGGCAACCCAAGGTATTGTGCCCAGTCACCTTATCTCGAGGATCCTTTTGTCAGACTCATTAAACTCAAGGGACCTGGTTTTCCACTTCTACTTCAGTTCTCCAAGCCCCCCAGCTTCTTATTTTTGCTCCTTTGGCACTGTCCCAGGATACCAAACAGGGACAATTCCCCAGACTTGGGTCTTCGGTTTCCTGTTCCAGCTGCCAGCCCTCCCGGGTCCTCTCCTCCATTTTGTTTGTATGCTTCTGTTCATAACTGCATCTCAGTTGCTAGTAAAAGTGCAATTCATAGAGAGAAAAAAATCTTTGAACTACTTCTTATCTGATTATGGAGAAAATATGGCTGAACTGCCCCATGGAGTTATTGTTACAATTACATGAAATAAAACAATTGCTTGGCACAATGTTTGGTGCACAATAAGCACTAAAAAGATATGTTACTATTATTTTTCTTAACCAGACATCCTTCACAGCTAAAGGATGAGACAAAATTCCTAACCACTCCAGAATTTTCTTTTCTGGTCCTCTGTCATTACTGGAGCATCTCCTATCCCATTCAGCTCTTAAGCCCTGGGTGCTGGTGCTGGCTATGGAAAGGGTCCTTGGGGATGCAGTGTTGGGCAGTGCCCAAGGCTTTGGGAGGAAGAGTAGGGGCCAGAGGGCTTGGCAGAGTTTTTTGGGGGAGGCAGGAACTATATGGGTCAGAGACATTGGCTGCCAAGAAAAAAAAAAAAAAAGGGCAAGGAAGGAAGTGAAGAAGAAGGAAGTAAACCATTACCTTTATAAAGGTAAAATGTGATACTTTCTTACGATTGCATCAACTGCTTTATTTCTAGTCAGCTGATCTGTAGGTGTGGTCACAACATTGTGCCACTTTTTCAGGGTGTGACTTACATGCCTATAAATGACTTGGGAAACTTGAGGCAGGAGAATCACAAATTCAAGACCAGCCTCAGCAACATAGCAAGACCCGCCTCAGCAATATAGCAAGACCCCATCTCAAGATAAAAAATAAAAAGGAGGGCTGGGACTGTAGCTCAGTGGCAGAGCGCCTGCTTTGTATGTGTGATGCACTGGATTTGATCCCCAGCACCACATAAAAATAAATAAAACAAAGGTATTGTGTCCATCTATAACTAAAAAACTAATCAAGAAAGGAAGGAAGGAAGGAAGGAAGACTGGGGATGTAGCTTAGTGGTAAAATGCCCCCCCCCAAAAAAAAAATCAAGCCAGTTTTCCCCTAGAATGTAATTAGCACATTGGCATGCTTTTTGGTTATCCAGTGTCTGGCTGTTTATTGGGCATTGTCTCACTGCTCACTGTTGAGTGTTGTTTTTTGGTACCAGGGATTGATCCCAGGGATGCTTAACCACTGAGTCACATCCCCAGCCCTTTTCGTGTTTTATTAGAGATAGGGTCTTACTGAGTTGCTTAGGGCCTTGCCAAGTTGCTGAGGCTGGCTTTGAACTTGTGTTCCTCCTGCCTCAGCCTCCCGAGCTGTTGGGATTACAGGTGTGCACCACCCCGTGGCCTGTTGAGTATGTTGATGAAGTATGATCTCACGAGAAAGCAGAATCCTGTAGTGTTAGGGATGGAAGGGGCATTGGAGATCTCAAGCTTGCTTAGCGGAAGAAGCTGGCCTTGCAGGACTTTACTCCCTCTAGGACTCTTTCCGTTCTGTTCAACTGTCTTTCCACTGAAGTGGACCCAGCATTGCTGCTGGTGGCAGATTTCCTTGGTCCTCAGGCTCAGGGGTCTGGTTTCCCAGTTCTTAGAGTCTGGGATGAGTAGAACTTGAGAAAGCGTGGCTTTAGCTATCTGACTCCTGGTCAGCTCTTAGTAAAATACTTACAGGGTGTGAAGGTACTTTAACAAATCATGTTGTCATTAGTCCCCTCCCTTTGCAGGTGGAGAAACTGAGTGAGTCTCAGTGGCCTGCAGGAGTCAGGAGTGGTTTAGCTCATGGAGGAGCAGATCATTAGGGAGGGACTCAGTACCTCTTGTTCAGTGTTGGGGACTCACAGTTAAGCATAGGACCAGAATAGAGCAGATACTTGAAAGTGTGAATGAAGGAAGGAAGCCCAAGTTAGAATCCCCATGTTCCAATTCTTCGCCCAAGGCTTTGTCTTTATAAGAAAAGTGAAGAGTTACTCGTTTCAGTATTTACCTCCAAATCTTAGCTGCAAGTCTGCCTTGCTCTTCCCCTGAGTTGGCAAGAGGCTGTTTGTGTGCCAACTTCTATGGGCCAAATTGCTCCAAAGGTGGAAAAATCTGGTCATGGAGAGAGAAAATGATAACATCAAGTAAGCAAGTTTTACCTTATCAGGGGAAAGTAGTGTGGCACTGAGAGGAGGGAGTGTTAGTGAATGTTTTCAGTGCAGATTTTCAAAACCCTTATCCATTCAAAGATAAAGTAAACCAAGTTGCTTTTCTACAATTAAGGCTTGTGATGCATCTATCAATTGTGTGTGTATCATAATCCTAATTTATGATACTTTATAATATTCAAAACAATTTGTTTCATGGTTGTCTGAGTCTGTATTTTGGTCCTATAACAAAATACTTGAGAGTGGATAGTTTATAAAGAATAGACATATATGTGGCTCACAGGTTGGGAAGCGAGGGAGTCTAAGAACATGGCACTGGCATTCACTGGCACCTGATGTCGGCCTCCTTTCTGCCTCTTAACATGGTAGAGGGCATCACATGGTGAAAGAGACTACGTGTCTCTTCCTTTTCTTATAAGGTCACCTCTTATATGGTCTTCCTCTTCTTGTAATGCCACCCTGGGAGCCCTACCTACATGACCTCATCTAATCCTAATTACCTCCCAGAGGCCCCACCTCCAAACATCATTAACATGAATTTGAGGATTAAGTTTCCAACACGAATTTTTGGGAACACATTCAAACTGGAGCAACAGGCTAATTCTTTGATTTATTTAGTCATTCAGCAAATATTAACAAAGTGCCCATACTGTATGCCAGGCACTGAGGATGAAATGGTCTGAACAGAATAGAACTAGCAGCTTATCAGGAAAGACAATTTATGATAAAGTGTTAAAGTGTCTCAATAAGAGAAGTCTGGCACAGGGCCAGAGTATCTCACCTGGGGCTGGGGTGAGTCATGAGTGGAGACATGAAAATCCAACATAGGTTGGACAAGCTTTCTGGAGGAGATGAAGTTTAAAACTGGAGAGCCTTAGGGCTTAGCCAGTTGAACAGAACCAGCGGTCACTGTAGAGGTGAGGTGGTAATATGGTTCGAGTGTCCCCAGTGCTTCATGTGTTAAAATCTCTACTATGAATCATTAAGAGTATGGGATCTTAATCTACATATGGTGTTTGGGGGGGGGGGGCTTTGGGAGATGATTAGGATTGGATTAAGTCACCAGGGTGGAGCCCTCATTATACTGATGGCTTTGTGAAAAGAGGAAGAGAGACCAGAAGAGACACAGGTGCACACGCACACATGTACTTGCATGCACTTCTGTGCCTGCCACTTGCCTCTCAACTGTGTGATGCCCTGAGTTACCTGGCGACTCTGTCAGCAAGAAGGCCATCACCAGATGAAGGCCCCTTGAACTTGCCGAACTGTGAGCTAATGAACTTCTTTCTTTTAACTTACAGTCTGTGGCATTGTGTTATTGGTAGCAGAAAACAGACTAATATAGGAGTTCAGAGGAAGCCGAGCCACAGCAGTGGTTCCCAGGCCCAACTGTGCATGAGGCCAGCTGCAGGGCTGACCCAGGCCCAGGCTGCTGCATCCCACTGAGGCAGAAGGTCTGGGATGGGGTTGGGGAATTGGCTTTTCTCTCACATTCCCTAGTGATGCTGGCTATGAATCAAATGTGAGCAGGAGGGTTGGAGAGACGAGAGAAGAAGTAGGTGGTTGTACCCATCTTCACCTGGAATTCCCTCCCGTTTTGGGCTATCTGTGTCCCATCCCCTGTCCATTCTTCAAGCTGAGATCCAAGATAACATTCCCAGGAACCTCTCCTATGTATTCTAGTATTGTCACTTCCTGTGAACATACAAAATTGAGTCCATGTTACATCTGTTCCATGTTATTTAACACTCAATTACATACACTTGTTTCTACTGAGTATGTTTTGTCTAACTAGAATTCCTTGAAGCAGCCAAGCATGTGAGATGCATAAGTATTTGGTCGCTTGATCAAATTTAATTTTTGCAACCATTTGAGGAACATATTGCCTTATTCTTGGCTCTGTAGGGGTGAGGAAACTGAGATGGAGAAATAACTAAGGTGAAAAAAGTGAAATTTCCTGCTCAAGTCACAGAGGAAGAGAAGCTGTATATTTGGATATAAAGCTAGCTGTATATTTCTTCTTCTCAAATGTTCATTGCATGATGTGAAATTGCATGTATTCTGTGCTTTGTCCCCTGGTAGGAGAAATGTTTTGCATTTCATTTGTCTTACTTTTCCACCAAAGTTCTGTCTACTTAATGATCAAACCAAGCCAGGTCTGGTGGCACACACCTGTCATCGAAGTTTAGTCAGGAGGCTGGGGCAGGAGGATTGCAAGTTTGAGGCCATCCTTGGGAACTTAACAAGGCCCTAAGCAACTTAGTGAGATCCTGCCTCAAAATAAAAAAGGAAAAGGGCTGGGGATGTGGCTCAGGGGTAAAGTTCAATCCCCTGTACTGTAAACAAAAAAACAAGACCAAATCAAGGCATCTTATGAATGAAATGTAGATTTTTGTTTTTAGTGAGAAATGCGTAATTAGCCTAGGAGTTTTTCAGAAACTGTCCACTTCTTTTAGAGTATTTAAAGGAGTGATTCAATTTACATGTAATTCAGCTTGGAGATGATTTTTTTTTTAATAAAATGCTGGCATGATAGAGATATGAAGGAAAAATCACTTTCAGTTCCTGAAAAGACAAATTTAATAACTATGCCATTAGTCTTCTTAATCTGCCAGAAATGTTTAAATGGATGAAGATTTATAAAGACCTATATATAATGTGTCACATGGTAGGTAGGTTTAAAAACAAATGAGTAAACAGTTCCTTTCAGTACAGATAACAAGTCAAGCCTACTTCTCTGTGCTTAGATACAAATACAACATGGTTTTCTGAGATTCCTCTAAGAGGTGGAAGTTTGAAGACTTCACTGGGCTTTCTGTCCTAAAATGTAACTTGGAAATACTAATTTTCCAGTGCCCCAACAGCTCTGCATAGCTGGAAGCCTCCAGCACAATTGTGTGAATTATCCACAGTATAGAAGAACAGCAGCCCAGAATTTCCTGGCATTGGCGAGGCGGCAGATGTGCAGGGCTCATTCCTTCATTTTTTTGCTACATGCTTGTGTGGCTTGAATGTGTTTATTGCGTCCTCAGTTCTTTCTACCCTCTGTTGAAGACAAATCACAGAACAACCACCAGCAGAAAAGTAGAGACTTGTGACATGCGCAACTGGCTGACAGCCAAGCAAGAAATTGGGTTTGGAGGGGGAAATTATTTCACATGCTTATTTTCCAAGTCAATGTCTTTATAGCCTTTGCAGGCAAAGCTTGTAGAGATTCTTTATTATACAGCGCACAGTTGATTTAAAAATGAGCTTTTTCTTTTTTGAGATGCTGTTAAGTATTGTGTAGGTATGTTACATTTGGTTTCTGTCCTGCAGTGGTGGGAGAATGGATTTGGTATAATCAGAACCACTAAGTGCTGTGTGGGAATCACAGAGGAGGGAGATGTTTCCTCTGCTGATGAGAAGGATGGAAAGGACTTCATAACCTAAAACTTGACATTTAAGTGGACCTTAGAGGAAGTGTAGTGTCCTGATCATGGGTGTCCTGATCCCATGAATCGACCTGGGTAAAGGGATGGAGGGAGGAGCAGAAAAGTCAGTGAAGACCCGGTGGGGACAGAGGTGGAAACTGTGGGACATTGAAGCTAGGCTAAGGAGCTACTAAAACTGCACTTGATTGTGTGGGCAGCGAGGGCTGAGGATTAGGATGGGAGTGGAGGAAGGGGGACCAGAAGAGGCCCTCAGGTGCTGCCCTATGATGGAACAGCCCAAGAGGCTGAACTAAATAGGACCTGAGTTTGTGACGGCCCCGTATTGTCAGCAAGGCAGCTGGTTTGCTGTTTCAGTGTCCACATCTGGAGAAAGAAAAAAAGGACAAGAGTGCAAATAATACTTGTTTTGTTCTTTATACATCTCAGAGTTGTTTAGAGGATCAGGCAAATAATATAGTCCTTTGTAAGTAATACAAATAAGACCCATGTAGCACTAAATAGGTTTCGTGCCATACATGTGAGGTATAGACAGAAAGAAAGTTCTTTTCAGTTTAAGGAATGCTGGGAAACAAGAATGAAATAAGTGCAGTGTACACAGCTTTGGGGTGGGGACGGGGGGAGCCAAGACATGTTCATTAATGGTAAAAGCTGACTAATTATGAATTCATCTTGGAGTAAATCCTCGGAAGTTACATGGCCAGCTTGACTACTGAATTCTTAACTGCTAAACATTTATTTTTAGAAGACTTGAACATTTTCAGTGTTTGGCCCTATTGTCAGTCAAGACCAGCTATTTTCATCCCTTCTGGGTCTGGAGGTGTGAGTCTGTCAGTAGACATGCAGATTAACATGGATGATGTATATCCCTGTTTGGCTAAAGCACCATCTCTCTCACTTCCTGCAGGTCTGTTCTCTTAGTCTCTCAATGTCTTAGAATGTGATTGCGGAGATTTGGAGGGAGGAAAAATGACCAATCAGAAGGGAATCTAGTAGACATTTAGTGTCTGCATATTATGAAAGTTGTACTTGCACAGATTGTATAGTCCCTGTCTTGGTTACTGGGTGGATGGGAAGGGTAGGAATGGGAAAAGATTTGGAGGGAAAGAATTCTTTTTTTTTTAAATTTATTTTTTATATACATGACAATAGTGGAATGTATTATACTCATTATTACCCATTTACGGCACAAGTTTTCGTAACTCTGTATATAAAGTATGTTCACGCCAAATTATGCCATTATACATGTACTTTTTTGCATTACAATTCTTAATACACATATATACCACAATTTTTCATATCTCTGTTTGTATGTAAGGTATGTTGACACCAAGAATTCTTTTTTTTTTTTTAATTTTTTATTGTGGGTTGTTCAAAACGTTACAAATTTCTTGGCATATCATATTTGACACTTTGATTCAAGTGGGTTATGAACTCCCACCTTCACCCCATACACAGATTGCAGAATCACATCAGTTACACATCCATTGATTTACAAATTGCCATCCTAGTGTCTGTTGTGCTCCGCTGCCTTTCCCATCCTCCACCCTCCCCCCTCCCCACCTCTCCCCTCCCCTAAATCTGTGCTGTTTTAAACCACTGAGT
>NW_026000108.1:28975129-29211456 GCF_001458135.2 Marmota marmota marmota | reverse complement strand
GGTTCCGGGAGCCGGAACTCGGCCGCCCCGCGCTCGGTGTTCGCTCCGATAAGCTCAGGTTCTAAGAAGCACCCAGGCGCTGAACCCTAGCAATCTGTCTGCAAGCCGCAGGTGAATTGCAGCCTGAAATTACCTGATCTATGGCTGAATGAGCTGCGGTCAGTCTAAAACAGGGTAGGTGACGTCAGTTTACCATCATGGTGGCTGCTGGCCTCCTCTGTGGTCTGACCGGTGTGGAGAACCGAGATGGACCGCTTCATTTCCCCCGTCTCGAACCCAGAATTCAGCCCTGAGTACGGTGCTTGCACGGCTGGCAGAAACTGCAGCGCTGTAACCCTGCGTCTCTATCCCAGCGCGCGCTCACCAAGAATTCTTTAAAAAAAAAAAGTCTTTAAAAAAAATTCTTTTGCTGGAACCATAGGATAGAACATTTGATCTTTCCCATGCTGGTTTGGTGCTGCACCTTGAAATACTAATGAATAAAGACTTTTTTTTTTTTTTTTTTTAATTTGTGATTTGTACTTTTATTTATTTAGTTTTTTTTTTTTTTAATGTGGTACTGGAAATTGAACCCAGTGCCTCACACGTGCTAGGCAAGCGTTTTGCCACTGAGCCACAACCCCAGCCCAAGATTCTTAACTTTGAGTCAATGTGGTATAATAAAAATATGTTTGGTTTCTGTTCCTGATTTCTGGCACAGAACTCCTGAAACCCTTGGAATTTATTGCGTAATAGGAGCATCTTTTGTTATTTGTACTGAGCCCTTAGCCATACTTGATTTTATGCTAATGTAGTGACTTGGTGGGGCAGCAGATAGCTTCTGGATAGGGCTGGTTGCCTGTGGGTCCAACCATGTGATTGGAGGTTGGGAGCTTTTAGTCCCTTCCTGATCTGGAGGAAGGGAGAGGGGCTGAAGATTGGGTCAGTCACCAACATCCAGTGATTTTATCAATCTTTCCTACCTACAAAACTTCAGTAAACACTGAAATAAGGAAACTGAGGGAGCCTGTGGAGTGGAAGTGCCCTCGGAAAGCCTGACCCCTCCCCTTTCCATACTTTTGCTCTATGCATCTCTTCCTTTTGGCTGTTCCAGGGCTGAATCTGTCATAATAAACCTGAAATCAGAAGTACCGTGCCTCACTGAATTCTGTGAGTCATTATAGTAAACTGTTGATGCTGAGTAGGGGATGGTGGGAAACCCCCAGATTTGTGGTCAGCTGGACAGCAGTTTGCTTAACCTGGAGACCCTGTGTGAGACTGGCATATGACGCAGGGGCCATCCTGTGGGACTGAGCCCTCCACCTGGAAGGTCTGTGCTACAAAGGTGGATAATGTTAGAACTGAATTGAATTGAATCTCAGGACACCCAGTTGGTACTGAAAAATTGGATGTTGGAAAAATATAATAGTTGTCTTTCCTGTTGATGAAAACTAACTAACAGCATTAAAACATTGTGCCCAGAACAATCTAAAATTACACTTGTTTTCTATTTAGGAAAAAAAATTAAAAGATGTTTAAAAATTTAGAAGGAAAGGAAAGAAATATCAGGCTAGTGCTGTCCTTTTCCTGTGTTTATACTGTATTTTATAGTATACTAAAGTGGAAGTATAGTATAATGTACTAAGTGGAAGACCACCACATGTTGTCTTTGACCCTTGTTTCCTATGGTTTAGACCAAAGATTTCAAAGTATTGTTTCTTCCTCTAGTCAGAGGAAATACCTAGTATGTCAATATAATGGATTGTAGTTACAGGCAGTTCCCCTACCAGGGGATTTCCAGGACTGCATTCTGACTAACATCTGAAGCATTGATACTAATGTTTGGCTGAACCATGTGAAATGACCAGCATTGAGCTGGTTTTGACCTACAGTGACAACAACTTCATATGATTCAGCCTAATAGTAATGAAGGCTCTTTATTGACCTATTTGTAGTTAAAAAAAAAAAATCTGAGTATCACTAAGATGTTTTAGAAAACTCATAAAGTAGAAAAAGAGAAAAAAATATTTCAAAGTTCCAGTATTGACTGATTATGGAAAGTATTGTAAAATAGGCTCTTTTATTGTATACATAGACCACCTTTTCCCTTTTGGAAAAAAAATTCATAATTACTTTTTGTTTGTAAGAGAAAATTTGAAAAATACTTAAAAACTTACACTCTAAAAAGAAAATAACCATAACTTAAATCTTATTATTCAAAGATTCACTTCATAGTTTTCATTAACAGTTGAGACTATTTTGGATAAATGGAATGTGACAAGACTGATCCCTTTTTCAGCTTGTTTCTATTTTAAGAGTTGAAGTTTAGGATTTCTGAGAAGTAGTCAGCAGTTTCAACAATTACATGCAGATCAGGGTGGCACTTAAATTTTGCTGCTTATAAATGGTGGCAGATTATTTTTTAAATTAACACTTGTTGCAAAAAAAGAAAGAAAAATGTTATTGGAGAAAATGTAACTTTTAAGTGCACCCTCCCTTTCCAATAATTGACTCACTAGGAAAAAACCATTCTGTCATTCTAGAATTATTACTGGATTCAATGAGTAATGATTATCTGTAGATTTTCTACTCAAGGCTGTTGTTCAACTACTAGAACATCATATTGTCTCAAGTAGTGATGAACTGTGGATAATCACATTCCATGGAATTACACTGAACATAAAATTGTTTGCTTTTACAGTTAAGAGGTGACAGAGCGGCAGGGCATGAGACTCTGGGACTCTGTAACCAGCAGCCTAAATTAAAATCTCACATCTGTTACCTGCTACCTGTGTGACCTGGTGTAAGTGTCTTGACTACTCTATGCTTTAGTTTTTACATTTGTAAATGATGTTGAAAATGATAGTATCTGCCTCATAGGGTTATTGTGAAGGCTAATATCTGTGAAATGTTGAAATAGTAACCATACAAATAAATATGCATCAATGTGTGACTATTACTCATAGTATTTTTTCATTGTATGTAAATGGTTGCTACTGGTTTTCAGAGCCCTTATTTGGGTTTCATCCTAGTGACCTTCACATTCATTTCTCTCCTTTAAAATCCACTTCTCTATGTGTAGGGAGGTTTTGATTACTCCTGTTTAACCTTTTCTGTGTTTGTCTTTCCTGACAGGTCTTTGCTTTCTCTCCTGGCCCTTCTTTTCCTTTGTCCCTTCTCTAGCAGCAGTTGTGGGAATTTCACATAAGGACACTCTGACCACATGGAACCTTGCGGCCCCTCAGTTACTCACCTCATCTCCCAGTTCCCATATTCTCAGAAGCCAGATCACGTGCTGTCTGGCAGGAACACTGCCTGCCTTAGCCTGTGATTAATTGGAAAGCCCTCTGTTTAGGACTTGTGTAGTTTTCTGTTTAATCATTATCCGCTTCCTGTTCCTGGAAGGAAGAGAAGTGCCGGCTGCTGTGCGTGACAGGGAGCAACTGCTGCCTGTGGTCTTCTGAACTCCACATTACACACTACCCCCTCCAGCCCTGCTCCAGGGGTCAGTGCCTGTCCCTCTGTGCTTGGCTTTGTGTCCCCAGCTGAGCTATAAGCTTCACGAGGATAGTAGCTACTGTACACTGATAACGACAGTTATTGCTGATAATAATAAATAATAATAATGACTGCAATGCGAGCCAAGGCTTACGGAGCGTTTACTCTGTACTGGACACTTGGGTAAACCCAAGTTAAACTCATTTAGTACTCAGCAATGATTCCATTATTATGTTCATTTTATAGATAAAGAAACAGTTTTTTTTTTTTTTTTTTAATCTGCTGGGGTCTTCTAACTAGAAGGCAAGTTGAACATAGCCGAGCCAAGAAGGGCTGGTTTCTGCCTTTCTTCCTTCTTCTTTGGGAGCAGCTGTGGCCCAGAGTGTGGGCCCTGCCCAGAGCTGACCTCGATTTACATCTTAGGCCAGCCATTCCTCAGATGAGTGACAGATACTTGCTTCTTTATGGTCTCCATTTCTGAGATGTGTTTAATAATAGTTGTGGAGGTTAAAAAATATATAATGCAAATAAAGATACTGGGCACAAAAGGGAGGAGCTGTGCAGTTTAATTGCTCTCAGCAGTTGGTGGTGAAGCAGCTGAACACCCCACAGCCCCAAATTTGGACATCATAAACCCCAGCACTCCAGGGGGGACGCCCAGTCTGTGTCTCCCTCTCCCTCTGAGGGTTAGGCCTGTGCTGGGCTAGTCTCCCTGTTTAAAGCCCTTGCTCCACTCCAGCCAGCTCAGCCCTGCCCCTTGTCTCTGGAGGTTAGTTTGCTGCGGTGTGCTTAAGGGGGATGGCAGGGCTGGCCTCCCAACCCTGGCAGGCCACCTTGTACTCAGAAACCAGGAATCTAGCTCCCCAAGACTTGTCCTGTGCTCCACCTTCCTCTGTAAGTTCCTGGGGACTCGCTGATCCCTGAAGGGACACTGCCTGGCCCTGCTCTTGCTGTTTCTGCCGGAAACAGGCCATCTGGGCCTGTCCTCAGCTTCCTAGTTGATGACTTTTTTCTGGCACTCACTACTTAGTCTTCCTCTTATAGTTTAAGTAATTTCTAACCTAGTCCTTGCTTGGCCTCTTGCAAGGAATACCCATGGACAGAATTTTCTTAGGAATCATAGCCCTCTGGAACGTGAACAGTGGCCTTTGGTGAGGTTACGTAAGCACGGATTTAGTGTCCCCTTAGGGATCTGGCAGTTTGGAATGAGATTCTGAGTCCCGTGAAAATGGATCTGAGGGCCAATTCCCAAAGCTGGGTTTAGGTATGTGCTATTAGTAGCCTTCTTGAATATGCAAACTGGACCCTGTGTTGATGAGCACAGGGGTGTACTGGTCACGGGTGTGTTGCTGTCATTCAGAAATGGCCTACCTGAAAAGAGTGTGAGGCTGCAGGGTGTGTGGGTTGCCCAACTCTAAAAAGAATATACTTGTTTATGCTTTTGGAAACAGTTTTTGGCAAATGGTGTGTAAGTATTTTGAACATTCTGTCCTACCCAAATAGGATCTTTAAAAAACTGCCTATCAAACTACAGTTAAAGTGGGTACTCCCATCAATTGATAACCTGGACGTGCTTCTGGAAGGAGAGGGTCTGCTTGCATAGGTTCCATGTAGCAGGGGTCAAGAGTGCTCTCACCGAGTCCCAGGAGCTATGATTGGGGTCAAAGTTCAAGGTGGGACACCCTGCCCTCCACTTGGGGAAGTCCTGTTTGTGTTAGATGACTTTTAGCATAGTGTGTCTGAATGGGGTGCTCTTGTGATGTATAAGTAAGAAAGGTGACAGCAGGTCTGTTTTGGCTCCTTTCTCTGTCTTTAGCCAGTGATGTCATGTTAGGCTACTGATGTATTTGCAAAATAAGGATATATCATCAACCTTCCTGGCTAACTTGTTGGCAATAGGAGTTTCAAGTAAAATACTGAATGTGAAAGTACACTGAAAAGCATTATTACCGCTGTTTACTGGTGACAGTGAAGGGTCCTTGCTTCCAGAATGCTGAAGTATAACACCAGAAAAGCACGCCGAGGCAAGTGTAGAGTGGAAAGTGGAAAGCTTTATTAAAGGACAGCAGAAAAGATCCTCCTGGTGGAAGAAGGGGACCTGGAAGGCGAATCCATGGAAGGGGGAGGTCTTCCCTTTTTTTATATCTTAGGTCTTTTTTTAGTCCTCCCACATTCCTGTCCTTTGTTTCCCTCCATCCTGCAATGATTCGGATGCAGGCAGAAAGGCCAAAAGGTGGGAGATAGGTGGACTGATGGGGCAGGGAGATCTAGGCAGGAAGGTCCTGGGGTGATTTGATTAGCATCTCCCTGTTTGCTGGGAGCTGCTTTATTAACAGTTCCTCAGGATGAGTTCTGGGCCTGGGGACATTAACATTTCAATTTCTGCAGGTGCTGTTCTGGTTTCCTGGACTCCATTCTCAATAATGGTCTCCATTTTCTTTATTTTACTGGATATTAGACCTGATTTACCTTACTATGCCTAACTACGTATTTTTAAGTCTGGCTTCAGCATCATGGTATTTGGGCCGGAATTTTCATATCTTATATAATGTGTCTGTAGTTAATGTGTATGATTGAAAGATTTTTTTTTTGTCCTTTTCCCTCTCTCCCTTCTTCTTCCCTCAAAAATTTTTATATGCCGTGTAGTTCACATTGTTGGTACAAATTACATTTGTGACAGCTATTGCATAACTTCTAAGCATAACAGTTTGTGAGTAATAATGTGAACACACACCTATATGTGAACTGGATGCTTTTTAATGGACAGGAACAGGTCTTTTTTTCATTTTTAATCTTCATGACAGTTGATAAAATTAGGGTTTCATTTTAGAGCAACCTTTGTTTTTTTGCAGTTAAAATTAATTTTGGAAAATTTGTGCTATTGATTCTTTTTAAAAAATAGAGTCAGTACAAATTTAATCTTGTAGCTAACTTAAATTTTTTTCATGAAGGTTATTTTTACATTAAAAGAAGAGGCATGCAGATTCCAATGTTAGTCATATGCAGTAGGGTCATTTGGCAGGGCACTGGAGTGAGCATATGTAGACCTGGGCTGCAGGCCAGCTCTGTGGTCAGTTGGTAATGGTTTAACCCCCCTGTTTTCTGAAAGGCATGTGTTAGTGGATAATACCAAAGGCCACCTCCACTCTTACAGGCACAGCTACCAAGAGTGGGCCCCAGGGATGCATTGCCTGCATTGGAGCCTGCCCTACCACACACCGGGGCTTGTTGTTGAACACCTGTGGGCCTCACTTACCTCATCTACACATGGGGTGATGAGAGAACCTTCCTTCCAGATGTTGCAGAAACAGGATGAAACTGAACACGAAACATGAAACTGAACAGTGTCCGACACTACAAACACTTGGTCAGTGCTGCCATTACAATTATTTTAAAGTAAGCACTCATTCTTGTAACACACCACCTTTCCAAAGAACCTGAAACAAATATGAGGTTTCTGAAGTTCTCTTTCTTTTGGTTGCTTCAAACAAATGACTAGAAGAATTCCATTTTTTCCTTGAATGAGTTAATTTATAATTCGAAAAATACAGATGGATCTTGAGCAAAATTCTTTCTAGGCCTGTCCTCCAGCCCTTCCTAGGAGGCAGATAGGGCTACCAGGAACTCAAGACTTATAAAAATCCCAAACTGACTACACTGAAAATAGCAAAAAGAGGTGGAGCACGGGAAGGAGGGGGAGGGGGTGAGAGCAGGAAAAGAAGATGGGGAAAGATGGAGGGGGGCTCTCACAGCCCTACAAATCCTTGGGCCTTGTCCCTTCCCCTGCTGTGCCCTGATGCTCTGGGTGGGCCGGCTCACCTGTTGGTGGTTTCCTGGCCTGTGTGAACTGACCTTGCCCCATCTGGGTAAGGCCTGGTCAGATGAACATTCTGTTGTCTCCTGAATGCAAACCATTGTTTGAGGTACACTGGAAGATTCCAGAAGAGTCCAGAAGTTGAGCTCTTTCTGAAGACACTGGGATCCTAGAGTTAATCCCTTCCTCAGGAGAATCCTGGGTGGAGGGGCTGCAGCTGTTGTCTCCTCAGCCTTTTGGTGCCCGTAGGGATTTATGTCTAGTCAGGGCAGTTTGCGGCCTTAAGAAATAACCCCCACTGCAAATCCCAGACAGTGGAGAATGCTGGGGACTTTTTCTGACTCTGTGAAGTCAATATTTCCTCTTTAGTTCAAATTGAAGCCAGGGATGGTAAATATTTAGATTCCTTGTTTCTTTTTTAGTTTCTTTACATTGATGCCACTCTAGTTTCAGTTCTTTGTTCTGGTAGAAAGCTGAGGTTCAGGAGTGATTGTGTTTTGTCCCCCAACCTCCTGCCTGTTTGTTCCTTTTGTGTCCAGCCAAATTCAGTTTTTTGAGGCCTCCTATTAAGTTCTCTTTTTCTCTGGATCACCCTAGTTCTTCCATCCTCAATTCCTATGGTACTTCCACAAGGAAATCCTAGTTTAGAAATGGATGGTGTGCCCCAAATATTCCTTTTGAATAATTAGATTAGAAATTGAAGTGCATTTTCCCATTACAAATAATAATTATCATTAATGACAATAATTTCTCTAGCTGAATGCAGGAGCTCAGCTCCTGGCCTTGCTAATCTCTGCATGTTTTACTAGGGTTCCATCTGTATTCAAAGTAGTCTTTGATGTCCCTGGTCAGACTTCAGTGCTCATGTGTCATGGTAGCATTTCAGGGACTTTGACAAAATAAAGGTAATTGTGGGACTGTGTGCAGTTGAAGTTTGGGAGTAGGGGTGGAATTTGTTTCATAGGTGGGTGGACTCTGCCTGCAGGTGGCAGATGCAGTCTGGAGTCCCCCCTCTGTCACAGCTGCATTGTGGGGTAGGCTGGGGCTGCATAGTAGCTGTTGAGGAGTTGATTGGAGGCTAGTGCTGCTCAAGATTCACTGCAAATTTCAGTATTTATTTATATACTGACTCACATTGTCCTCCAGTTCCTATATAAGTTCATTTGTTCTCTCCATCCATCTTAAGCTTCTTGAGTTTGGGTGAAGGCAGTGTCTTCATCACTGGAGCCTGTGACTTTAGTCATCTCCATGGCCAACTAGAAATAGTTTGGGGGATTATTTTATTTTGTAGAATTCACTTTGTTTCCTCTGCTTTTATTAGTGTCAATAATTGATTTAAACTGTTTAAATAATTAACTTAATGAAGGAGGTCATTTTGCACTAGCTAGTAAGTCCTAGCACTCCCACAGTAGACCCAAGGCCCAAGAGACATTGTATGCATTTGTTACAAACAACAGCCCTCAAGCAGGGACTGCCCGAGTTTTCTCCAAATTCTTACCAGTTTTCAACCCTGTGACCTTAGGCAAGTGCCATACCTCCTTGTCCCTCTGTATCCTCTTCTCAAAAAAATACCACTTGCTTCATGGTATTGTTGATGTGCTTGGGGCCCCATGGTCTAAAATTTAAATTATATGATTCCCTGCCCTAGGGGTCTAATAAAATCTATTAATATTTATGCAGCAAACTAAGTGGAATAGAGATTGTAAATGACCACCCATTAGGTCATTACAGGTTTTTGCCTTTCCCAGATTTTATTTTGTGATGAAAAATGTATAAAAGAATTGGTATACTGAGCTTTTCAGATCTTGCCTTGTGAGCATGGAGTGTGCACTTACATTTTTATCTCCAGTAGTGTGAATCCAGGGTGAATGGGATTGGGGATGGGGTTGTGGATGGGGTTGCAAAAGATTGGTGAGATGTGGGATTTTGAGAACTGTGAGGGACATAGTCTCCTTTTTTTCATTTTTCAGATGAATAAACCAAGGCCCTGAGAGGTGAAGTAACTTGTTCAGTATCACAAAAATAGCCTGTAGCAAAGTAGAAAAGAAAAACCCCATTAGAGAAATGAGTGTCTTAGCCATCTCAGTAATCTAAATCACAAGTAGGCTGTTCTCAAATCCTGGGGGTTTGAATGTTAGCTTAAAAGAAAAGAAGTATGCTTGCATATATGTGTGATATTTTTGATTTAATTAATTTGGGGGGTGTGTTTTAAAAGCTGGTTTTTGACCAGTTTCGGTGTGGATTATTTTACCAGCCAGGCCTCTTTCCCATCAAGTGCCTTGGGTCACTGCTGGGAACCCTGGCTTCTGAGAATGCACACCATTTCCTGATAAGACTGGGAGAACTGCTATTGGAACCATCAACCATTGTGGTGCTCTTGGCCTTGGTTGGCACGAAGCTGCTTGGGAGCAGTTACCAGGGCCTCCTTATCTAGAGTCTCTGGTGACTTCCATGTCTTCTCCATTATTTTAGCAACCCTTAAGTTATGCCCACTGGGCTTGAGGAATGCCATTTCTGTGCCTGTCTGTCTCAGCTCCTCTGACCATTGGGGTCAGGTGGAAATACAAGCATTACTTGGAACAAACTAGAAAATTACTTCTGGCTTTTTTTGATTGATTCCTGCTATTCCTCAGACCTCTTCTTCACTTCCCTGCTGTCTTCAATCTTTTTTCCTTTCAAGGCTTTTGTAATCTTCTGAAGTCTTTCGTAATCTTCTCAACAGGCTCTTGGCATAACACACATACATAGTGAGTCCTCAGAGTGCAGTGAACTAATTAAACCTGGCTGGGCCAGGAAAAACCTGAAGAATTTTGATAAAAATTTATTTGTCTTGCTGTTGAAGGCATTCGTGCTTATCAGTCAGAGCTGAGAACGGCCTGTTTGAATGGCTCTTGCTGTGTGCAGAGGATTCTCAAGGGGAGATGGGCTTGCTCTTGGAGAGGCAGCAAAGCTGGGGGCACCCCTGGTTATAACTTCTGTAGGATGAGCTGTGATTTGGGGGTTGGGAGGGAGATCAGAGATTGGGACAAATTTAGTCGTTCATTGTAAAAACTGTGATGGAGCCTGGGAAGGGACATTTTAAAACGTGTCCTACTTGTTTCTTTGTTAATTGGAACCCAGGGTTTTGAAGTTTGACAAGCTTTAATCTAAACTAAATTGGAAATAGGAGAAAGCAGGTCATCATTTGGCATTTTAACAGAAAAGTAGCTAACTGATGAGATATTGTTCAAAGAAAAGTAACTAAAATACACTTTAAATGGCCCTGGTCATTGGATGGTGCCGTTTATGATCTTTTTTAGATATGCAGACACCTAGGGTAACTGGAAGCCCTGCACAGGCAGGTGGGATCTAGACCTGGTTTGAATCCTGGCATGACCACATAGACGCTGTGTGACCTTGGGAACATTGACTAACATTCTGTGCCTCCATTTCCCCAACTGTAACAGGGGGATAATGCTGGGGTATAGTTCATAATTCTTGTGACGACTTAGTGCTCAGCTCAGTGCTGGCCCACAGATGTCCTCTCATTGTGAGGGCATCTCATGGTAGCTCTTGTTAGTATCAATAATGTGTAATAAACTAGTGTGTCAGACTTTTAGCACTTCTGGAACCATCTCATCCTCAGCTGTTCCATCTTACTTTTGCTCTGCTTACTTGCCATTCTGACCCTCATTACTTGTTTTTTTTCCTCCTGGGCTTGGCAGTCTGCGTTGCATTCCCTGAACACGTTAGGGCACCTTGAGGTTAGGGGTGCCCATGTTGACTGTGTGCTGATGCCCACCTTGAGCTGTCTGTTCACTGGCTTTTCTCATTCCTTTAACCTCTCTGCCCAGCCTGCTCTGTGAAGCCTGCTTCTGCCCCAAGTCCCTAGGTCTCAACAATGCCATTGCTATTCTGAAATAGAAACTAGAGGACATTACCCACCTGTTTCCTGAGCTTCCTTCCACCTACTATAAAAGACAGCTTCAGGAAGAAGTGTCTCTTTTCCTGTTCAAGTGTTTAATCTGTCTCCTTCATATGGAGATCATCTCCTCAAAATCACTGCTCCATATTCCTTCTCAGTCTCTTCCTTTGCTCCTTTCCTTCAATATATTAATTAATACTGCGGTGGTTTGAGAGTATCCCCCCCAAAGTTCATGTGTTGGAAAATTAAACCTCAATATTGGCGGTGCTGGAAGGTGAAGTCTAGTGGGGGGATTTGGGTCAGAGAATGGGGCCCTTGTGAGGAAATAAAGCCTGGCTTGCTTTTGTGAGACTGGAGTAGTTATCACTAGAGCATTAGTTATTGCTAGCACATGTCCCTATAAAGTGTGCCTCCCCCTCATTTCTTCTCTTTCACATGTGCCCACTTGTCCTCTGCTTTCTGCCACAAGTTGAAGCCGCACAAGGCCCACACCAAATGCACCAAAACTTCCCAGCCTCTAGTACTGTTAGCTAAAATAACCTCTTTTCTTTATAAATCACTGAGTTCTAGGTATTCTGCTCTAGCAACAGAAAACAGAATAAGATAAACACTTTGGTTTCATTCACTTAAGACAATAAATTCCAAATAAAAATTTCTTACCTTCACCTTGAGTATGAATGCCCCGCCCCTCTTTGCTTGCTCATTCTGGGAGTCTGGAAAGAGTAAACTGAGCTCAGTGTTGCTATTCCACAACTCAGAAAATCTGGCTTCCATCTTGCCTTAGGTCTACTGGAAAACAGCTTCTTCCAAGGCCCCTAAAGATCTCCCATGGATTGTTTTTTTTTTCCTTCGGTTTTATTCTATTTTTTTTTCCGTATTTTTATTGGTGCACTGTAGTTGTACATAATGGTGGGATTTGTTGTTACAAATTTGTACAGGCACACAATATAACAATAACCCAGCACCTCCCCCCTCTTTCCCCTCCTGCCACCTCCTCATCCCTTTCCTCTACCGACCTCTCTTTGATTTTCATGAGAACCCCCTTCTTTCTTTTCCTTTTTCCTCTCTACCTTCCACATATGAGAGAAAACATATGAGCCTTGACCTTCTGAGTTTATCATTCTATTTTTTCCATTTATTTAATTTATTTTATTTTTAGAATACTTAAAGAATGTTTACTTCAAGAAACTACAGAGAAATAGGGAATAAAATCCTAGGGGGAAGTTAAAAAATTCCAAGCTGCTTCCTAAATTAGAAGCTAAAGGTTTCCCATGTATTCTTAGATTTGTCTTGAGTTCTCAAATCTCTTTGTAAAGATTCCTCTTAGGTTGTTTTTCTTTTCCTTCTCTTTTATTATGGTATGAACACTTGAACATGAGTTTCAGCCTCTTGACAATGTTTTTAGTGGACAATGCAATTTTGTCAGATCTCTTGAACTTATTCATCTTGTAAAATTGAAACCTTACATTCTTTGAACAGCAACTATTCATTTTTTCTTCCTCCAGCCCTTGACAAGCACCATTCTATTCTGTTTCTGTCAATTTGGCTATAGTAGTTCTTCTTTATCCTTAGCTTTTGCTTTCTGTCGTTTCAGTTAACTCAGGATCTACTGTGGTCCAAAAATATAAAATGGAAAATTCCAGATATTAAAAAAAAAATCAATGTTTTAAATGGTGTACCGTTTTGAGTAGTGTGATGAAACATTGATCCATCTAGCCTGGGCTGTGAATCATTCCTTTGTCCAGTGTATCCATGCTGTATATGCTACCTGTTAGTCACTTAATAGGCATCTTGGTTACCATGTTGACTATCCAGTATTGCAGTGCTTGGCTTAAGTAAGACTTATTTTACTTATTAATGACCCTGAAGTGCCAGAATAGTGATGTTGGCAATTGGGAATATGCCAAAAAGAAGCTTGTTTTAGATGAAATACAGAAATGCTGAGAGAGGGGTGAGGGGAGGAGGGAAGGAGAGACCACATTCATATTATTTTTATTGCAGCAGATTGTTATAATTTTTTTTAGTTATTGTTAATCTCTTACTATGCCCAATTTAAATATTAAACTTTGTCATAAGTATTTATGCAGAGGAAAAAACAGTACATGTAGGATTTGATATTATCTGTAGTTTTTGGCAACTATTGGGAGCCTCGGAATGTACACCCTGTGGGTAGGAGGGAATACTGTATTTCAGATACTTCATGTAATTGATAGTTTGTCTTTCTGTGGCTGGTTTATTTCTTTTAGCTTATTGTGTTCCAGGTTCATCCATGTTGTCACAAAAGGCAGAGTTTGCTTCTTTTATAAAGCAGAATCGTATTCCAGTGTATATGTACACCATATTTTCTTTATCCCTTCATTCACAGATAGGCATTTAGGTTGTTTCCATCCCCCCTTGGCTATTGTGAATAGTGCTCCAGAGACTGTGGGCATGCAGATATCTTTTCAAAATCCTAATTGTAGTTTGTTAGACTATATACCCAGGAATGAGATTTCTGGATCATATGGTAGTTCTAGTTTCAATTTTTTTGAGGATCTCCATACTATTTATCATAGCAGTGGCACCATTTTTTTTTCCTTCCTCATTTAGTTGTACTCTCTTATAACATCTGACCACACATTGCTTTTGGAAATTTCTTCTGTATCCTCAGGTGGAGCCCTGGCTTTTCTTTCTCAGTTTTCGGATAGAGCAGATCTTGTTGTTCAGTGGATATTTCCCTCCAGATGTCCCTCAGCTTTGTCTGTGTTGCCATAACCAATACCACAGACTGAGTAATTGGTAAACCATAAGTATTTACTTGTTTACAGTTCTGGAGGCTGGGAAGTCCAAGAGTGTGGTGTTGGCATGTTGTGAGGACTTTCCTGCTGCATCGTAACTTGGTAGAAGGGCAAGTGAGCATGTTCCAGACAGGAAAGATAGAGACCAAACTTATCCTTTTATCAGGAGTCCCCTCTCATTATAACTATTTCCCTGATCCCTCATGACCTGACACCTTTTAATACAGTTATAAGCATGTGACTGTATGACCAATGTGATTCTACAATATGTATACTCAGAAAAATGAGAAATTATATCCCATCTATGTATGTGTGATACATCAAAGTATATAAGTGCATTCTATTGTCATGTATAACTAATTAAACCAAATAAAAAAAATAAAAATACTGTTATAATGGCAATTAAGTTGTAACACAAAGTTGGAGGAGACATTCAAACCATTGTTCAGAATTGAGATCATGATATCCTTCACATGCCAAATGCTAGGGCTTTCTAAACAAAGTACCACAAACTGGCTTAAATACCTAAATTTATCATCTCATAGTTCTGGAAACTGAAAGCCCAAGATCAAGGTGTCAGCAGGGTTGGTACCTTCTCAGGCTGTGGTAGAGACACTATTCCATGACTCTCCTGCTTATGATGGTTTGCTGGTGATCTTTGATGCTCCTTGGTCTGTAGAAGCATCTCCCAGATCTTTGTCTTTAGGTTTACATGATGTTTTCCGCGCATGTGTATCTGCCAATATAAAAAGTTTCCCCTTTTTATATTGACAGTAATCATATGGGATCCGGGTTCATCCTGCTGACCTTATTTTAACTAGTTTACCTTCTTAAAGATCTGTCTTCAAATATGGTTACATTCTGAGGTATTTGGGGTTAGGAATTCAACAAACAAATTTGGAAGGGTGAGTGACCAAATTCAACACATAACAACAAGTAAAATTGCTTTCCCCCCTTCACCCTGACATATTTTCCATCTCTTTGGATGGCAGCCATGACTCCCATGTTGCTCAAGTAGAAACTTGGGCATCATTCTTATGTCACTGGCCCTTATGTTAACTTAGAGTCCAAGGGTTTGTAGAAATTGGAGGAAAGATTTTGAAGTTGGCCTCATCCATCAAGGGTCTGTGATTACCAATGGCTGACAGCTTCTGCTCTGCAGGTTTTAAGTAAGTATCTACCTTCTTGGTTCAAAAGCAATACAAAGTAACTTTAAAGTTACAGGAAAATTATGAAGATAAAATTTAAAATTATCTCAGTCATAAAACTACCAAACTAGCAGGTCAGATAAAGAGCAATTTCATCATCCCAGAAAGTGAAGGTTCTATTGGACAACTTTGTTGTGGATTTACAAGGAAGAGCTGACAAGAAAAATGTTGACTGGAAATCTACTCAAACAATTCAATGAAAAATAACTTTCAAATAACAAAGTTTTGTAAATAATGCCTAAACATTCCTTAACATATGTAGGTTTAGCTTTCCTTCAGTTAACACTTTGAACACTGTATCTTTCATTGTCCTTTACTCCCAACTGAATCATGTTTGAATGAATCACATATTAAGTGAATCATTTAATATTTTGCTCTTTGCTTTATACATTTTATACTTTCGTTTTTTTTTTATTGTTTTTTTTATTAGTTAGATCATATTTCATGTAAGGTGAATCTAGATTTTAAAATTCAACATTGGAGCACTCATGTTTTCTCATATCTCCATGAAATCTTCATAAGTAGTTTTAAATGGTACATATTATTCCATCAAATGCTGTTTAATGATTGACTTAGGTATTTTCTTAGTAGTACATTGTTAAGTGTGCAGGTGTTTTTGTTTTTTGACTTACATTCATAATCGCTGTGATAGCCTTTGCTATTAATTTTGACTCAATAAATAATTTGTTCATAATTCAGACATAATTCAGCTTGGGGGGTGAAGGACAAAGAGAGCCACAGTGTTTTGGAGAAATGTATTTGTGTTAATTGAAGGAAAGCTAAACCTACATAAGCTAACAAATGTTTTAGGCATTATTTACAAATAGTTACTTTTTTATTGAATTATTTAAGTAGATTCTCCAGTCAACACTGTTCTCATTAACTCTTGTAAATCTATGAGAGAGTAGTCCAGTAGAATTTTCACTTTCTGGCATAATGGAAATGTTCTTTATCTGACCTGCCAGTACGGTAGCAATTAGCCACATATAAATAACTGTTGGGCATTTTAGTTGTGGCTAATGCAACTAAGGAGCTGAATTTCTAGTTTAAGTCCAGTTGATTTAAATTTACATTTAAGTAGCTACATGTGGTTAGTAGCTAATTTATTGGGTAATGCAGGTCTGTAATCATGATGACTAAAATACTTTCATAGTGTTCACTCTTTCTTAGTCATTCTTCTGAATGCTTTACATATTAATATGTTTAATCTTTATGGTAACATCATGTACCTCAGGTGGCCTTCTGGTTACTATTGCTATATAACTAACTACCCCAAAACTTAGTGTCTTAAGATAGCAAAAGTCATTTATTTGGCTTAGGGATCTATAGTTTGGGAAGAGGTCATCTTTGGTCCATGCACAATCAACTGGGCTATAGGATTTGCTTCAAAGCTGACTTAGTTACTGGGTGGCATGTTGATACCTGCTAGTGGTCTCCAACCACAGGACAGGTTAGGCTTTCTCATGGCGTGGTGAGGAACAAGGTGAGGAACAAGTGGCTCAAGATACTGGAAGGGGAAAATGACAGTTTCTTAAGGCTTGGGGTCTGGAACTTGATAGTGCATCACTCCCAACAAATTCCCTTGGCAGGCAAAACATAGAATGTGCATTTAAGAGGAGGAGATGTAGATCTCACCTCTCAATGGGAGCAGTATCAAAAAATTCGGGGTCGTGTTTTAAAATCATCATAGATAGGTACAGTCATTTTGATGCCATCTAACAGACAAGCAAACTCAGCACAGAACAGTTAAGCTATTTGCCCCAGATGACTTGCCTAGTAGGTGGGTGAGCTGCTTCTTTGCCTGGCAGTCCAAGCTCTACCCTCAGTGCTCTGTTGCACCCCACTGTAATTTGTATATTTCACAAATTTAGATTCATATTTTACTTTTTCATGGAACAATAATTATAAGAGAAAGTCAATGATACATGTTTATAAGTCACAGAACTCCGGAAACAGGTAGTATATGTAAAGGTTTGTTGCCAAGTTGACAATTATTCCCAGCCATCTAGTTCAGGAGGTGCTATTTGTCTCCACTTCTGAACCTTCTGTTTTCATCCTGTTTTTCTTTTCCCCAAAGCTAGTTTGTTACCACCTCTGAATTTAATAAACAGTTATTCTGAATAAAAATCTCAGTTGTCACCTAGTCCTGTTGCATAGAACATGTGTTAGTAAAAGAAGGAAAAAAAAAACTTATTTAGCACTGTACTGCCAGGATAGTTGTACATGAACATGATCCCTGTGACTTGGGAGACTGAGGCAAGAGGATCACAAGTTTGAGGCTAGCCTGGGAAACTTAGTGAGACTCTATCTTAAAAAATAAAAAGAGCTGGGGTTGTAGCTTAGTGGTAAAGTGATTCAGTCCCCAGTACAAAAAAAAAAAAAAAAAAAGTGTTTCTGGTTTATATTGAAGGTGAGGCTTGAGGTTAAACTTTAATTTAGATGACATAGTTGCATATATTTAGGAATATATAGTTATGTGTTGCTTAGTGATGGGGATACACTCTGAGCAATACTTTACTAGATGATGGTGTACTTACACAAATCTAGATTGTGCAGTCTGTACACACCTGGGCTATATGGTATGGCCTATTGTTCTAGGCTGTAAACTTGTATAACATGTCACTATACTGAATACAGTTGGCAGCTGTCACATAAGGATAAGTATCTGTGCATCCAAACAGAAAAGATCCAGAAAATACTAGGTGAGAGGAATTCTTCAGCTTTCATTGTAACCATACGGGACCTCTATCAAATATGTGTGTGGTTCACTGTTGACCAAAATGTCATTATGCAGGAACTGTACTACATATACATCATTTTCTTGGGAGAGAAATCAGAAAAAAATTATAGGTTATCTCAAATTCTAGAGGTTGCTTGATAAAATAATGAATGCAGCTTTTTACAAACCTAAGGAACCAGTTCTTTTCTTTCCTGTTCAAAGACAATGACTATTCCTGTGTAATAGAGGTTGCCCTTTGTTGGTTGGCCTCTGGTTTGCAAATTAAGCTTCTGTTTGAAATTGTTTGTTCCTGAGATGAGCTCTCATTTCATACCAGTTATTTGTACCCAATACAATCCTTATAACATTGATTTTTTTTTCCTCCCCAAAATGTTCTTGAGAAAGGTTATGATTGAATGTCTCTAGCTTGCTAATTTCGGGGTTTTGTAAGCTGTGTGTATGACTCTTGGTGATGGAAGGAAGCCTAATTTTCTCACTTCAGAAGCAAGGTATTCTAACTGCTGAGATCTACCTGACCCCTCACTTCATTTGCTACTTCTTTCCTCATTTTTCCATGACACAATACAGTTTATTTCTGTGTTGTCTGCTCCATCTTAATTGGCCACATCTTATAATTGCATATTCCAGTCTCTCTCTCTCTCTCTCTCTTACTTTTTGGAGGCCATGTGGCACCCCCAAAGGCCATGGTTTCTGGCTGCCTCTGGCACATGTCCATGTGGCACTTTGACACATCTAAAAGCAAACTTCTCTTTTTCTCTATACTATGCCCCTTTCACAACTTTCCTGTTCCTGATGCCAGAAGCCAGGTCCCAGTGTTATTTTCTCTCTCCCAGTGACCACGTACACCTTTCACGACCCTTCTCGCCATCTGCCATGATTTGACCAGATACTGATTTTCTTAGTGCTGTTTATGATGCTTCCCCAAAACTCCAAGATGGCAGGGGCTGAATTTATGTTGTCCATTCCTGTCTATTCCCAGCTCTGGGGTAGGGAAGTCAAATAATGGGCATGCAGTAAATGTTTATTTGGATAAGTGAATGGATACATAAATGTACAGGCGCTTCAAGAGGTTATATGACTCCGGATAGGTTCCTGTGTATGAGTGGCAGGCATAGGTGAATTGGGATTGTTTTAGCCCAAGTTTGGGCTCTTATTCTTTGTGTGCTGCCAGACCCTCCAGGCTGTGTGGCCTGTGGTTTTGGAACTAGATAGATGCTGTCGGGTTTTTTTTGTTGTTGTTGGTACTGGGGATTGAACTCAGGGATGCTCTACTACCAAGCTACACCCCTGCTCTTCTTATTTTGTATTTTGAGACTATAGTGGCACCCCCCCCCACCCCCCGAAAATCTTAACTAAGCTTCTCCAGAAATCTTCACCATAATTGATTTTAGGACTATCAGCAAAAAAGTCTCTACAAAAGAGTTCAATGTAGGTAAACTTCCTATTTTCCTGTTGCTCTATTTTACTTGGCTACTGGCCTGGAAGAAATCAGCACTCCAGGTGCTGGATGCCCTCTTACTAGTTTTTCACAAACATGTATCCAGTATAGTAGTTTGTAGAAGTGTATTTGCAAATGCAAAATGTGATTAAAAAAAAAAAAAAAAGACAAATCCTTTAACAAGGCCTGTGACCTTGGGCTGGAGCTTCACAGAGATGTCTACATTTCTAAGATAAGTTTCCAATAGGGCTCCATGGTAACAGCTGGCAGGGGGAGGAAAAAAAAGGGGAGAAGAATCTCTTTCCTTCTCAGGTGTTGTCCTTGAAGGATTAACTTGCCCAGAACAGTGAAAGAAAAAGCTGCTTTTATGTGAGCTTCTGCAGACTGTGAACTTCTGAGCCCCTCCTCTTACATGCTGGGTATAAAGTTATGAAACTACCTGAACTTGGGGTTCAGGGGATTAATTGATTACAGCAAAAGCTGTACCCTCTGAACCGGGCCGCAGCTAAATAAAATGGTTTCCTGCTATCTTTGGTGTCCTATCTGGTCTGTCCCTACAACAAGACAAGGTCTGTAAGTTACTGAGGCTGGCCTTAAACTTGCAATCCTCCTGCCTCGGCCTCCTAAGTAGCTGGAATCATAGGAGTATACCACTTCACCAGGCTAGAGACACTGATTGAATGTGAACATTTCTTGAGAGTCATTAGAATTTTCTTTTGCCCCAATCCCATGTAATAACAACTGTGCATGTTCTTTTCTGTAGACAATGGTGGCAGCCGCACTTTGCACTCGAGAACAGAGACGACCCCATCGCCTACAAACAATACTGGGAATGGACATCCAGAATACATTGCATATGTGCTTGTCCCTGTCTTCTTCATCATGGGTCTCTTTGGAGTCCTCATCTGTCATTTGCTTAAAAAGAAAGGTTATCGTTGTACTACAGAGGCTGAGCAAGACATCGAAGAGGAAAAGGTTGAAAAAATAGGTAAATAACTTGGGCTCCTTTTACATGTGGGGGAACAGTTTTTAAATAAGCAACCAGTCACATATGCTTCCTGTATTTATGAGGCAATAGCAGCTCATTTGGTGTAATGTAAGTGTATGTTTTGCAGTAATCACACCTCGAGTTTGAAACCTTGTTTTTGTTTACTGAACACCTACTGGGCATTTACCTTCTCTGGCCCTAATGTCTTGAGCAAGTTATGTGTGCCCTGAATATCTGCTATGTTTAATTTTGTCTAAATTAATTTCTAATTTAATTGACATTTTAATTTAAATGAGGATAAAAGTCTCCAACTTGTCATGTACTTTGAAATTTAGAGAGAAGATGCAGTGGTGATTGACACGTAGGGCCACTCAGTGGACGTCACTCCTTAGTGTTATTGTTGACTCAGATTGTAATAAGGATGGTTGGACAATTGAACAAGTCTCACCATTTTTGTAGTATTACTTCTGCGGGGGGGAGTTCTATCTTAAATCTATGCAAATGAAATTTATATTGGTTAAGGAAATGATTATGTGAATAGTGGAGTAAAAGTAGAACTGGTAGTATGAATTCCAGCATGTCTCATCCTTTCCTCGTCATGTGGAGTTGAGGTAGTGTCTGGATAAACCTGAGAGATGCATCTTGTTTCCCCTTGTATTTCTTTCCAGTCATCCTTCAGGGACGTTTCCTGGCTTGGCCCTTGAGGGAAAGTAGATAACTCTCTAAATCCTGTTCAGCCCCTCTGAGAAGTGACATTTGGAGTAGGTCACCCATGGAGCAAATCAGCAGGGCCTGTGGGGGAAGGTTCCTCATTCCTTGCCAGCTTGCTGGACTGTTGGTTTTTCCACCTCCATTGACCTTTGAGGCTGAGGAGGAACACGGTTGCTTGATGAGTCATGTGTATGCTCATGAGCAAACCAAAGCCAAGTGTTTGTCAACAGAAAGCAGAGCCTCCTCCTCTGCTCCTTCACAGCCACCTGCATGTTGGCTTCCCTCAGCTCCTGCATGTCTGTCCCAACATGTGCTTCACACAGAAGCAAAGACAGCCTTGGCATGGAGAAGACACTTCTGGGTAACTGGGTGAGCCTTGTATACCCTGATTTTTTTCTCTGTGAAGTAGGATGGAGTGTTTGAACCTTCCTTCTTTTTTCTTATCTTGAAATAAATTATACAGATCAGTTTATGAGTGGAGGTTTGATTTTTTTCCCCCCCGTCCAAGGACCATCACATGTATTACTGGTATAGAGTGTTCCAAAGTAAATTAAGTTTGTGGATAAATAACTGTGGCCAAGATCTAGATAATTGGGGACTATATTAGAAAGGATAAGAGAGTTTTATAAACATGGGTGGATAATTATCCAATTTAAAAAATAAATTAATACTCTTAAGCTTGCAGTTAAAATAAAATCTAAGGGAATCTTTTTTTTTTTTAACTTTTAATGAGGTTTAAGGAAATGATGAGAAAGAAATAATAGCAGTGAGTGTTGGTATAAATGCATTTCTATATTATTGTCTTGGAAAGTGACCTTGATCTTGAGAAGAGATCTAGGGGCAACTGCAATACGTGCTTTTATGCTTTTGTCAGTGAAGTCACAACATGTGACACAGGGAAGTTTGGGGATGAAGGAGGAAAGCTAAATCTTAGCACTGTGCATGAGTGCTTGACCTTTCTGGAAGCTGTTCAGTGAGATGTTGGGCTCTGAGATGAAGGTCTAATTGACCTGTTACTGGGAACCGGTTATAACATGTTCTCTTCTCTTTTTTCTTTCAGAGTTGAATGACAGTTTAAATGAAAATAGTGACACTGTTGGGCGAATTGTCCACTACATCATGAAAAATGAAGGTATGGATATTTTAGTTTTCTAGAACAATTTACTATTTTAGTTTTATTAAAAATCTGCTTAGAAGAGTCAGAATTTGTGTGGACTGTTCTTTAGTTTTATGCCTGAGCTTCCTAATACCTCAGTTTGTAGCCTTACCCAGCCATGGGAGTTTTACTTTTGTGAGTTTTTTGAGTCTCAGTTGGTCTCAGTGTAGCAGATCCAGCCCTGGGGCTAACACCTTATATCAAAGCCTGGCCTCATCACTTCTTGGTTGTGTACAGTTTGGGGAAAGTCATTACCTCATGAAGCCTCAGTTTCCTCCTGCAAAATGAGGGTCATAATAATATTTGCCTCACAGCACTGTTGCAAAATAGCAACATGTGAAGTGCTCAGTATAATAAGCACTCCTGTGTTATCTATTTCTTTTTTCCCTTTTCTTGTCTTTTTATTTTTATCAGAGCTTCATAGTTATATATAGTGGGTTGGGTTTATCATGACAAAATCATACATCTTTTCACTTTTTTTGTGCTTTAAAAAAATTGTGGTAAAATACATATGACAAAATTTATTATTGTGACCACTTTAAAGTATAGAATTCAGTGCCATTAAGTATTTGACAGTGTTGTACAGCGTCACCACCATCTTTGTCCACAGCTGTTTCATCTTTGTGAACTGAAACTACACGACGTTGAGCAGTCCCTCCCATGCCTCCTCCCCCATCCACTAGCATCCGCTCCTGCATTTGGCTCCATGGATTTGTATTCTCTGTTATCTATTAGGTGTTGAAACTTTTAAAAAGCTTAACCCTTATGGATTTAAGTGTTTGTCCCCTGTGAAATGTATCCTAGACCTTCTTTCACTTAAATGGAAGATTCATTTAATCTTGATTAAATGAAGTAGGATCATTGTTCTGAATGCTGGTTATTATCTCAGAAGGATATCATCCTGTTTTCTGTTGCTATAACTGAAATAGCACAAACTGTGTAATTTATAAGAATAGAGGTTTATTTAGCCCTTACTTCTGGAGGCTGGCAAATCTAAGAGCACGGCACCTGCATCTGCTCAGCATCTGCTCAATAAGGACCTTCTTGCTCTATCATAATGTGGCAGAAGGCAGAATGTAGCAAGACAGAGTGCTTTCTTTTACAACAAAGCTTCTGCCTCAATAACCCATGAATTCATTAGTCCATGAATGGATTAATCATGTGGCCACACCCAGGCCATAGCAGTTTCTGTCCCTTTAGCAATTCTCAAGGTCTGTAGAAGTGCTTGCCCACTTCCTCCAAAGCTATGGATTCCCATATTGAATACTTTGAGTAGACAATTTAGAAGAAAAACTTTCCCTTGATCTTTGTTCTGGTCATTACTGGCTGACTCATGCAGCAGGCACTGATATAGTTGAGCCATCTGTCTAAAAGTTGAAATACCTTTGTAATCATCAGGAGGTACCTGCCCTTCTGCCTTCAGCCCTTCCCCTGGGGATCTCCCCTCCCCGATATCCTCGATTTTCAGCAAGAGCACTGCATGGCCCAAGCTGCCAGTGTGTTAGACTATTCAACTGTTCTTCACTTAGATTTATATGGTACCATATAAAGCAGCTTTATATGGCTCAGCAAATTTTCATTGCGGTTTTTAGAGTGTGCCATATGTATTTAAATGATTTAAATCTAGGTGCTTTATGTGTGTAAATCTCATCTAATCCTCAGATCATCCCCCTAAAGTTGATATTTTCATACCCATTTTACAGGTGAAGAAAGAAAGGTTCCAAGGGGTTAAACTAATCAGGTCATCCTTCTAAAGTTGGTATTTTCATGCCCATTTTACCACTGAAGAAAAGAGAGCTCCAAGGGGTTAAATTCACATGGTTAATGAGCAATACAGCTCTTTCTTCTGGTTCTAAATAGTGTGTCTTCCACCTGTGCATTGTTACATCTCCTTTTAATTTGCAGGTTTTAATTTCTAAGACTGTAAAGATCAGATAAACAAACTGTACTTATGTACGTGTCTTTTAATTTTGGAACTGAGTGTTAGTTTAGGTATCTGTCCCTTGGTGGTGGATCTTTTAGCTGACCAGCTAGGCAAACACAGTTTCTCCACACCCTCATATTGCATTTCTGACACGAGATGCGGGGTTTTCCACACTGAGCAATTCTCCAACACTCTGAACTCCAGAGGAGTATCCTACAATTTAATTTCTGATCAGTTCTGACCCTGTCTTGGAGTTAGCATCAGATCCCTAAGTTAAAGGCTTAGTCCCACAAGATTGCCCAGCTTCAGATGCCAATTGCAAGTCCAGAACTCAAGTACTTTTGACTGTAGACTATTAGGGAATTCCCATAACCACCCCCCCACCCGAGGCTTGATAATTTGTAAAATTGGCTTGTAGAACTCAAGGAAATGCTTGATTACATTTACTACCTTATTGTGAAGGTTTTAATTGAGGAACAACCAGGTGGAAGAGATGTGTAGGGCAAGATCCTGGGAACTGGGAAGTGGAGACTGCATGTCCTCTCTGAGCACAGGATCCTTCAGGTACCCCCATGGTTTCAGCAACTGGGAAGCTTCTTAAATCTTATTGTTCACGAGTTTTTGTAGAGCTTTATCTCCAGTCCCAGAACACCCGCTCCCCTACTTCCCAGTGGTTGGGACTGAAAGTGTCAACCTTTCTGACAACTGGCCCCACCCTAAGTCACTCCATTAGTGTAGACTGAGTGTGATCAAGAGGCTCATTATGAATAACACAAGACATTCCTATGGCTCAGGAAATTCCATAGTCAGTGGAGTTTTCTTACAAGTTTGGAAAGTTCTGGGGATTCTATAGCTTTGTTCTCTGGGTAGGCCCGTAAGCTGTCTGCCGGAGTACAAATGGAGAGTTTCATAATTAATTCTCACATATCCCGAAATATTCACGTGAGGAGAGAGATAGGCTCCTTTATGAAGCTCTTACTGTGACATTCAATTTTTGTCATGGCAGAAGAGATGCCTCCACAAACTAAAGGATCACCAAGAGGGCTCTGCCATGTGTTGTATAAGTAGACTGTGCTCTGAACTTCAGTCAGTCTGCATCTGTTTGGGTAGAGACCTGGACCTTAAAACAGTAGGAAGGAGAGTGTTAGGGTTTAAAGTACTTGCTCAGACAGTCCTAGAGGGTGGGCAAGTGACTTCTAGCTGTGTGACTGTGGCCAGCTAGTAAGTTTCCATTTCTCTGTATAGTAGAATGGGGATGATAATTCTATCTGTATTAGGGCCTTGGAAGTATCCAACAGAGTAAGGTCTGTGAGGCTTTTAGGCAGTGACTGGCACATATCAGCCTTGTTAATTTTGGTGATGGTAATAGTAGTTCTTGCTTGGGACTTCTGCCTTGAGTGTCAGGAAAACTTTGAAGAGATAGCAGTAAGGGAGACTACAGGACGCTCTTGCCCGAAAAGGACTCTTTTATGCATATGATAAAGCATGAATTCAGGGGAAAAAGAGGAAGCATTTTCTGGAAAACACCACCCATTTGTTCTCTATGGGTTTTCCTTGCCCATTCTCAAGAAGCCTGTGAAAGGAAGTATAGCTGACAAAATGTTGGCAAGCATAAAAAAACCATCTTTTATGGCTTTATAGGAGTTATGGATAATAAAAGTAGGAGGAGAGATAGTTGGCACTTTTGTTTTTGAGATCATGGTGGAAGTATGTGTGAAAGAGAAAGATCTGTATCTGCCAGTTTGACCAACTGCAGATTGAAATTGTTCAAAACAACAAAAAAATGTTGCATCTGTACTGAGCATGTACATACTTTTTCTTGGGTTTTTTCCTTAAACATATAATTCTGAATAACAACTATTTACATAGTATTTACATTGCATTCAGTATTAAAAGTAATCCAAAGATTATCTTAAGTACTCGGAGAATTTGCATAGGCATCTGCCATTTTATATGAGGAGCTTGAGCACCTGAAGATTTTGGTGTCTTCTGGGAGGTCCAAGGACCAATCCTCCCTAGATAACATGGACAACCGTTTATTCAATAGAACCTATATTATTGTTCTTTTATTATAATTTTACAACCAAATTAAAGTGTGTTTTCAAGTCCTAATGTGATGTGATGTTAGAAAGCCTTCTCATCACAGAAAATCAGAAAGGTTCCCCAGGGACACATTACTGCAGTTTACTCTCTGGTGTAGACTTGGCCGTTAGCCCAGAGATAGAGGGGACTTGCGTGTGTACATGCGTGTAAATGTGTATTCTGTGTTAATCCCATATGCCCACCGTCCTCCCACAGTGTGGATGAGAATGGTGTTTGTGTAGGAACTAGAGTCTGCTTTTAGAAACTTCATTCAGAGCAAACAAAGAGCTGTTTAGTAATTATTTATAAGAGATAAGAATAAGTCACAGGAATTCATAAAAACATGAGAAACAGCAGGCACAAGGGCACATGCCTGTCATCTCAGTGACTCAGGAGGCTGAGGCAGGAGGATCACAAGTTCAAGGTAGCCTCACCAACTTGGTGAGACCCTGTCTGAAAATAAAAATTAAAAGGGCTGAGGATATATCTCAGTGGTGAAGTGCCCCTGGGTTCAATCTCCAGTAGCATACCCCCTACACACAAAAAAGAGAAACAAGTCTACAGAACATAAACTTTGGTAACTATTTTAATACATTTTATCTTCTGGTATCATTTTACAACTTGATGTTTCATTTTATAGGCAGTCATCATTTTATAGGTGAATAATTTCCTCAGGCAACTATTTAAGCTTTGTTTTTAAAAAGCTCATTAGTTTAATTGTTAGTATTAAAGTTATTGCTATCCATGTTTTATATCCTTTGTTGTTGTTTTCCCTTTTTTTTGATTTTTATGATTTTGAAGTTTGATAAACTGGCAAATTACTGTGTATTTTAAATATAATCAATTACAAAGTTGTATATGAGACTGTATCCCTGTATTAGTCCATTTTCTGTTGCTATAATTAAATACCTGAAGCTGAGTATTTATTTAAAAGGGAGGTTGATTTAGCTCACAGTTTTGGTCATTGAAAGTCGAAAGTTAGGAAGCCCCATTGATTTGGCCTCTGGTGAGGACCCCTGGGCTGGGTTACAACACAATAGGTGGCATCATGGTGGAAGTATGTGTGAAAGAGAAAGGTCACATGGGAACACAGGAAGCCTGAGAGTGATTTATGAGTTGGGCTCCCTTTTTTATTTGTTCATTTTCAGCACTGGGGATTCAACCCAGGGCCTTATGCAGGTACTCAACCAGCGAGCTACATGCCCAGCTCTCCCCTTGTTTAACCTCCATCCCTCTTTTTTATAACAAACCTCTCTTGAGAACCAGCCAGAGTACCATAAGATCTTTATCAGTTGTTTCTGAGGGCTGTACCCTCAATGACCTCATCAGCTCTTACTAGACCTCACTAAAGGTCCTACCACCTCCCAGGCTGCCATGCTGGGGACCAAACTTCCAACATACAAATCTCTGGGGGGCAAAAGCACATCCAAACCTCAGCAATATCTCAACCCATTATCTGAGAGCAAAGTTAATTTTCCTGCCCCATCTTTATTAGTTAAAAGATACAATGGCTGACAATCTCTCAGTTGCAGTTGAGTAGTTGAATGTTTTACAAAGGCTAAGGTGTCACCTTGCATTGAAGGAGATTCCATGAATCCATTTTCATTACTTTTGCAATGACAAGGGTCTTTTTTTTTTTTTTCCTAAATCAATTTTGTTTGGAAATGCATTTGGACATCCTCAGGGATAGTTATGAAGGGCAAAGAAAGTATTTCTTTTAACAAAGGATGGTATGTTATGTTAATATGTCTTTAAAAAGAAATCTATGCATTCTCAAGGGTGACAGTAGGCCAAGAGGACCCCTGGGGGATGAAAATTGGATCATGGAGGGAACCCAAAACACAGCACAGATAAGCATTTGGAACATGAAAAGATATGTACCTTCACTTTCATGGAGTATAAATAGAAAAAAATAAATAAGGAAGAAGGCTCCTGGGTGGGGCAAGAAGGAAAACTAGGTTGAGAAATGCTTCCTATAAACCCTTAGCTCTCAACACCTCCAGCAGGAGTGGTTGGAACTGGCCTTAATTGCCCTCCTCTGGGGGTTCATTGGAATGTTAAATGTTGGCATCAGCTCGAATGGTAAATAGTGATTTTTTGTTTTTTCCTCTCTAGAGAATTCATTGTGGTTAGTCATGAGAACAGTGCTTTAAAAATCAATGGAAAAGGTTAGGAGGCAGCAAGAGTATTTGGCCTTGCCAATTAAATAGCTGAGAGAAATGCAACATGCACTTCAGCTTTTGGTTCTTGAGAATTTGACCACTCTGCAAGAGGGAAAGGGACATGGGGTAAGGGTGTGAGTGTGGACAGGGGACCCTAGAAGCTGAGATTCAATTTGATTTTGTTGAAAGCCTAGCTTCCATCCCCCTTACATATTTAGATTTAAAAAATTAACATCAGAAGTCTAATTTGTCAGCCTGTATTTCATATATATGTGTCATATATGATACATATATACGTATTACATATATATGTTGTGATCAATACTAATTTTAAGATATCTGGCCTGACTTAAGGACTTACAGGTCTTGAAGCAGAGCTAAGCCAGTTGACCCACCTGGAAAATTAACCTTCTCCCTTATCCAGAGTCTCAGGAATCAACTATGAACTGAAAGACCTGAATTCCATGTTTTTCCAGCAGCTTTTATGATGTGATAATTCTATGATTGTTCACCCCTTCTACTTTAATTCTTTAATGTTCTTTTTATTCCCTAGCAAATGCTGACATTTTAAAGGCTATGGTGGCAGATAACAGCTTGGGTGATATTGAAAGGTAAGTCTCCTCCTCCCACGGAATGGGACATTTCCCCAGTTGTTTGCTCAGATGGGATGGCATTGGAAATGCTGTTCTGCTGGAGCAGATTTCCCAAATTTGGTGCTATTGACATCTTGCACCAGCCAATTCTTTGCTGAGGGGTACTGTTGGGTGCATTGTGGGATGTTTAATAGTATCCCTGGCCTCTACTTAGTAGATGCCCTTCTGAACAGCTCCTAACTTCTCCCACAAGGTGTGGCAGCTCCAAATGTCTCCACACATTGCCAGTGTCCCCTGGGGGAGTGTCACCTTGGCCAAGAATTGATGTTATAGAACATTACTGGGAGGAAGGAAGGTCAAGAGACTAAGAGCAGGAACATAGCTTAGGAACTGGTACACCAAATCTTACTTCTACCTCTTATTGGCTACCTGTTCTTGGGCACTCTGAGCTCCACCTATCGTCTGTAAAATGGAGAAAGACCATTGTACTAACTCCATTGGGTTATTATGAGGAATGTGAAGTACCTCGGGCACTGAAAGACCCTTATGAACAGTGATGACTGAATGAACACCGGGTTGGTTCGATGATAATTGTATGTTTTGAATTACTGGTTTTAGGTTATAGATGTGGAGCTCTATATTCCTTTATAATTAATTGCCAATAGCTGTATTTTATAAAATTTTTCATTTCTCCAGCAAGGAGCCTTTATTGAATGCCCACTGTGTGCTGGGTGCTGTGCTAGAGCAGGACGTGCACAGACCCTTGTCCTGGAGGAGCTGAGTCTGTAGGAATGGAGACAGGTGCATGAGGCCTTGTGGTGCACAGCCTAAGTGGCTGTAGGGGAGGTGAAGACCGGAAGCTCTAGGGACTCTGTGGGGCCAGCAGAAAGTCAGGGAGGTACATGGAAGAGGCGCCATCTGGAGTGGACATTCAAGTGGCAGGGGCTGGTTGCAGGCAGAAAAAAAAAAAGTGCAGGAGAAAAGGTGCCAGACATGAAAGTATGGGATGCACCTGGGGATGGTTGGTCTAGGGGACCAAGTTGACACTGTGTTCCTCCAGGAAGGATCTGCTCTGTGTTTTATTTTAACAATTTAAAGTGGATCCCTAAAGAGCACCAGGAAACTTTTGACTGGCTGTACTGTTAAGACTGTCTCGTGTCACAGTTTGTACTTCAAGAGTGTGCGGCAGGCTAGTTGTCAGCAGCCCATGGATGTTTTTTGCCATCGTAAGGCTTCCATGTGCCCTTGGGGCTCTTGCTGACATCTCAGGTATCAGCTCTGTAGAGGTGCTGCCCTTTCTGTACCCACATTTGCCAGAGGGCTGGTTATTCCTGGTCAGTCTGGCCCTGTCCTGTTCTAATCCCTTCCTTTCTAGGGGCCAGACCTTGACATGTGCCTTTTGAAGGTAGCCAACATCTGGCCTATATACTTCTGCATTTTGTGATTTGACTAGTCTGGCTAAATTTCTTCTAGATTATTAAAGTGGCCTCCACTGTTTCTGAAGCACAATATATAGCATGGTGGGTAAGAGTGTGGTTTCTAAAATTTGACTTTCTCTTCAGATCCACACTTATTTGCTATATGACGTCAGGCCAGTTACTTAGTTTCTCTGAGCCTCAGTGGCCTCATTTTTAAGACATGGAAATTAATAATACATACATTGTAAGGTTTTATAAAGATTAATTGAATTATATAAAAAATTCTTAGAATACGAAGTGTTAGCTATTTTCATGACTTATCGTCACCACCAAACACCTGTTTGAGGCATTACTTTTCATACCTTGACCTAAAAGCTTTCTTCCTTTGATGCAGTAGTCTGATTGGATTGAATAGTCTAGATTAAGTCATCTGAAAATTCAATTGGAATTGAAGTTTTTCTCTTCTCTAGGGCATGTATGTTCCAGGCATCTCTTAGCCGAGTTCCAGGCAGATGTGGCTAAGTGTGAGAAGTTAGTATGGCTGCATGAGGTGGGAGATGCGTGTTTTACAAAGAAGCCTAATGCTGTAAAGTCAAGCAGAGCTTCATTAGCAGAAGCAGTGGTTTATTTCTAGCCAGTTAATTATATTCTAGAAGTGATAAATCACGTTATTATAGTTAGAGATGTGTTGTCCTTACATGGTCGAGGGTCCTGAGTGCCTGTTGCCTAACATTCACAAAGTCCATTTGACAGTTGGAAGTTGTGTTTTTTTTCATTCAACCATTTTTTTACATTACAGAGGAGAGATGACTTTTGCTGGCATTTCAGTTAAATCAGTTCTATTTCCTCCTTTTCCTTCCTTCCTTAGTCCAGTGACCCCCAGCACCCCTGGGAGCCCACCTGTGAGTCCTGGGCCCTTGTCACCAGGAGGTACCCCAGGGAAGCATGTCTGCGGCCACCATCTACACACAGTGGGTGGAGCTGTGGAGAGAGATGTGTGTCAGCGGTGTCGGCACAAGCGATGGCACTTCATAAAACCCACCAACAAGTCCAGAGAGAGCCGGCCACGGCGCCAAGGTGAAGTCACTGTCCTCTCTGTTGGCAGGTACGGTCCCTTGTGTCTTTTGGAGGGTCCGGGACATGGTTGCATTTGGGTACAGATTTGTATATAGCTGTAAATGTGGAGTCTGTTCTCCTAAGCCTGGCTCAGATGAGATGTGTGGACTCTTAGAGGTGTTTTGGTCTGAGTTCTGTGTTTCCAACAGCAGAAGAACCCTAAAAGGCAGTTATTGCTAGATCAGATGGGAGATGTATTAATTAAGTTAAATAATTAATTACTCACTTTATAACAGATGGAACTCAGAATCTCAACTATATACAGAGTAGACATTTCTATTTCACGTATGGAATCCAAAGCAGGCAGTTGGGGAGGTGGCTCTTCAACTTGTTGTTCAGAGTCCCAGGCTCCTTCCGCCGTGACTGTGTCAGATCTGTGAGCAGGAGAAAGGTCATGGGGGATTGTTCCTGGGGGTATTTAGTGAGAAAGGCCTGGGAGTGCTGCATATCATTGTGGTTCATGTTCCCTGGCCACAAATCACTTGGTTACACCTAACTGCTAGGCAGCTGGAAATGTTATACAGTCATGTACCAGGGAGACAGATCAGGTCAAGCATCTGCCACATAAGACCCATATGAATTGTGATGATTGCTTCATTCTTTTTTCTTTCTTCTTTCTTCATCCTGGCGGTCTCAGTCTTAAAGTAGCATTTACTGGTGACCCATATGTGATCCAAAGATCTTGCAGTTTGAGGAACAAATGAGTCTGACTTGACATGAAGCATTTTTGCAGTCTCTGCGGTTTGGGCTCAGGTAGGAAGTGCACTGCTAACAATACACTGCAAAGACAGTTGGAGCCTAGAGGTGAAGATTATATGTGGGAGTCAGGTTGGGAAGCTCTTAGCAAAAGTTGGTAGTAATCCTTCTTTCTCAAATGACAGACCTCTGGGAAGTATAGCCCAAGCCCATTGCTTCTACCTCACTTGAGTCCTGGCACCACTGCTTACAAACTATTAACCTGGTCCTGTGCCTCATGTCCCTCTCTAAAGTGAGAATGACAGCCACACTCATCTCATAGGGTTGCTGTGAAGACTAGACGAGATAACTCAGGTAAAGGTTTCATAACAGTTTTGAGCATGTTGACTATCTTCATTATTATTATTTTTATTTTTATTCAGTTGAGTTTCAGCATGTGTTGCACAAGCCAAGAGGAGAAGACCGAGGGCTGTTTGCCGCAGCAAAACAGTACAACTCATGACCACAGTGTTTTATTAAGAGGCAGAGTCATGGGAATTTATGAATGCAGATGAATGAGAACATGGAGCTTGTTTGGACACAGCTCATTTTATTTGCTTAAAAAAAAAATCTGCTGAAATTTTCAACTCAGGTTTGACTTGACTTTTTGAAATTTCCCAAATCCAGCTCTCTTGGCTATTGGGTACTATGAGCACTTAATGGTCATAGGCTGTGTTTCAACACATGTTGCTTATGAGTCTTCCCATTTGGCAGAATAGCTTTGTGTTTATAACTTTCCCCTGCTCTTTCTTTCACTTCCTAGAGTCTTCCTCCTCCTCATGATTGGTGAACACATTTTGGACAAAGAAGGAGAATTTATTTTAGATTGTTTTTGTGGAAATTAAAACCAGAACTAGAAAGAAGCTATTATTGAAAGACTAGGGATTTAATGATAATGCTCTAAAAAACAGTCAAATTAAGTTAATTACTTTAACTTCTCCTTTAATGAAAATCTCTTCTTCAACTTCTTTAATTTTTTCTTTAGGCCTTATTGAAAATTAACTCAAATTTGTTTTTAAAAAACAGAAATAAATCTTCAACCCAACACCAGCTAATACTGATAAAATGCATTATTAGGGTTCTTTTGGCTGTATGTGTGTGTGTGTGTATAGCACTGACAGGTGTATATTTTTGTGAGATAGTTATCTACTGACCATTCCGGCTATGTCAGTTTAGTTTTTTTTTTAATATTTATTTTTTAGTTGTAGTTGGACACAATACTTTTATTTATTTATTTTTAAGTGGTGCTGAGGATCCAGCCCAGGGCCTCGCATATGCTAGGCGCATGCTCTACTGCTGAGCCACAACCCCAGCCCTATGTCAGTTTAGTTTTAAATCAGTTGTGCTTTTATTAGCCTTCTGTGGTTAAAAAAAGCTGATGATAAAGCTCATGTCATTGTCAGAAACCACAACTGTGAGGCTGTTTAATACTTGAGTACCTGTTTTAATGTAGTTTGCATGCTCTATAAAATAATCAGTGTTGTGTATGATGTGGTTGAATGAATCAGCTGGAAAGTTGGGCAGAGGACTACAGGATTTGCTGCTGGGGAATGCCCCTCTTATTGAATGTTTCTCATTGCTGTTCCAACTTCTGGTTGAGTTTGTTTGGGGTCCTCTGTGTAGACTTTTTTTCTTTCTATATTAGGGATTGGACTTGGGGGCAGTTTACCACTGAACTACATCTGTAGACAGTTTAATTTTAATTTTTAAATTTTGTGGCAGGGTCTCACTAAATGCTAAGGCAGCCTCAAACCTGTGATCTTCCTGCCTGAGCCTCTCTAGTTGCTGAGGGTGTAGACATGTACCACCATGCCTGTCTAGATAGACTTTTTTTTTTTTTGAGGTGCTGGGAATTGAACCCAGGGCCTCACACTTGTTAGGCAAGCACTTTATCACTGAGCTACAGCCCCAGCCCTAGATAGATAGATGGTTTTTGATTCACTCATGATTTGTACTCAAAGCTCATCAGCTCTTCTCTTTCCGCTTCTAGGTTTAGAGTTACAAAAGTGGAAAATAAGGCAAACCAGAAGGAGCGGAGAAGTTTGATGTCTGTTAGTGGGACGGAGAGCGTCAATGGAGAGGTGCCTGTAACACCTGTGAAGAGAGAGCGAAGTGGCACAGAGTAACAGGTGAGCTGTAGTTTTAGTGACATTGGGGTTAAGGTGATGCGTGGTACTGAGAGCCTCCCTTTAGTTTGTGATCACATAGGAATGACATTTGGCAAGGAAATGGGAAACCTTTCCTGAAAGTGGTAAGGCGAAAGGACCCTTTGTATGATTACTTGTCTGCCCAGAGCTTCTTGTAAAAAGGCTGCAAACTTGGTAACTCCAGGGACTTGGCCTGCATAGTAATGAGCACAGAAGATTATATACTAGGCAATATGGAGTGGTGGAGACTGTAGCAAACCAGAAATCACATCAGTCATTGGTAGGGCCTGCATTAGACCTAATGTTGCTATATCTTCTTAATTCAACAAAAAGTAAAATCCAGACTTTAAAATGTGAAATTACCACTGGTTTTTAAATGTTTGTGGCTTATAAAATTTCCTGTAAAAAAACCCATGCAGGCCAAATGATACATATTCTTGTCATCATTTCTAGGTAAACTGTGTTTTGAAAAAGGCTGGAGTGAACAGATCAATGCTTTTTCCTTGAATTGGAAACCAGTTTTCTTTGATGTGTCACATCAAAGAAAATACCCTCAACAGGAATATTACTCTCAGTACCCTCAGTAGGAACATTACTTTGAATTGCCCTCAGTAGCATTATAATTGTTGCCAACAAATATTTTGAAGAAATTAAAGGGCAAAAATGAATGCTTCTTGGTTTGGCAATTTTAATTTTGGAAGGCACGGCTTTAAAATCGCAAAACCAAACCCTGTGATAACTTGATCCTGGCTTAGCTTTCCTTTTACTCTTTTCTTTCTGTTCTGGCTTGAATTGCATTTTCCCTTTTTATGCTTATTATATGTGAAGGGCAAGGGGTCAGCCATGCTATCAAAGCATCCAAGGAGCTGTCCGAATCTGAACTTGAAGACAGAGTGTTTACAGTGTACAGAGGGAGGGAAGGTGGGGTGGGGGAGGCTTGGCCTTGAAGGAACAGAGAAGAGGCAAAGTTGCATCTGAGCCCTGGAGCCAGGCTGCCAGCCTCAGATCCCAGTTCACTGCTCACTAACCCAGCATTTGGGCACGGAGCTGCAGCTGTTTCCGCCTCACTGGCAAATGGAAATGACGCTATCTCAAGGGGTGGCAGTGAGATTTCTGGGGACTGACCAGGAAGCCCAGGCTTGGCACACTGGCAGTGCTTGGTGAGTACTGCTGAGTGCTGTGAGTTAGCTCCCTTTGGTGGGTGGTGGGATCAGTGGCATTTGGGTTGAAGTTTCTCCAATAATCTGCCAGGCTCAGAGGAGTAGATGTTCTGGGAGTAATTAAAGAGTTGTGCTCCTGAATCCTCTGGGGCAAAGGGGCTCTGACAGCTTTGGCTTTCTCCTGCTGTTCTTTCAGGCTTGCCTTTGGGGAGATCTGCCCTCTTTCCCTAGATTAGGAGCCAAATGGGACCTTATTTGAAGAAAAGAAACAGTTTAGTAAAGTCTGTCTTTGGCCTTGGGGCCAGTTACTGGTGACCTTGGGAAGGGAGCCAGGCAGGAGCAGGATGATGTAGTGGATGATAATAGCAGCCAGTGTTAATTCAGTATCCTAGTCTTCTAAACATTGTGCTGGTATATATCTCCTGTGTCTTCACTACAAACATCTCCTAAGGGGGTCCATATTATCATCCCAGTTTTCCAGATGAGGAAACTGATGTACAGAAAGGCTAAGTTACATATTGAAAGTCACATAGCTGGAAAGAGAAGTCAAGATTTGAACCTGGGTCTCTGACTATAAAGTCAATTACACCCACCCTTCCATCCACAGAGGGTGCTCATTAAGGGGACTGTTTCCACTGATGATTGAGAACAATGTCTAATATGGTAGCCACCAGTCACCTCTGGGTATTGAAATTTAAATGAATTTATATCAAAAGACTTTACCCTAGTCATATGTCAGGTATTCAATAGCCACAGGCGAGAATCTCCCCTATTGAATAGTACAGAAGTAGAACATTTCCAGCATAAAAGAAAGTCTTATTGAACAAAGAAAGTGGCATCTCTGTATTAGATTTGGATTACTGAGTAACCACGGTAACTTAAGAGAAGTATTTTGATTAAAGTAAAGGAGAACTTGCCTCTCTGGGAAGAGAAGCATCTGGCTATTCAAGTCTAAGGTAGGGAAGGACCAGCAAAGAATGCCTGGGTTTTGATGACAGTGTGTGACAGGTTATCACCTGGATGGCAGGTTAGGCAGATTATGAGATAAAGCTCAGGTTATGAGAATGTGGCTCAGTCTCAGGCAGGAACTATAAGACCCATTAGACCTAGTCCTAAGTAGATTCTGGCTAAGGCTTGGGAAGGTTAAAAGAATTAAGATTGCTCAGGTGGCTTTCTTGGCCCAAATTCTGTCTGTATTTGACTCCAGGAACTTGATCTGATAATCTCAAGTCCTGACCACATGTAACTGGTTTACAATTTGATACTCTCTGCAAAGCCAACTGTCATCTAGCAGGATATTGCATTTGATCAGAAGACATGAGTGAATTCAATGTGAACTTTACCGTTTGAAAATTGTACCTAACAGCCCTTACCCCCTTTCTCCTTGAATGTGAAATAAAGATAGAAATTCATGGATTTAAGGCAAGTGCCAAGGGAGTATTTAGACTCTAACTGGCTCTCCTTAAAAGATAGTCACACTTCTTGTGCTATCCCAATCAGCAGAGGCCTAGACGAGAATGCATTCTCTGAGCCTCCAACTTGCTGTAATAACTTTGAAATTAAAAATCTTTAATTATGGAAATTTTCAAGCTCAAAATCAGAGAGAATAATCTTATGAATGCCCATGATCCATGGAGTAAATTAATTGTAACTCAGCTTTTGGAATTTAGTACATGGCTTGTCTTGAAAGGCCATTCTGTGTGTTAATTTCTCAAATGAAGGTCGTAAGCACAGAGGTTAAACAACTTGTTTAGAGTTACCAGTAAGAAAGTGGTAGAATTTAGTCAAACCCAGTCAGCTTGGTTTCAGGAGTCACAGACTTCATTTAACTGGGTCCAGGAAAATCAGGTCCCTGTTCATGTTGGAACCTACTGGGTGACCCTGTGAGACTACCCCAATAGAGTATGAAATAGACTTTGAAAAAGGAAGAAAGCGAATATTCACTGACATTTAAAAGAAATTATATATTTATTAAGATTTTTCTTATATTTCTTATCCAAGGAAGAGTGACTGGAAAGTTTAATTTGACTTGATTTTCCAACTAGAGAAACCTGAAATTTTTCTGACTGGGTCAAAATCTCTGAATTTAGGCCGAATCAGATTTGTACCAGAATTTAACTAATAAAGTAGGAAAGGGGTGTTATGTGACTTTCATATAATTGGATAATAGTTGAATGTTTTTCCTGAAAGAAGGTTTAGTTCAAATGTGGAATTTTATCTAAGCTATTTTCCTGGAATGCTTTGACTGTAGAATAGGTCCAAATATTCAAATGCAAATGTAGATCTGCCCATTGGTTAGTTTTCCTTTCCCTCCCTCCCTCCATTCCTTCCTTCCTTCCTTTTTTTCCCTTTTTAGGTGGTTTTAATGGAAACTGAACTGAGTACAGTTGGTCCCAGGTATCTGTAGATTCCACATCCATGGGTTCAACTAACTGTGGATCCAGATATTTTTTCTTCTAATTGAGTCTATTCCAAGCACATACACACTTCTTTGTCATCATTCCCTAAACAGTATGGTGTAACAACTATTTACGTAGCATTTACATTGCATTTGGTATTACAAGTAATCTAGAGATCATTTAAAGTTTACAGGAGGACCCATGTAGGTTACATGCAAATACTGTACCATTTGATGTCAGGCCCTTGAGCATCCATAGATTTTGGTATCTTTGGGTCCTGGGACCAGTTCCCCCATGGATCCCAAGGAATGACTGTGTTCTAAATGGAACTGTGTCAACATTGGGGCAGGATTTCTCTCTCCCCATCTTTCCTTTGCTCTTTTAAAAACAAAATCTGTTGTTTGTTCTCTCCTCCCCCTTATTCTTCTCACCCTGCCTATTTGGCCTGAGTTCTTTTCTGTGGCTAGATCTAACTTATACTCTGCCTGATTTATTTTGGCAATGCGGTTAAAATGGTTTCTTTTTTCCACAGAAAATGTGTTTTGATTTCTTCTTAGAAGAATAAGCTTTTGTTCTTCAAAGTTAAATAAATCGAATTGCTTTCAGTCTCCAAATGCCACTGCCTTGTCTTCATTGTCACTGGTCTTTTGCTTTTTAAAAATGATACTGTAGTAAGCATTCTATATTGCGTGTTTCCCAAGGATGTGTTCCTTTTTCCATTTTATAATTCTAGCTTATTAAGAAGTCCTTTGATAAGTTTACATTACCATTTTAAATTTTTTATTTTTTAATTTTTAAAAATATTTGGCACATTTTAAAGTTGTATTATTGGGGTTTGGTTTCTTTCTTTCTAACTTTTTTTTTGGTATTGAGTTGAGTTTCTTACAAGTCCTGGATGTTCACTGCTTGTCAGATACATTTTGCACATATTTTCTAACATTCTGTAGATTGTCTCTTCACTCTACTGATTGTTTACTTTGCTATGAAGACACTTTTATTTGGGAAAGGTTTTTTTTTTTCTTTTTTTTCCCTTCAGTTTGTGGCACTAGGGATCTAATGCAGGGCCTTGTGCATACTAGTCAAGTGCTCTACCACTGAGCCACACTCCCAGCCGTGTCTAACTAATGCTTTTCAGCCTCAGGGTCCTCATTTTTAAAACTATGCATATAGTTTTTAAAATCAATCCTTGGCACAGTTAGTACCTACTAAATATTTACTACTATAAAATCCTCATGCCGTTCTTGGTGGTTCTATCTATTTATGAATCTGCTTCTCATACATCAACTTTTGGGACTGTGGATCCATTCTTAACATTAAGCTTGGATTCTCAGGACATCTCAGGGATAGATAATATCTGGCAAATGCCTTAAGAATGTGCACCATTTTTGCATTTGTGTTACAGAGGCCTTAGATAACTATTCCCCTCTTACGAGAGGTGGAATCAAAAGTAGGAGCAGGACGGATTGGAAAGTTTTGCAGACTTGTGTGCTTTGTTTTAAAGACGGGAGTTGGGGAGTGAAGATGTTGCATGGGCTGAAGTTCTCTGCTTGGCTGTGGCTGCTGTGCTGGTGCTCTGCCCTTGGATAAAAGTCTGCTCTTTACCAGAACCTCCTGAGCTTTGGTGGTTGATCAAAAGTGGCTTCTCCTGAGCTTCTGCCGTCCTCTTTTCTTCTTCTCCTCCTTCCTTTGAGCTCAGTGACTGTGACTGGCATTTGCTGCTTTATTTGCACTTCTCTGAATTGCTTTTCATTTTTTAACTGTCCAGGGAAAGAGGTAATGGTGGGAAATGTCAGGTACCACTAGCTGGTTTATTTTTTTCTCCTGAGTGATATATATATATATATATATATATATATATATATTTTTTTTTTTTTTTTTTTCAGGGAAAACACATATTTAGTAAGTAAAGGGATCCCAGATTTAATGGAAGTCTTTTTAATTTGACTCAGGGGCAATGGAATATACATTTATAAAAAGAAACATCAGCTAAAATAGGCCTGGATGAGGCCACCTGACTGGATCAATCGCTCATCACATTTCTCAAGGGATCCTAGTACTCTCTGTGATGCCTGTCATGCTCCTGAGTGAAGGCCCATGCATGGAGTCTGTCTTCAGTGTGGAGGGGAGGAGGCTAACATCTCTCCAGGACCTGCTATATGAAGAAAAGGCAGTAGAGCTGACCAGAACTGAAAAGCTGAGTGAGGGACCGAAACTTAAAACTTATTTTAGGCATTGTGGATAATAACATCTCCATTTACATTTAAGTAGGCTCAGATTAGCTTTTCCCAAATCCTAGCACTGGGTAGTGATGGGAAAAATTCACACTTTGGAGCCAACATGCTCAATAGCTATGGAATGGGAGGGAGATTTGCTTTTCCTGGCAAGGGGTAAGCCCATGTAGCCCGGTGGTTCACAGTAGTGATCATTTCAGTCTCGCCAGCACTCAGCATGGGAGGGCTGCTTTGGTTGCTTGTGGGATCATCTGATGTCATTTGCCTTTTAAAGTTCTGCCTGGATCAGGGGCAGGTTTATAAACCAGTCTTCTCCCAGATAGACCAAGGTCATAGATTTTTAGAGCTGTGATTGCTAGTTCAGTTCAATTAAAGTACTGTTACATCTTTAAAACATGTATTGAGATCCTATTATGTGCCAGGCACTTTGCTAGGCCATAAGGATCCAGCATTGTGTAAGATGGAGATGGACAGAAGCCAAGCTCTCTCAGGCTTCTCTTGTAGTTTTATAGTAGACTTTTCTCCCTTGTTTCCCTAGTTTCAGAGTTAGACTAACCTCTAGGAGGTTTCATATTATTCAAGGTCATGCTGATAGATAATTACAGAGTTTGTGCTTGGGCTTCCTCAAGGTTCAGTAACTTTACTGTTTCTAATGCATTGAGTGCTACAAGTGTTGGAAATGGAATCTTTTTTTTAGGTACTGGGGATTGAACCAAGGGGTGCTTAACCACTGAGCTGCAACCCCAACTCTTTTTTAAAATATTTCATTTAGAGACAGGATCTCACTGAATTGCTAAGTGCCTGATAAGTTGCTGATGCTGACCTTGAACTCCTGCCTCAGCCTTTTGAGTTGCTGGGATTACAGGCATGTGCCACCACATCCGGCTCAAAATGGAATCTTTTTTTAAATTGAAATATAAGACATGCTTATGAGAAAGTAGTTCAATATCATGAAGGGCTGCAGGATGAAAAATAAATCTTAAAATCCAAAGTGTCTTTACCTACCTGCACCCCTAACCCCCAAATCATCTCTACGTTCCCTTCTCAAGGGGAACCATGGTTATCGGCATCCTCCATGTCCTTTCAGAGTATGCTGTATATACACATGCTTATGCAACACATCTGTGTGCAAAGGTCCCCCCTGCCCTCCACACATGAGAGCCTAGATGCTTGTGGTGCCTTGCTTTTTATGGAAGCTGATAGCCCTGAGGTTCAGGGGTTGCCTTGGCCTGTTGTTTTTATTGTACTCATGCATGACTGAGGACACATTTAAAATGTTAACTGCCTTATTTGTCCTTTATTTTTGGAAATAGCTCCAGTATGTTTTTTGGGGGGCGGTACCAGGCATTGAACTCAAGGGCACTCTGCCACTGAGACACATCTCCAGCCCTATTTTCTTGTATTTTATTTAGAGACAGTCTCACTAAGTTGCTTAGCACCTCGTTTTTGCTGAGGCTGGCTTTGAACTCGAGGTCCTCCTGCTTCAGCCTTCCAAGCCGCTGGAATTACAGGCGTGTGCCACCACACCCGACTAGCTCCAGTACCTTTATGGCCATCCTCTGGGAGTTTTGGGTGGACCTAGAAGCATACTTCACTGTTATCAATGAGTTTTTTTTTTTTTTTAAAGGTTTTTCTTCCACAGCTTTGCTCTGTGCACAGAATATACCAAAACACACACACACACACACACACACACACACACACACACACACACACATATATATATATATATGCAGGATTTAGACAACCTTGGGGACCAGAGATTTTTGTTTTGTTCTATTTGAAACTGTCAACCAAGTCTGCCATCTCCTCTCAGGCAGGGGCCTATTCTAGGCCCTCTCCCTGTTGTTGACCAGGAATTGACCCTCATTTGATCTGTTCTGCCCTGCTGGCCCTGTCAGCCCTTTTACAAGACTTACAAAAGAGGATCTGTGACATCTGCTATTTTTATCGTAAAATCTCTGCAGCATTGAAGACTCATGGAGACTTTGGAGGATATAAGACAGAACTGAAAGGGCTCAATGGAAGCAGAAAATGAAATGGTTTCATAGACTGTATTGCTTATAATTAGAAAGAAGCTGAAATTGATAGTTATAATCACGATTTTTATTTTTCTTAATTTGTACCTTGATACTTTCAGCTCTACTAACATAAATACCTTAAGTGAAAAATAGTGCCTATATTTCATAAGTAACAGGACACAGGATAATACAGCTTTGCAGTGTACGTTCTGGAATCAAACTTCTTATGCTCAAGGTCTGGTCTGTCTCTTCTTGGCTGTGTAATCTTGGAGAAATTACTAACTGTCTGATGCATCAGCTTTTCCATCTAAGTGGGGACAGTAAAAATATCTCTGCTTCATCAGGATGTTGTTCCTTGGCACTAAATAAGTTCTGAATAGGTAATTGTTAGATGTTATCTGAAAATCTGAAGTGCTCTAAAATCTTAAACTTTTGAGAGTCATGGTGCTTAAAAACTCAGATTTTGGACCATTTTAGATGTTGAATTTTCAGATTAGGGATGCTTTACCAGTGAAGTCCATGTAAATATTCTCAAATCTGAAAAACTGAAATTTGAAACATTTGTTCCTAAGAATTCTAGATAAAGGATGTTCAACCTGTACTATATTAAGTGAGTTCTATTTAAACACTTAGTAAATAAGAATTATGTTTTCTCTATTTCTTGACTCTCTTGAGCCTCAGAGAGGCCGGATTAGACATAACCTGTTAAGGTAGTAATAGGATTGTTTTTTCCATTCTCAGATGGAGGATTATTGAAGGCAAATCAGCTGAACTCTAGCCCACAAGCCAAACAGAGAGGCTGTGTCTGACTTGTTTTATTTTCCCTATTTAAAAAAGGTAGTATTGTTCATTGTAACGCCATTCCTCTGTTGCTTAGTGGAGATGTTGTACCAGAGGTATGTTGACACTCTTAGGGAACTGCTGAATTCCATTCAAATAGTTGCCAGTTGAATCCTTTTTTTTCTAAATACAGTGTCATTTTGATTTCAATTACATTTTACTTGAAATATGGCATTTTGAAACTTACCATCCCAAGGGCTGCTAAATCACAAGTGTTCAGTTATTGTCACTTGGGAAAATCATTAGTAAAATATATGATACATTTGAATTGCTATGAGTATATAACGCAATAAAGGGCAATCTTCAGACTTCTCAGTAAGATCTAATCCTGGTGTCAGAAGATTCAAAACTGCAAGGAATGAGTGCACAATTTCATGGGCATTATTCAATAAAGAAGGCAATATAATTTGCAAGAGTAGTACATTTCTATGTTACTTAGAAGAGCTGTTTTCATTTTGAATGGAAAAAAATATCTACCAACATGCATAAAAAGTAGTTTGCCATTGATATTAAAAAGTTAAGATTTTAATTATTAAAACCTCTCCCCTAAATTGGGATTGGAGTGTGGTAACTTGTGGAAGATGCAATGGTTAGTAAACATGAAAAATGCCCTACCTAATAATGAAATAAATACAATGAAAATAGAGATCACTGTTTTTCTCTTAACAAAGATGAATGTCAACATCAGCGTGACCTTGTAGCTCACATCCAGAATGAGACCGTGCTGGGAATAAAAGGGAATGCTCTGAGTAAGCACATAAACCAAGACCTCCCAGGGGAAGCTGGTTTACCTTGCCACCCTGGTTAAGAGGTGAAGGGAAATGGACGTCATCACACTGACGCAAGGAGATATCAGTACGGATAGGTGGTAATGTGGAAATGTCAAGAATGTAAATATGTACTCTTTGCCCAAGTGGTTACAAGCACAGATATTCGGGAATGCAAAGATAATGTTCAAAGTTGTTCTTCTCTTCAGCTTTGTATATAGTAGCAGGTAACTGGAAACAACTTAACTATCCATCAATGGGGATTATTGAATGGATTATATATTACTAAGTAACAGCTTTCAAATGTCAAAGATTGAAATAGAGCTATGTGTACAAATACAGAATAAGTGTTATAGATGAGAAAAAGCTATTATAAACTATCCCAGTTTTGTTTAAGACTTGAAACACCACATCTTATTTTTTCTTGGATTGAAGCTGATCATTTAAATTTCTTCCCTATAAGAGTTGAGCTCCTTGAGGGCTTGGCTGTGATTCTCATCTTTTGTCCTGCCTTCAGGTGGCACCCTTTACATAGTTGGCTCTCAGTGACTCTTTAACAGGTGTGATGTGATAATAGGGTGTTCCTCTGGTCATTAAAAGGCCTGTAGGGACTTCGGGGGGGGGGTAGCTTAGCAACACAGCATGCTCTAAGCACGCCTTGTGAGGCCCGGGGTTTGATCCCCAGCACCCTGCCCCCTCCCCCCCAAAAAAAGAAAGAAAGAAAAGGAAGATCTGGGCAGATTAGCCAAATTCTAGTTCCAATCTGCTTTGAAATAAGTTAAAAATGATTCAGTAATTCAAGAATTTTATAACTCAAATTGAGATGATAATTTTAGTTAACATTTCAGTCCTAAATGGTTCTATGTCTTCTCCCCCATTTCTTTTGTGTGTGTGTGTGTGTATACAACATATATATATATATATGTATGTATGTATATATATATATATACACATATATGTATATATATATTTTTTAAGCTTACTATGTAGTGTTATGTTTGCAAAATTTTTGAAGCAACTTAAATTCTTACAGTTATTAATCAGTTGACAAATGTTAGTAATAGGTTTGACCTCATGGCTTAAACCTTTATATGTGTGTTAGCGTCACCTGGGCACCTTGTAAGAAAGCAAATTCCTGGGCTCTAGCCCCGTGAATTCTGATTTAGTATGTTTGGGGTGTGATCCAAGGAATTTGCAATTTTCATTAATATTTAAGCCAAGTCTAAAGCAAGTTCTGATCATTCTGAGACACTCTGAGGTAAATAGACTGCATAAGGGCTGGGGTGTAGCTCAGTGGTTGAGCCCTTATCTAGAATGGGCAAGGGAGGCCCTGGGTGCTATATCCCCAGCACTATCAAAAAATAAAAAAAGTAAAAAGGTAAAATAGCAAGGTGTGAATATTAATTTATAGGATTTAACACACAATTTATACCAGAGAAAGATTTAAAGCACTATAAACCCCTAAGTACACTCTGATGCATTCCCATTAATCTGCACCTGCCAAGATGCCACCCTATGTAGGCAGGGCTACTACAGGGTGCTAGTGTCATGTCTGTGGTAATTGCTATGCCAAGATGCCACCCTATGTAGGTAGGGCTACTACAGGCTGCTAGTGTCGTGTCTGTGGTAATTACTATCTGTGGGCATGTGACCACACAGTGTTCAGGAGAACCTAGTACAAGAAAATCTTCTCACTAAGAGTTTTGAGCCTTTAAATTACCAACAGAAATCACAGATTATCAGTAAATGATCACATAGATGTAGCCCCAGGACTTCATTGTGAATTTTGATCTCATAATCTTTATAACTCTGTTTCTATAAACAACTTTCCCATTTATTTTATTTAAAAGTGTTCTAGAAAATTATTATTCAAGTTGTGTGTGCCTGTGGCCTGTGCCTTTCAATGTTTTCAGAATTCAGTGTCCTGTAGGTGCAGTTTCTTCCTGTCTCTGTCTCTGTCTCTGTCTCCCTCTCTCTCTCTCTCTTTCTCTCTCTCTCTTTTATGGAACCAGAGCTCTAGCATGCTAGATAAGAGCTCTACCACTGAACCATACCCCGTCCTACAGATGCACTTTTGATCTTCTTTGGGACTGGGTGTCTTTTACAGTGTAGGCTTTTGGCATCATTTAACTGTTCCCATGACCATAATGACTTTCCCTGGAAAGGCCCTACCAGTGTTTCTGGCTTCTGCATTTTCCTCCTTTTGCCCTCCTCCCATGTAGGTGGGGAGCAGAGAAGTGAGGGTACCAGATCAGTGATGCCTGGATGTCGCCCTGGAGATCAGATGACAGTGCAGTGTGAGCATGCCCATGTTACCTTCCAGGTCTGACCACCTGGAGCAGACTCCCAGCTTTCCTCTCGGAATTTGTATGGTCTTGGACAAGTAATAGAATCTGTAAGCCTCAGTGTTCTCCTGTGAAAATGGGAATTGTCACTGAGTCATAGAGTTATTGGAAAGATTGAGTTAAAGAACCTGGAGTACTTAGCCTGCCGGTACCTGGCACTTAGAAAGACTGCAAATGTCAGTGCTGTTAAAATGGCAGTGCTGTTGTTATTAATCAGAAAGTGTTTTCATTCCTTAATACCCTGCCCTTTGTGGTCTGGCACACAGTATCCATTAATTTGCACAGGTTTCTAGTTTCTTGAAACATTTTTCTAATTTTTAAAGGGACCAGATCCTTTTTACTAGAAGGTCATTTTTAACAAGGCACACATAAATCCTAAAACACTGAAGCTTCTGTGGAAACTAACAATGATAAAACTGTGGCTTCATCTTTACAATTAAGATGATGCAGTGAACAATGAGCTTTAATGAAAAAGATAGTCTTCCTTTGATCCAGATAAGTCTTTGGTAGTGAAAGTCTTAAGTTTTGTCCATCAGTCTTGTTTCAGGAGGGAAGTGGTTACACTTGGGAGTTTTGAATTTTGTTTTCAGTATAAGGAAGTTTTACTAAGTTTCTTCCAACTTGAGCACTCTGTGTAAAACTGTAACTACCAAATTTCCCAACACTTTTATTGGTGCATAGTGTAAAGAATTACTACGATTTCAAAGTAGGTATTTGTTCATCAGCGAGAATGTATTCAAGACTGTGGAATGAAATAAGAAGGAATTTAGCAATGTGAAAATGTACTGTAACACAGCCTGCAATTTTTAGGCACCTCATTACACTACCAGAAATAAGGCCACAGTTAGAAATTTACAAGTCATAGAGCATGTGGTGTCTTCTTTCCCTGTAGATCATCATTATAAGATATTTACCTGAATATTCATAGCATCATGCCACTAAAGTGCTGCTTTTTAGGATTTGTGTGTTTAGAAGGAGAGACCAGAATTGCAAGAATTTTAAAAAGATTGATTTACCTATTTCTGCTTAGTTTCTGATATTAGTAGTAAGGGCTTGAAGCAGCATATATCTTTTAATTATTCTCTCAAAGATATTTGCGCAGTGTAGTCTTAATCAGCTGCAGAAGACAGCTGTTGAAGAAAGCTAATGTGATTGTTTAGAGCAGAGAATTGGATGATGGTCCTAATAGCTACTCTGGGAGTATTCTGAATGCTTGGCCCCATATAATGCATTGTGCATACACCATCTTACATAAAGCCCCCAGCAACCCTACAAGAGCAGGCTACAGGGATAGCACAGGTTTAACAGTTAGAAATGGGAGTCTGTACTTGAATCCAGGCTTCTAGGCCAGATTCCTCATTGTTAGTCCTTCCTGTGGTCTTGCTTGTCGACTCCTTAAGATTGGTTGAATCTGTTGCAAAACACTCTCAATTTGAAGTTCTCCTAGGTTGGAGTGAAATCTGTCAGTGCAGTGGAACATTGCACACCAGGCCTGACATCCTGTGCCCTTGACTCAGTTATTTTTCTTGATACAAAAATATCTAGGTCTAAGAAGCACATAAAGAGGAGACATAAAAATAGTGGAATAACTGTTTTTTAGATAATGGCCTAGTTTAAGGTTTTCTGGAAAATCTTAACATGTTTTGCCTTTTCTTTTTCTTTTTTTCTAGTACCATTTATGTATTTTTTCATTGCTGGCCCTTCTGGCTTTTTCTGTGCTGGATTATTTCTTCTTTATTGACTCCTTCCTAAAAGTAGCCTTTGACTGGACTTTGGTCAGCTTTATAGACCAATGTGTGGCTCAGCCCTGCTAGTAGTGGCAATGCATTGCAGAGAATGACTTATTTCATTATAATTTAAATTTGATTCATGTCACTTTAAGGAACAGGGTTTCATTTCCTTTTTTAGCTAAGGGGATAACACAGTCTCTTACCTAACTCCTCTCATTTGGGAAATCAATTTTAATTATTAATATCTCTTCCCTTTTTTCTCCTCTCTCATAACCATTGTAAATCATTATGAATGACAGAAAAGGATAATAGGATGATATTAGAGTACATGTCTTGAAAGGTGAGCTGTAAAATAAATAATATGTCCTTAAAGTAAGGCACCTCTACTGATTTTTGTTATTCATATTTCTTCAGACTGTTGCATCTCCGCTTTTGCTTAGTACTTACGAAAGACACAGTTTTGGCAGACTGGAGGATGTTCTGTCCCTTAACCTTGTCTCGCTCACCTGCATGGTGTGTGTGTGTGGTTCCTTGTGCACTGGCGGCTTTTATAATTTTAGTCCCATCCTGGGTTAACTCAGTCTTCAAGAAAGCAAAGGGAACAAGACTGTCAGTGATGAGGTATTTGTAAAAAGTCTTTTGGAAAGTAGAAAACTTATAAATATGGGGCTTTATTTGTAATAACAAGGGCAGTTGTTGGAAAGACTTAAAAATACAACCAGAACCCTCAAGTACAATGAAGACCTAAGGGATCCGAGCATAGCTCAGTAGTGGAGACTGGTCTGGCGTGTGTGAGCCCTGGTTTCTATCCCCACATGGCAAAAACAGACATATACCCCCAAAGGCAACAAAGACCAAAGATCAAGCATTCCATGATTGTGTTCTCTTTGTCTGATGGAATCCCAGTTGAGCTGCCCTGAGCCCAGTAGAGACCAGGGTTCACTCCATTTGGTGTGGCTTCAGAGACTCCCTACTGGATGCATACAAGGTTCCATGTGAATGAGGATCTTCCTTCTGCACTCATCACCTGAGAGTGTGGTGAAGGAGGTGAAGAACGTGTTCCCCTGGAGAATGAATGATAAGGAATAACTCACGGGGACAAGGAGCCCACCTGCCACCCGAGAAGCATGTGTAAAACAGATTGATGCTCCATGCTGCGGGGGTTCTCATTCTCCATCTTTTGGTTTCGCAGACCTTGAAAATGGGGTTCTTTTTGGAATTGTAGTACTTAATTTCCTTAGACTGGGTTCTAGATACCATGTATAAATGGGTGAAGGACAGAGCATGGGTTACAGATCTTTTGTGTGTTTAAATATTCAGTTATTTGAATTATCAGATCAAGATGTGTTATGTTTACCTCTTGTTAAAGCTTTCCTTCTTTATTTTCTCTTGCAGCAGTGACTTTATTTGAAGAGTTCTAAGAGACTGAAAATTTACAAGATATGAAGTCGCCTAAGGAATATTTTTATATATTTTATACAATTTCTATCATGAAGCCAGCCGGCATGTGGATACAGCCTCAAAGGGAATATTGTTACTGTGCTAGAAACAGAATTCAGTTTCCTTTGAAACAAGTTTTGGTTTAAAAAGTGTCTTGAAAAAATGTATTACATTTTCAGGGAGGGAAAGAGCTCATTTTTTTAATCTTGTCAGTGGCCCCCAGCCACCATCTGTCCCAGTTGTCTATCCCTGGGCTTGGGGTACACACTGTTTCCCCTTAGGATCATTATGTGACATACTGTGGAATTAGTCCTGTATAGTCTGAGCTCATGCTCTGTGTATATGTGTGTTTCCCTTTCCATCCCCCCAAAGTTTACCATCCCCTTTTGATACTGATTGCAAGAAAATCTCCAATCATTTCACCTCTAACCTTCCTTGCATTGTCTCACACATTAGATTTCCTAGCCAGACTGTTACAAACAAAGAAACTTGAGTGACAAAAGGTCCTTGGAAATAATCTAGTCTAGTACTGAGAAATTGATCCTCCAAGAGATGGGGAGTCCAGTGGGACCAGATGCTAGACCTTGGCTTCCTAGTCCAAGAATTCAGCATTAACTCTGCTACCACCTTGCCACTCCCAGGTCACTGTTTTAGTCAGTTTTGTTTTGGTTATTTTCTTCACTGCTGTGATCGAAAGAACTGACAAAAACAATTTTAGAGAAGTAAAAGTTTACTTGGCACTCATGGTTTCAGAGGTCTCAGTCCATAGGCAGCCAGCTCCATTGCTCTGGCCTGAGATAAGGCAGAGCATCATGGCAGAAAGAGTGTGACAGAGAAAAGCAGCTCAGGACATGGCACCAGGAAGCAGAGAAAGAGAGAGCTCTTGCTCACCAGGGACAAAATATAAACACCAAGGCATGCCTCCAGTGACCTAACTCTTTCAGCCACACCCTACCTGCCTGCAAACACCATCCATTTAATCCGTTCAAGTGGATTTAATGCAGTAATTAGGTTAAGGCTCAAAACCCCATCATTTCACCTATACACGTCCTTGTATTGTTTCACACTAGCTTTTGGGGGACACCTCATTTAAACCATAACAGTCACTTATCTAATGTTAAGAGGGTTTTTTTTTTTAAACTTGAGCTAAGCAATTCTCATTTATTTAATCCACTTAATAATGGGGGAAAATAGTTTAAAGGCACACACAGACACACTCACAAATCCTTGTTTCAAACTGGGCATGGTGGCACATGCCAGTAATTCCAGAGACCCAGGGGGTGGAGAGAGGAGGATCACAAGTTTGAGGCCAGCCTCAGCAACTTAGCAAGACCCTGTCTCAAAATAAAAAATAATGGGGTAAAAAGGGCTGGGGATATGTTTCAGTGGTTAAGTACCCCTGGGTTCAATCCCCAGTACGAATAAATAAATAAAAATCCTTGTTTTGACCAACTTGCGGCCAAAACAAAACAACCCACTTGTCATATAAGCTGGACCTGTGCGAACTTCTGCCTGCCTGTCCTTGTGTTCCTGCTTCCAATCTCATAACTAATGCTCGGTATTAAGATTCCTAGTGGCCTGGGAAACACACACACACACACACACTCATTCACTCACTCACTCACTCTGTCTCTCTCCTTTCCTCCCTCCCTCCCTCTCCCTCCAACTTTACATTTTAAGGAGCAACTGAGAACATAGAGGCCAGGTTAGTATTTTTGGTAGATCTGTGGTTAGGTGAGGTACATGTCTCTCCCACCTTCCTCTCTCCGTCCACATCAGTGTTGGTGATCGAGTGCCTTCAGTACTTCTTTTATTTCAAAGAGAAAAAGCACATTTCTCATTTGGCTCCCAAAAATTGTTTCTGTAAAAATATATTTCCAAGTATTACTGTAAATATACTTACTTGATTCTGTTTCTGGCATTAAACTAAATATTTTTAACCTTGAAAATGATGGTAGATTTAATTTCATGTGAATTCTTACTAACAACTAATAAATGAAATATGTGTGTACATTCATATACATAGGACAGAAGTCATTATGCAAATTCACTGGGTCCATCAAGTACTAGTCTAGAAATTTTAGGGGTGTGTGTTAATGTAAATAATATATATGGGGTTTAGGCCAATAGATTTACATAAAAATAAAGCATAATATTTTTGCTTTAAAAATATGCCCTCTGAATGGTGAGGGATAAGTGTAAGATATTCTTCAGCTTTAATGATGTTTTAATTTTATTCAAGTTGGAGCACTTTTTTTATAGCAATACCATAGGCAAGAGAATACTCAGAAATATTTAAGATTGTATTTATACCAAGGGTACATTTTAAATATTTTCTAATACTTGAGCAGTTTTTGTCTGACTGGCTTACAGATATGCCAAAAGTTAAGCATTCAATATTTTCAACACATACGCTTTTTTCTGGTTTATATTCTCTGATGAGAATTCTTAAGTGTTCCCAAAGCAACCGATGTTTACAGGTCTTGTGTTTTTTCCTCCCTCTCTAGAAGGATTGGGATCCACATTAAACTTACTATCCAAAACACTAATGATGGACAGCTTCTTGGTGTCATAAATGAGTTGGCCACCACCTTGATGTAAACATTTGTAAAGGAAATTTTTTCACTGTTTTGAGTGTCAAATGTATTTTTAACTGTCTGGTTTGTACTTTTGCAACTTTTGTACTACCAAAGCAGAGTTAAAAATAAAAACATTAAACAATGTGTTGTTCTGAATGATCCAATGGTTGGGTACCTTGTACACTGAAGATACAGTCGAGGTAGTGTAATTTATTGAGCTTACTTTTACAGGACCCAATTTTTTAGGTCTTGAAAATTCAAGTGCTCATTTGACTGAGGTTCCTTGTTAGATTTTACCTCTTGTTGTACTTCTACCCCGCCCCCCCATAATTATTTTTTAAATTTGGGTATGCTTTTGGACATAGAGAAGAGTTAAGAAAAGAAATACAGAGTTCATGTATAGCCTTCACTCTGTTACCCTGTATGTTAACGTTGTATATGACCAGACAACAATGATCAGAACTAAAAAATTAGCATTGTTCCAAAGAATTAAACAACAAATTATTTGGCTCTCAAGAGTTGTCCCACCAATATTCGTTTTCTATTCCATGGTCACCCATTGCATTGCATTGCATTGATGGGTCTCAGTCTCCTGCCCCTGTGATTGTTCTCCAGGTTTGCCGCAGTCTGGCTGGGCACAAAATCATGAGCCACTCAAGCAGGAACAAACTTTATTTTTGAAACTCCCCGCCAATGCTCCGTACACTCCCGGGGGAAAAAATGCCTACCAACACACGCGGAGTTCTCCCAGACTGGCAACAGGAAATCCCTCCTCCGGAATTCCCTCCTACCACACTTCCCCAACCAATGGGAACTCTTCAGGAGTCCCGTAGCTGGCCGAGGTGGACAGCAGGGGTCTAATATCCATATGAATACAGATCTTAACATATAATCATATCATCTCAATGGCTTGCTGGCGTCACCTTTCAACCAAAAAATGCCATGCATCATACTACTTGGCTATGGCTCTTAGCACAGGTTGATCTTGTGTTTCATGATTTTGACTTTGTACTTCCTAGTTCTTTTGTAGAATGCCTGAAACTTAGGTTTTCCAGCTGTTTCTCATAATTAGATAGAGGTTTTACATTAGAGAAAGGATAACACATGGGTGACATATGCTTCCCATTGTGTCATCTTAAGGGGACATGATAAAGCTGTGTGATGACCTAGTGATATCCACTTGGATCGTGGGGTTGAAGTGGTGTCCAGCAAGTGTCACTCTGGTAAAGTTACTATTTTTCCCTTGTAATGAATAAATGTTTGTGAGGAGATACTTTGGAATTAGATGCACACTTTATTTGTGCTTAAAATGTCATCTGGTAATTTTACCATCTGTAATAGTTTCCTAGGATTCCCAATAATGACTAAAATCTGGGTGAACTAAAACAACATAGGTTTATTCTTTCACGGTTCAGGAGGCTATAGTCTGAAATCCAGTTGTACGCAGAGTTGAGTCCTAAAGCTCCATGGGAGAATCAGGCCCACACCTTCTGCGGTCAGTGGCGGGTGGTGGCTCTTGGCCTTTCTAGGTTGGCAGCTGCTTTGCCTCATGATCTCTGTCTTCATATGGCCTTCTTCCCTGTGTGTATGTCTCCGTCCTTTCCCCTCCTTATAAGGCCATAAGTCATTGGATTCAGGGCCCACAGTAATCCAATGTGACTCTGTCTTGATTACATTTACAAAGACCCTATTTCCAAATAGGGTCACATTCACAGATGCTGGGAATTCAATGTCAACATGTCTTTTGGGGGACGCAGTTCAACCCGCTCCACCCCCCCACTGGTTATTACTGATAAGAGCTCTTTCAGGTTGGGCCTTTGGCCTTTGGTGTGGCTCCATCCTTTCCTTTTCTGTCCCCCTCCCCTATCTTTTATTGCTTTCTGGAGCACCTTGAGATGCTGCAGGCTCACCTCTTTGTATGCTCCTTGCCCCAGACCTGCAACCAATCACTAATCCAAGGATCCCTGGTTTCTTTATTTGGAGAATGATGGAGAAATAAAGATGAGGATACTAGTGTGCTTGTTGATACTGGTGTCCCAGTTTGTAGGCCTCCCCTGTGTGTGCGTGTGCACATGCATGTACACACACACTCACACACACACCCCAACCCATGCATGTGAACACACTGCTCTGTTTCTATACCCTAAATAAGAGCCTGGGTCTGATTCCTGACCCCATCTTACTCCATGGGATTCACTTAAACTTTCTGCTTTCCTTATTTTAAAAATTTTCTTCCTACATAATAAGAACATCTCACTCTTATTATCTACAATGTTTTTACATAATTTGTCCAACCCTATTTTAAGTAAAAAAAATTTTTTTAGCCTACCACATGTAGTCAAGCCAGCTGAACTTAGGTCAGCTCCCCTTTGTCCTTTTGAGAAGTGGTTACGTGATTCTTTGGTAGCACTCATTTGTTACTGTCTGCATTCCAGCTTTCCTTCATATCCTGGCTAAAATTTTTAAAAGTGTGTGTGTGTGTGTGTGTGTGTGTGTGTATTTTTTCACACTTTGTGGTGCCTCATTGAATTTTGGTTTGGGATTTTCGTCTGTGTTTTCCTTGAAAACAAGATCAGTAACAACTTATGCTAAGCAAGTGGAAAAGTTGACATTATAATTTTTGCCTCACGAAAACCCAGAAACTTGGAACATATGCACCAGCAGGGGTGTTAGAGCCCCCCTGCCCCGATTTCTTGTTTCATGGTTGAAAGGGATCTCTGGGGTGATAGACTTGGTTTTTAATTCTTCAGCCTTTTGCATAACTCCTCTATTACAAGTGGGATGCAGAGTCACTGTCTGGCTCAACTCCTAGGGGAGCAGCAAGCAGTTGGAAATGTGGCAGATAACCTAATGTCAACCCGACGGTGCTAGGCTGGACCCTGGCCTCTGGCAGCTCTGGGCAAGTCTGCCAGGGGGACCTGCCCTGGGTCTTGTTCCTTCAAACCCATCTTGCTAGCTAGGCTTTCTGTGCCCCAAGGTGATGCAGTGACTAGGTGGGGGAGCTGGTCCCTCTGCTGGGGACTTGGAAGCAGGTGGGCTTATTGCCTAGTGCTTGCCTGTGATGAAGGCACTTGGGGTCCCACTTCCAGTTCTTGTATCCTCTGACCCTTTTCTCTTGGTGGGCATGTTAGTATTATGCAAAGACAGCTTTCTTGGGGGAGCTCTGTCCATGAGTTACATCCCCAATCCTTTTTGATTTTTTTTATTTTGAGTCTCATTCAGTGGCTGACCTGGAACTTGCGATCCTTCTGTCTCACCTCCTGAATAGCTGGGATTAAAGGTGTGTACCACCTCACCCCGCTACAGATCCAACTTCTTTCCCCATCTTCCTGGGACCATTCTGCAAACCTGTTCTCAGATCTTTCCCAGAGGTCCCTAAAGGTAGCTACAAACACCTGCCTAGGAGGTGGCGTTGCCCATCCAGCTCAGCTAGTGTCAGGATCCCTTGCCACTCAGCCACTGTGTACAGAGCAGGTATCTTGCCCCCTCTGCTGGCCGAAGGCAACCAATGCAGGCGGTTGGCGTCTTGTGGCTATTACCTTTCAGGCCTCCTGCACAAAAAGTACCCATGAATTTTTGCTAAATGAATAAATAGACAAAAGTCTACCTTTAAAAGTGAAAGAATATCATTAGCTATTTTATGAGTAAAACACTAAATTTGAGTTTTTCCTTACTCCTTTCTGATCCTGCCAGCTTATTTATTTATTTATTTTTCTCATTAGAAGGTTCAGTTCCTTACTTTGGAGCTTGTGTTCCTGTGGCTGTTGCCTTGGATGCTGGCAGTGATGACTAAGTTCCATTTTGGAGGGAATTCCATAAATACCCTACTTCCTTCTTGGAAGTGTTGTAACTATTGGAAGCAGCTTGGTCTCAAGAGCATTAGTATGACCTTTCTTATTGAATTTGGACCCTGGATCTGCTGCTCACTACTGTGAGATATTGGGAAAATTACCTTATCTTTCTGAGCCTCAATTTCTTCCTCCGTAAAATGACCTGTATCAAGGGGTTTTAAGGGTTAGAAAAATGCTGTAGTCACAACACCTGTTGTAATCTCCAGCCAGTGCATTTTATGTTGCTATAACAAAATCCCTGAAGCTAAGTTCTTTATAAGGAAAAGAGGCTCATTTTGGCCCATGGTTTTGGAAGATGAAAAAATCAAAGTATGGACCTTCACATTGGTGAAGTTCTCATGCTTGTTAAAACATGGCAGGTGGCATCATATGGCAGGTGTGTGGGCAAAAATGGTGGGCAAGCCCATACAGCAGGGGCAAAACACTAGAGTTTGCTTTATAACCGTCTGCTCTTGAGACAACTAAATGCAATCCCACAAGGTCCCACTCACTTCTGAGAGACCTAATCCAAGCTGAAGAGACATAACCCAGTCCTTCAAGAAATACTAACCCATTTATAGGGTGATGCCTGGGTGACTTAATTATTTATTTTAGCATGCATTTGGGTGGGGACAAACCATAGCACTTGGTAATGGGCCTGTGTGCATCTGTCCCTCTGTAGCTAATCAAAGTAGACAGAGGGGCCCAGCACACACAGCTTTGTCTAAGAGTCTGTCTGGACTAGGACATTTCTTATTCTGAACTGAGCCACAGTTAGAATTGAAAGTCCTCAGGGGAGAGCCACAGAGTGAAGGAGGGCCCAGGTTTTGAAGAGAGAGACGTCCAGGGGCAGGGGCAGTCAACTGCCAAGCCTCCACCAGCCCAGCGCTCGTACCTCTGGGAATGACACCCTCTCTTTTGGGAATCCTTCTTCCCTCTCCTAAAACTCACTGGGGTCCCCTGTTCCCCTGACTGCAGCTGAACATCCCCACGATGGGCTGGTGACTCAAAGGAGCCCCTCCTTGCAGCTGGAGAAAGTGTCAGCTTGGGGCCCGGTGGGGACTAGCTGGAAAGGAAGGGAACGTGCAGAAGGAGGGAGGAGTCCTGCCTGCTTTCAGCCTGGTTCCCCTGTCCCTGAAGTACATTTCGTGGACGTTTCAAGGAGATTCCTCCTTCGTCTTACTTAGTTTGGGGTTCTATCCCTTGTGGCCAAAAAAGCAAATGAAAACGACTCGTGGTTAGTGCAGGTATTCACAGATTCCTGAGGAGTCACAGAGCCACGTGGGTTGTGCAGCCTGGCTTTCAACCCTACAGCCAAGACGGCCAGAGCTGCCTTGGCTCAGGTGCCCAGAGTTCTGGCCACATGGATTTCAGTTCTGGAATGATCTTGCAAACCCTCTCCCCTCATCACCTCAGGGTTATCCCTTCCACCACCTTCCCTTGGTCTGGCCCAGCGCTTACGGTCACAGCTCCCAGTAAGAGCCAGATTTGGCCTTCCGATGCCTCGGCCACCTGTGACCTTGACCTCTTAGGACTCCAGTTTTCTAACCATAGAGTGAAGACAGTGCGTGCCTTCCAGGGTGGTTGGAACACGCCTGAGCCCGTGTGTCCCACACTGGGCACAGTTGATGCTCACTCATGGACACTGCATAGATCTGTCTATTGGCCTCAGAGCTGCCAAGTGCCAGAGTTGCCAAGTCAAGCCCTCCATAGTGAGATAGGACTTTGGTCAGTTGGTTCTAGATGTTCCTGCCACATTCACATTTTTAACCTTGACCATGGACCAGAAAGAGCCCGGTACAAGAGGCACACAGCACCCACCAAGCCTGAGGTTCTCCAGTGCTCTGTCCAGCCTTATGTGAAAGAATGAAATTTTTTCCCCCTAATGTTGAATGAACCCATATCTACAAGATAAGGGGGGTGTGTTCTCTTTCTGTTTGCTGAAATTTTATCCTATCATGCTTCTGAGAAGATGGGCTTGTCAGTGAGTTTTAAAAGAACTAGATTTGTTTTTATGTCCAAGTTGATCCAGTTGAGAAATCTTAGGCAAAATACTCTCGGAGTGATAACATTATGACCCAAGGCAATATCTCTGAGTAAGCCATGCTAAATAAAAACCAAACCAGAGGCTGGGGCTGTGGCTCAGCAGTAGAGCACTCACCTAGCATGTGTGAGGCCCCGGGTTCGATCCTCAGATTGAGCTTTTTATATTCGACCACATAAAAATAAAAAGTAAACAAAGTAAAGGTATTGTAAAAAAAAAATGTTAAAAAAACAAGCACAATCATCCCATAATAATGAAAATAAAAACTTTAAGTGACCCATGTTGCATTTTTTTCTTTAGATGATAATTATTGATGTGGGTAGAAAAGGATTTATTTATCCACTTTAGAAATTACACTGGGCATGGTGGCCCACGCCTGTAATCTCAGCATCTCGGGAAGTGGAGGCAGGAAGATGGCAACTTCAAAGCCAGCCTCAGCAACTTAGTGAGGCTCTAAGCAACTTAGTCCTGTTTCTAAATAAAAAATAAGAAGGGCTGGGAATGAGGCTCAGTGGTTAAGTGACTCTGAATTCAATCCCTGGTACAAATAAATAAAAAAAAAAAAAAAAGAAAGAAAGAAAAAGAAGTTACTATTGTTAGAAGAGGTCGGGAGAACTTTCGTGGGTAGCAATCAAGTTTCAGTTACTTCAAAGTGTGTTGAATGCTCCTCAGGAAAGTGGCCAATGACCTTAGCCAGGAATAGAGTCACATCTGACATTTACCATCTACCTCGAGCTGGATATATGCTAACCATTTAGTATGTCATGTAAGTCTCATGACAGTGCAGGGAGAGGTACAGCCATCATCTCCAATTTACAGGTGATGAAACCGAGGAACCAAGTTTCAAGATATGGTCAGGGTAGAGTATTTAAAAACAAATGAAGTTTTATCTAGAGAGAGAGAGAGAGAAAAAAAAAAAAAAGGAAGAATTTCCCTATTTTCCATCATGTGTGCAAATAGGTGCCCTTTTGGTGAAAAAGTAAGTCTAAGTTCAAGACTGGAGGCCAGGTCCTGGTACAGTGACACAGGGCACACAGATGACCAAGCTAGGGACATCAGGATCTCTTTGCTCACATCTCATTCATTCTTCATAGGCCTGCTTAGAGGTACTGATGAAAGAGGTAGGAAGAGAACAGAGGCAGAGTGGGGTAGCAAGGGACAGGACATATAGCCAAGACGGATGAGCATGTGCTATGTGGCAACCTAAAATTCTCTTCATTCTTCAGGGGATCTGGTTTGTCAGTTATAACAATTTGCTACTGTCTGCCTCGGCAACCCAGGAAAGACATTGAATTTCATATTTATACGATAGTGCAATTTCTCCCAGTAAAAAGTTAAACCTAAGTTCTTTTTTTTTTTTTTAGAGAGAGGGAGAGAGAGAAAGAGAGTTTCTTTAATATTTATTTTTTCGTTCTCAGCGGACACACATCTTTGTTTGTATGTGGTGCTGAGGATCGAACCCGGGCTGCACACATGCCAGGCAAGCGCGCTACTGCTTGAGCCACATCCCCAGCCCAACATAAGTTCTTAACTCAAGGAACCTACATGTCCTATATCAGTAAAATAATCTCAATTCAACACTGAGATTTAACTTGGTAAATTTGGTGATGCCGTAACTGGCTAAGGATGGTGGACTATGGTGATGCATGGGTCACACTTGCTGCGTCACTGTCAGGTGCATCAGTGCTTCCAAATTGTCCAGGAGTTTGTAAAGGGTCACGTCTTCAACACCGCTTTTCTGAGAAGTGTCTCCATGCTGCAAAAGAAGACACTACACACTACACACTACACAGGGAGGATGCTCAGCCAGCTGTGAGGCCACCTGGGAGATGAAGCCAGTCTGGAATTCCTTCCAGTGTAAACATCTGACCTTCCTTGGATGTTCTTTGGGGAAGCCTGAATATTGGGGTAAAGATAAAAAGGGTCAGGATTGCCTTGGGGCAGGGGGAGGTTGAAATTTTAAGCCATCTGTTAACTCTTTGAAGTATTGCAAAATGCTATTTTCATATACATATAATTTATCTATTATATATAATCATAAAACACAAATATATATATATATATATAATTTTATATTTTAAGATATATAAAATTTGAGAGAGCTGTCAGTTATGGGGAGCTCTGCAGCAGGTCTGATATAAGATTCTATGCATTTGTAGTGCAGAAGTGTGTTTCTGGAAAAGGCAAGGCTTAGTGGCTAATACCTTCCTTTTCCTTTCCTTGTCTGAATTTTGGAGGTGTGAGGAAACTGGCTAAGGACGGTGCATCTGTTTTGGAGGTGCTAGAGGGGAGTGGGAATGGTGGCAGCTGTCCAGTCCTTACTTCCCTGAATCATAGGCTAAAGTCCCTTCCATGCCACAGTCAATGTGAACACAATCTTCCAGCTTTTTCCAACCAGCTCTCTCCCAGGCTTTTGGGTTTTGAGGATCTGCTGTGGCAGAGACTAAGTTGGCCACCTCAAAACTCAACATCCACTCTCCCCCTTTTTGGTACAAAATAAACATCCCGTGTTTATTTGAGAAAGCCAAGTACACAACTGGGCTGATGACTTTCCTCTTTTGCAGTTAGATGTGGCCAAGTGGCCAGATGTTGACCAATGAAGTAAAAGTGGAAGGGTTGAATTATACTTTGGGGAGGTTCTTAATAGAAAGAGAGTGTGATCTTTGATCCCTTTATTCTTTCCTGTATGGAAAGCAAATGTAATGACTTGGAGCCATAGCCGCCATTTTGGACAATGAGGAAACCATAAGCATGGACCAATTTGAATCATGGAGAGGCAGGTCATTTGCAGAGCTTATTTGGAGGTTCTAGCAGGGGAGTGCAGCTATTTGTATACCCTTGATAGAAGAATGGTCCTCCTCTATCTATTGGGGAAGTTTGTCCTCTTTGGCTGAGCCCACATCTTTGGGAGGGACACACATGGAGTGGTGAGGGTGGAAGGGGACACCCGCCTGGCCAGCCAGATCAGCTGAATGTTACCCTGGTGATCAATGGAGTGACATCTGTCACAGCCAGATTGCCCTCACATTTTGGACCGAAAAGAAGCCAAGTTGCTGGAAGGAACATGGATCACCGATGCACAGGATGCTCCACCAGCCTGGACTGCTAGCCCCAGAATTTTTTTTTTTTTTTTTTTTTTAGAAACCTCTGCTTTTAGAAGCCATTTATCCCATGCAGCTGAACATAATTCCAACTGATGAACTTGGGAAAGAGTTGAAATCATGTACACTCTGAAATATTAAACATTTGGTGTAATAAATCCAGCAGCATACACCTTCAACGCAATTCACAAGGTCGATAGTTTACCCGTTAAGGGTTCTGAGAGGCCTCATATGTGGAGGTGGCTTGTCATTGCAACTCCAAACAACCCAGATATGGCCGCTCGCTAGGCATTGGTAAGCGTGTCATCCTTAAAGGTGCTGGAAGGCTCAGAAATTGTGTTTTATGGTGAGTAATTACTAAAATAAAGCAGTGATGTTATAAATCCTTCATAGTATTAGAGTTTTCAGTTGTGAGGATATAAAAGATTTTTAAAAGAATTTACTTTTAGCTAATAAGATATCATTTTTTGAGTGCCTACTGTGTGCCGGGCACTATACTAAACACTTGCCTAATCTTTTTTTTTTCAGTTGTCAATGGACCTTTATTTTATTTATTTATTTATATGTGGTGCTGAGAATTGAACCCAGTGCCTCACACATGCTAGGCAAGCGCTCTACCGTTGAGACAGAACCCCAGCCCGACTTGCCCAATAATTTTTACAATACATATTATTATTATATTTTCCATTAACAGACGGGCAAAGAGAAAAGAGTTTAGTGGCAGGGCCCATGTTACAAAAGACCAAATCAAAACATATTCTAGGTTAATATTTTTCTAGATAGTTTTGACCATCCTTAACCTCTCTAAATTCTCCAAGGCACAGTGTCAGAATGCTGTTCTTGTTCTTATAAATCAGAAGGCTGAAACCTAGAGTGCACTTGCTCATTTTAAGGTCATATCACGCAGGTCATCAGAGTATCCAGAGTTTGAACTTGAGGAACGGAGAGCCAAATCCAGGCACTATAAATCAACTTGGTCTCTTCCTTGACTGTAACTTTACAGTCAAGTTGAAAGAGATAGTCACTCAGTGATACTCAGTCTGGGAAAGTTAGACCCTCCTTTGAGTCAAGACAGAGAGACACGCATGATGTCTATTTTATTCAGAATCAGTTTAATGGCATAAAAATATTCCTTATATGGCTTTGCTGTTCCAAAACTCATAAACTTAAAACACAAATATGACAAAATTTAAGAATTATTTTGGCCATCTTCCCCAATCCCAAAGGAGATTAAAAAGTAATAATGTAAAAAAGTTAAGGTCCAAGGTGTGTTAAGATGACGGCTGATGCCTACCCACGTGTTTGCTGGTTGGCTCAGCTCACCTGAGAGCTGCCGAGCTTAACTCACCATCCAACAAGGGGTCAGTTATTAGTTCCCTGGGTGTTTGTCCCTGAAGTTAAGCCATGCTCTGGGGACACCGTAGACACTTTAAGCAGATAGCTACCTTTTCTGGGTGGGGTACAATGTTTGGCAATCGAAAGTAGGGTCAAGAATCTGCAGTTGGACAGAATGCTCCATGCTTGTGTGCCTTTGTTGGCATTTCAGAGCATCCTCATGGACATCTGTGCCAGATGTTCTGGAGACCATGGAGGTCTAGCAAACAGCTATTTAATATCTGCATTTGTTGTGGATGTGGATACAGAAGCCCACTCTGATTTTTATTTTAGTGTCCTCAATGATAGCTTATTTACACAGAGTGATGCTCCAAATATTTTGCAGGTGGCATGGCACAATGCTGACCCCTGGAACAGGTGCTGGATGTGAACACCTGGCCAGCTGTACCCGGGTATGCTGGCAGAAGGATCAGCTGCACGTCCAAGGAGCAAATGCATCTCCACTTGCTCAGCATGACACTAGCTTTCTTGCCTGCACCATTTCCCTCCTCTAATCTGCCTCATCCAAGTCTTCTCCTGCAGTAGCAGCTTCTAATGCTGCAAGGGCTTCTGCCACTGCCGCATCCTCGTCCACCACCTCCCCATCCCTGTTTCCATCAGAACCATCCGTTTCCTCCTGTTCAATTCTGGAATTGACCACAGGTGTGATAGGACCCTCCTCTTTAAAGTAGACGCTTAGAACTTCCGTGGTCACCGCCTCATTTAACGAGTCCCAGCTTCTCCTCCCGGGGAAGGGCATGTTCAAACCGTGCTCGCCCACCCTGGGAAGAATTCCCGCCAGAGGCTCATCCTTCTTGGGGTTCTTGAAAAGATAATCCTTTTCTTCATGATCCACATTGTGTACGGCTGTGCCCCACAGCTGAGGGTAATCCGGGGTTGGTATCTGGAGGTCGTGACCTTGTACTTCCAAGGCAAAACTTTCCACCTTAGAAGGAACTTCAAAGTCCCCACTTTGGACGACTTGGGTCTTTTCCAAGGCTGGCAGCACACAGTCCTGTTTCCTGGTGTCCCCTCCTTCAAGGAAGGGTTGAGTGGGGTGCACACTGTCTGTAGGACTGGCCCTGGAGCCCTTGTCCCTCTGGTGGGACCTGGGGTTCCTGGTGGGCTGCAGAGCTGCAGTGGGGCCCATGCCATTGACTGCACTGCCAGGCTTCTCCTCCCAGCGTCCACCTCCTGCATCCTCCTGCGGGAGCGGCTCTTGGTGAGGCCAGCAGGGCTCTTGGGGACCTGCTCTCTGGCCTCTACCCTCCGACCTCTTGAAGCCCTCACTTGCAAGGACATTTTTATGCACCAGGATCTCGCTGCTCTGATTGCTTTTGAATTTCACAGGGTCATCTTCATCCAACTTGCAGCTGCTGACTTCATTGATGTAGCCCGGGGAGGCCACTGGAACAGGATCGAAGAGATAGCTGGGGGCGAAAAGAGCAGAATCAGTCAGTTTGTACCCTAACGGAGGAGTGGGGCGTGAACTAGTTCTTGTGATTATACTTTTAACCCCAGATAAGTGGGTCTAACTCTAATAGATATAGTTGGTATAAAAATTATGCTACCCTTAGTAGGAAAGTTTAACCAGAGTTCCCGAAGGAGGCGAGTGGTAGACTACAAAGTGATTTGTGAAATTTTAAAATAAAAAAGTAGATACAACAGGGGCTGGGGTTGTAGCTCAGTGGTAGAGCGCTCGCCTCGCACGTGTGAGGCACTGGGTTTGATTCTCAGCACCACATAAAAATAAATAAAATAAGTAAAGATATTGTGTCCATTTAAAAAAAAAATCTTTAAAAAAAAAGTAGATACAACAAATGTCCACAAATCGAAAATAAGGGGTTAAGTATCTTATTGATGGTTTATCTCCCTGATGGGATTTTATGTAGTCATTAAAATGATAAGTATGAAGATTATAGTGGCATTAAAAAAAAACAAACTTTGTTCCTCAGGGTCTACTGGGGGAGTGGTTCCAGGACCCCCCTGGATACCAAAATCCTTGGATGCTCTTCTCTCATATAAAATGGTATTGTATTTGCATCTGGCCTACATTTGCATGTGGCCTCCCTTTTACTTCAAATCACCTCAAGATTACTTATTATTCCTAACACAACATAAATGCTATGCAGATAGTTTTGACTAGACTTTTTAGGAAGTAACAAGAAAAAAGTCTGTACAGTTCAATATAGATGTCATTTTTTTCTGAATATTTTTGATGAGTGGTTGGTTGACTCCGGGGGCATAGAAGCCAGGAATGTGGAGGACTGACTGGACTTTTAATAAATATTTTTTAAAAACTCCAAACATCCAATAATGACAGAGGAGTCAAATTTATATGTGTTTGGAATTGAGCAAAAGCAGTGTTATTTGTTAAGGAAGCAAGATCTTCATTTAATTTGTTCCCCCTGACAGTTAATATTACATAAAAATTTATGAAATTTATTATGAACAAAATTATAGGTACCTTGTGGGTCTGGGGGATTCATTTTTAATGATGCTGTTTCAGGTATCCTCTGAAACTCAAGCTTTCTTTTACTGACATTCTCTCATGTCAGTTGAGCCCAAACCAAATTTAAGTCTCAGAGAATGATGATGTTCCCAGCATGTTTTAAGCAGTGAGCAAGAAAAGCTTAAAAATTTAGGCCACATTTCCTCTAAGTGTCACCCAAACAGAGCCTTACACGTGAGGCATTGGCAATGTCGATCATGCCCCAAGGCACCGAATACACGCATGTTCTTTATTTTCATTATTTTTGAATTGATGTTATATACATGGTTTTTGAAAGCAGCTTCATGATGATCAAAAATCCCTCCATTTAGAAGAAGTCTTTGTTCAACTTTACCTTTGTATCATTTTACAGCACCTGCACCCCATCTGGATTATTTTTTTGTTACCATCTGGAAAAGAAAGTGTAGAAGGGAGAGAACATTATGAACGACACGTGAGTAGGAGTAAGTTTGTTTGTCCTTCTTAGATGCTCAAAATTTAAAAAGCTGAAAATTGTGGCAAAATGATAACACATTGATGAGGGAAGGCGCTGGTTCCTCAGAGTAACTCCATGTCTTTGAAATCACCCATTCAAAGTTCCCAGACGGTGCTAACACTTGCCTCTGTGCCTGACCCTTTCCTAACACTATGAGTTGTTCATTCCATCCCCATTTTACCGATGAGGGACATGTGCATGGAACAATGCCACAGAGAGAAGGGACCTGTGTCTTTGTCTAGTCCAGTGCCTTTTATGGAGGACACAAGGATCTTACTGAGGTAAAGGCCACTGTGCAGAAACAGGAGGCAGAAGAGGTTTTGAGAGGGCTCCTTGCCAGAGGTCAGTTCCTCTAGCATGAAAGGGTGCTGTAGTAGTTTGGATCTTTTTTTTTTTGGGGGGGGGTGTAGTCTAGGATTGAACTCATGGGCACTTGACCACTGAGCCACATCCCCATCCCTATTTTGTATTTTATTTAGAGTCAGGGTCTCACTGAGATGCTGAGTGCCTGGCTTTTGCTGAGGCTGGCTTTGAACTTGTTATCCTCTTGCCTCAGCCTCCTGAACTGCTGGGATGACAGGCAGGCACCACCATGCCTGGCTAGTAGTTTGGATCTTAAATGGCTCCCAGAGGCCCATATGTGAAGCTTTGTTCTCCAGCCTGTGGCACTATTGGTGATGGAAGCTTTAGATGGGTCCTAGAGGGAAGAAGTCAGGTCACTGTGGGGTGTGGCATTAAAGAGTTAGTTGGGTCCCTGGATCCTCCTCCTCCACTCTAGCTTTCTGTCCTATGAGGTGAACAGTCCTCCTCCACAGCTCATTGATGACATCCCAGCTGGGATTCATTACTCTATTCTTTCTCAGGTCATAGACATTCCCCCTGGGGGCTTCCTGGTAAAACTGGACTTGTTGCCCACCGGCCCACTGTCCCTAGCTCCTTCCCAAACTGGATTCACTCCATCCTTTCCCTCTGAACCAAATCTTCTCTTCATGTAAAACTGGCCATTTTGGTCTGCTCCGAAAACCCTAAAAATCAGTGTTCAAGGATCTCTAAGTTATTCTTCGTTTCCATTATCTACAGCCTTTGGACAGCACCACCCACAGCCCCAGGCCCTTGTCTTTAAAGATACACTCACTAGGAAGAGGGCTCATTTGTGGGCTGGTGCTGCCTCGCTGGTCTTTCTCCTCCCCTTTTCAGTTGTGGATGGATTCCTGAGGATGCTACAGCACAAATCTTTGCATCAAAAGACATGTTGTTTTTTTTTTAATTTTAATTTTTAAGAAGCATAGATTGGTTGGTTGGTCACAGGGAACTAGATTACTGCACTGAAAAATTAAATCCATAAACACCATCCTGTAGTAGGGTGAAAACCGTCTCCCTGAAAGATATCCGCATCCCCATTCCTGGAGTATGGGAATGTCACCTTTCATGGCAAAAAAAAGTCTTTGCTGATGTGCTGAAGTGATAAATCTTGAGATGTGGAAACTTGCTCAATGAGCTGGGTGGACTCAAAAGACAATTACAAATGCTTTTGAGAGGAAGGTGGGGATTTGGTCACAGAGACAAGGAACAAATTCACCCTGGAACCTCAGAAAGAGTGTGGCCCTTAATTTCAGCCCAGTGATACCAATTTCAAGACTTCTGGCTGCTCTAGTACTGTGAGTTCATTCCAGCATGAGGATGAACTTCTGTTGCTTTTAACCCTCTCATCTTTTAGTAACTTTTCAAGTATCCAGAAAACGACCACATACCCAAGTCACTGCGATCTTGAGCACCGAATCCCTTGCGGAAGTCTTCTTGGGAAGGCTAACAAATCTATAAAAGATTTCACTGGGCCACCTACCCTCCATTTCTTGTCACTCTGATTGTCTTTCTGATTGTCCTTCATTTTTCTTCCCAGCATGTCCAATGCTACTACTGGACATTTTGTTTAGATGTGATTCTGATCCATCTTTTCAGGAGGAAATTAGCTCAATGAGGGAAGTGCTTTCTCATGCCCAATCCCTTAGCACTTAGGATAGCATCTCACATTCTGGGGACAGTTAGTAAAATATTTTGGGGTTTCTAATAGATGTGGCTTAAAATGGAGAGCAAGACTTGTAAGCATTTTGTTTCTCTATGACCAATGGAGACATTTTCAGTTTGTGCCAACCATGTCACTCAGGAGTTATGAGGGCAAGCTCTGGAGAAAGAAAACCTGGTTCCCAGCCCAGCTTTGCACCCTACTCACTGTGTACCTTTGGGCCTCAGTCACTTCATCCCCCACAGTGTTGTTGGGGGATACATAAGTTCGTAGTCAGAATAAGCAAAGACCAGTATATTACCTAGCCTTGTATGGATACAGCATATTCAGCAATTTTAAAAACATGCAAGCCTTGCCCCCATGGAAGATGTGACTCAGCTGCTGTGACATATGCATACAAGCTACAGCATCAACACTGCCAAGTAGCTTTGCTTCTGGAATGAGGGCCACGTGATACATATCTATCAACTGTGACGCCAATTGAAAGACATGAACCTCAAGTGTGAAGATGGTTGTGGTTGCAGAGAGAGAGAAAAATCACCGGGGAGCTGAGCTAGGAATATATGTGTACAACCTTGCACTTTTCCAGAGCACTCTCAATTAAAATACCCATTTTCAAAGCCTGAGGTTGTGTTCCCAGCTGCAGCCCCCCCGCCCCCCCCCCCAGGTCCCTATTTCCTGCTAGTAATTCACAGCTCACCTGGATAAACAGGACAGATTAAAGAGTAACACTTGCATCTCTTTCCCTCCCCCGACTCCTCCCCTTCTCTACTCCTGCCCTGGAGCTCCACAACCAGCTCTGAATTCCCAACCCTTTCCAAGTACCTTTGTTTGTCTTGGACCTAATTAATTAATTATTATTATTTTTTTAAAGGCAGGAGGATAGCTAGTAAAGAAAAATTCAAAGAAAAGGAAAGAGGGGACTTAGATAATCATGTGACTGAAGCAATCATAAAATATTAATCACAAAATATCAATCATAAAATATTAATAGTAGTGGGTTCAAAAGCTGTACCTGGGGAAGAAAGGAAGGAGGGAGGGAGGGCAGGAGAGGAGAAGGGAGGGCAGGAGAGGAGGAGGGAGGGCAGGAGAGGAGGGGAGAGGGCAGTGCATCTTGAACCACATCTGCCTCACCTCCCCTTCCCAGTTCCCTAGAGGCTGAGCAAGATGGACCTGGGAACTAGAGAGACCCAGGTTAGAAAGCCTGTTCCCTACTTTCTGCTGCTGGGGCCGAGGCCATAGAGCAACTTGCACCAAAATATGCTGCTAGGACTTATCAGCCTAATTCAAAACCCACCTCTTCCCTGCTTCTTATCATTACCTATGGCTTTCAGGCTCCCTCCTACCTTGGAAAACCACAAGGTCTGTATTGCTTTTCGAAGCCATGCAATCCCAAGCTGTTCAGAAAGTTTTCCTCCTTTCAGGGTCAGTTTCAGTCTGGTTTCTCCCCCACACCCCCCCTGAAGGGCATACCACATGGGCTTCCTGCAGACCTGCTCCATACCTGCGGGCCATGCTTCTGTGCCTTTGCAGCTAGGTGGGGACAGCCTCTTCCTGGTTCCAGTTTCTGCCCTCTCTCACCACCCCGTGTTTTCCTTCCCCAGAGACATTCCTTCTCTTCACAGGCTTTAACGTCCAAGGTTGTGTGACCAGCTGGTGAGCAGGGTGGGGACTAATGTATTCACACCTGGCCCCAGCATGCCCGTATCTACAATCATTCTTCCTTATACGATGTGTCAAATCAAATTCAATTCATTTCCCCTTTCATAGGTCACTCCTACATCCACATCTTCCTTTTAGCAAGAAGTTTCTCCTACTTCCAGATGCAATGAGGAATATACTCCTCATCCTACCTGAGAACACGGTGGTGGCAAAAATACCCACTCCTTTGAAGTAAGCTTGAGCCCCAAAGGACCCGTTTGTGAGCTTCCTACTCTGCTCTCCTTTTAGCAACGGCTAGCCTAAAGTTAAGAACGGAGTCGTTGGGTGCCCTTTATTGCTAAGCAGAATCAAAATTTGCTTTCTCTTTGGGAAAGCAACAGGGAAGCAAAGGGCAAATCCTTTGCAATCATCGCTTGGTTTACACAGGGGAAAAACAAACACCATTAGGGTGACTGTGTCTGTGGGCTGCTGGCGCCCGCCTGCTCCTGGAGTGCAGGGTCGGGGTGTGACTCTTTCCTGAGTATTTGGCTGAAATGAAATAGTCCTGTGTTTGAAGATGGCCATGCTAATTCACATCAGTTACTTATGGAGCTCCTGGTAGGAAAATCCTGTTTTGCAATGGGGACATTGGAGTGGGGGGGAGACCAGGGAGAGCCAGGAATTTTCTAACCAGGCAGAGGAATTGCCTGAGTATTCATCAGGAAGTCAAGGAATATAGAAAAAGGCTCAACCCACCCAGAAAGAGCTGCTTTTAAATAGTGATCTTGAAGAATGACAGGGTCAAGGTAAAAAGATCCGAGAGTCAGCTCATGGGCTTCTACTGGCCATGTCTGGAACCATTAGAGCATCAAAATCAATACTACTAATATAAAGGACTACAGCCCGTTGAATGATCACAAGGGCACTGAGATAAGTAGAAATGGGGGGAGGGAAAGCTTTACAAGTAGAAAGTCAGCCAACAAACATACAAGGAAGAAAGGACTAGAACAACTGCCATTCGATGATCATCATCGTAATAACTGATGAAAGTGAGAACCATGGATGAACGCGGGGACCAGTGGGTGAAAGTTTGAGGAGAACAGGATGTTCAGTCTCAAAGGATCTCCCTGCCCATGCTCAAGGCTGCAATGGTATCTCTACCATGGATCGAGACAGCTGTCAGTACTCTGCTTAGTGCTCCTTAACAAAGTCATGTTGGCTGAGCGCGGACCTCAGGGGTAGAGCTCTTTCCTACCATGTGTGAGGCCCTGGGTTCCATCCTTGGTACTGCCAAAGGGAAAAAGAAAGTGTAGCCTTATGAAAAAATAAAGAGAATTACAGGAGATATGATAACTGAATGCACTACACAATCTTCTTGCTAAAAGTTCACTATTAGCACAAGTGGGAGAAGTGTGAATAAAGTCTGCAGATCAGGTAACAGTACCGTATCAGCCAATTTCCTGATTTTGACCATTGTATTAAGGCTATATCAAAGAACGTTCTTGTTTTTAGGAAAAAAACAGTGAGGTATTTAGTGGCAAAGGATCATAATATCTATAACTCATTAAAAGGATCCAGAAAAAAAAAAAAGCACGTATGTGCGTGTTAAGAGAGAGTGTGTAGACAGAGAGAAGAATAAAACAAAAGAGGTAAATGTTTATATTTAGGAGCTCGGCATGGAGGGTGCATGGGATTTTTTATATTTTTTTTTCTTGAAGCTTTTCAGTTTGAAATCATGTCAAAATAAAAAGTTAAAAGGTAAACAAACACACACGCACGTGCGTACACACACACATCTAATAGTCTAAGAGCAGTTCTTATTCTGTTTGTTTGTCCCTGGGCTAGGATTCCTCCAAGAAGTCACTGATATTAAAATATTCTGTATAAAGAAGGCCGTGGAGCAAGGGCTTGGGAAAGAGTCCATCAAAAGCCCACTGATCTTTTGCAGTCCACACAGGTGTCGTCCTGTGACTGTACAGAGGCCCCTGGCTCAACATAAGGTCCCAGGCCCTGGATCTCTGGAGGCACATAAAGAATATTGCACCCATCCACCACTTTATCTCAGAGAGGCACTCTGTTATGGATTAGATATGAGGTGTCCCCAGAAGCAATGAAAACATTTTCAGAGGTGAGATGATTAGATTAGGAGTTGTGGCCTGATCAGTGGATTAATCCACCAAAACGGATTAACTGGGTGGGGAGCAAAGGTGGGTAGGGTGTGGCTGGAGGAGATAGGGCACTGCGGGCGGGACTCTGGTGTTTATATTTTGTTCCTGGTGAGTAGAGCTCCCTCTGCCTCCTTGTTGCCTGTCCTGAGCTGCCTTCCTCCCCTGTGCCCTTCCAGGTGTGTTGCCTCAACTCGGGCTCAGAGCAATGGAGTTGGCCATCCAGGGACTGGGACCTCTGAAACTGTGAGCCCCAATAAACTTCTTCTCCCCTACACTGTCTTTTGGTCACAGTGATGAAAATGCTGACAAAAACAGACTCACACTCCAGTGCTTTGGTGTGTGTCAGCTGTTTGCCTTCCTAAGGCACACAAGCTCCTGTAGGCAATGTCCCTCCCAGTCAGAGCCCGGCTCCCAGGAGCTCTTTATCCTCATCAGTCAAATGAAGAGAAATCATGACTGGTGAGTGACAGCTGGGAATGAACCGGGGATGCATGCCAGATTTTATAACTTACTCCATCACAGGGTCTATTCCTTTCCATGATCCAATCTCACGCGACCCAATGGTTCAAAACTATAAGCCAAATGCACGAGTTAAGAGGGATCAGAGAGGCTGTGGTTCCCCCTTCCCAGCTTGGGAAACAGCTAACACACTGTGGCACAATTCCTAGGGTTATGGACAGTCTGCTTCAAGGGTTCTGTTAAATGAGACTTTAGAGCAGCTGCCGGGGAGTCATTCAACTTTAAGTTACAGGAGCATTTGCAAGGGAGGTATAATAAAACGGAACATTCAATTTGGACTCCATCTTGAAAAATCAACTTGCTAATGTTTAGAAAACATAATCCAGGATTTCCCCGAACTTGGCCAGCAGGCAAAGTCGACAAATATTTAGTCAGTCACTACTGAATTCAAGCTCCTGACATAAGAAGAATGAATGAAAATAAGCAGCAGGTGCTAGGAGCTCTCTTTATAGAAGAAATTACTCTGCCTGCCCATCTTCATAGATAGTTCTGAATCTATAGGTGAGAGGGGACTAGAAAACAAACTCTCCTCTACCCATTCTGTTTCCTTCCTTTCTGGGCAGGTTTTGACAACTTACTGGGATAAATTTCTCTGGTGTGTTTACTTTTCTGCTAAAGGGGAGGAGCCTTTGTTATTCTGGGGGAACTTGAAAGATCATCCAAAGACTTTTATTATTAGCACCATTAAATAATCCATCTTATATATTCTCAACTGTTGATGTGTCATTGTATTAGTGTCACCTAGATTTGGGAATATTTTTTTTAAGGAGATGTATTCATAGGTACCCCCAAGAGGGGTTTCCTGTTCAAATAGGTTTGGGAATAGCAGAGAGTAAATACAAATGCATTCCCAGTTAGGAAAAAGAACAATTTCATTTTGTTTAACCCAATATTTCTTAAAATTACTTGAGCACAGAAACTTTTTCCTAATAAACTTATTAGCAACCAATGGAATATATGTTTTGTGGACTACTTTGGGAAAAACCATGATCAAGATGATAGTTCTTATCGTCAGAGTAGTTTTATAACCCAAACTAATGGAATGATGTGGTGTTTGGGCAAACAGCCAGGCCAAGTCCAAGCCCAGGTGTCAGAAGACCAATCCTAGTCACAACCCATCACCAATGGCATGGATGCAGGAAAATTGTTCAATCTCTTGATCCCTCAGTTTCTTTATCTGCAAAATGGGTTGATGATATCAAAAAATCTCTTTCCAACCTAACAATCTAAATGGCAAAGTGGGAAAGGAGAACTACTGCTCATTCTTTGACTAGATTTACATATCATTTCAGTGAATCCCGGGGTCGGCACTGAAGAAAGAATCAGTACTGCCCTTTCACAGGTGGGGATTCTGCTCAGTGGTTGTAAACTTGTTCATGAAAACACTGCTGAGGTCTCTTGGGTTCCAAGTCCACACTCACCCTAAGCCATGACCCTGACCCAACGGAACAAGCTCTCCTTTGTCCTCCCCGTGGAGTCCATTCTCTGCCACATTCCTTCAGGGGTGCAGCTCTTTGGTACAAGTCTCTTTAGTGTTTTTGCCAGGAGGAACCCCGAGACGAGGCCAGGTGTGTGTAACAGCAAAGTCCCTGGGAGGGAAAAGGGTCTCAGAGTGGAGGGGTGCCATCTGCTGGAGCCCTATCCCTGCGAGCAATGGACTGGGAGAGGTGCTGGCTACTGGGGGCGAGGGCTCCCAGTGCATTCCAGAGCTGGACCTGTGGGACACTGGCATTTTAATAGGAAACCGTGTAAAGTGTTTTCAAAAGTCAAAGGAAAATTTCTGAGGGTGTCACACCTGGGTTGACATGGGCGTTTCTTGGTGAAAGGCTTCCTGAACCTGCTGGGAAGGAGCCATTTAGAGGCCTAACCCTAACCTTAACCCTAACCCTAACCCTAAGCTTGTGCCCCAGAAGTTTTTGCAAAAGGGAACTGGTTTCTCTAGACTCACGCTCAGAATTTTATAGGTGTAATTTCATCTATTAACCACAAGATGGCAGTATATAGTGCTTATTTTAATCTAATTTCAAGGAAGAAACTTGGTACTGGGAAGGCCTTAGAATGAATTATGGCATAAATACCATGGGTACTTTGCCACAAGTTATGTGGCAAATATTTTGGATAGTTGCTGTCACCTTTAAGTCCTGGTGGCTGTGGCTGTTCTATCTGGCAGAGCCTTCTGCAGTGTGGGCAGCTGGGGGGTGGGAGTTATTCTGTAGACTGGGTAGACTCTGCCGGGGGCAAAAGGGTCTAATAGCTCTACACAGGCTTCGCCTCTTTTCACATGATGGCTGCTCATCAAACCTCCGGATAGGAGATCTGGGTTGTTCCCTGCCACCTGTGCGTGTGGACGATCATTCTGTGGAAACGGCTGAGAGAGGAAGGAGCCTGTGGGGTGTCCAGTCCAGCTCCTCCCCAGGTTAGATGTGACTCCTCTGGCCCTGTCCACGAGGCTGTGCCTCTCCTGTGGCTGACCCTGTGTTTCTCCCAGGCCCTGTGGGCAACCCACAAGGAGAGTTGAGCTCAGAGCCCCATCTTGTGGATGAAGGTGTGCGACCATAAACTGGGAGGCAAAGAGAATCATAAAAGAAACATGGCCCAATGTGAAGGGTTTGGGGGAAGAAGCCTAATATTAGTAACTAAATTCAGAATGCTGTGTGTGAAAAGGGAAAATGAAACAGAAGCTAAACAGAAATGTCTGGTTCTGCTAGTAGCTTGTGATCAGCCTTCTGGACACTTGCCAAGCTGCCAGGTCCTCTTGTGCCCCGGGGGGACTATATTAGGGAAAGGTCTGAGAAGCTCTGCCCCTATTCCTGGGAATAGACTCCTTCCTGGAGCAGATGAGATGCAACTCATTACTGAACAAAGGCCGTGTGTGTCGTGTGTGGAAGGAGCATCCTGGTAGACACACAGAAGTACAGTGCACCCTGGGTCATAAGGAATCCACCTGGGTCTGAGAATTTGCATTTCTGACAAGCTCCCAGGTGAGGCTGAGGCTGCTGGCTGAGCACTTTGAAGGCCACTCTTCACTGCTTTAAGGAAATAAGGGCAGCTTGGCCCCTGCTTTCCTGTGTTACTGGTTGGTTTAGGTGAGTTCTGTTTCAAGGCGGAAGTTTTACACCCTAAGAATCCAGTGGTGGGGTGAGTCCCTGGCAAACAGAGGTCACCTACCATTAGTGTTGAATCTTTTTGGTGACAGATGAAATGGTCTGAATCAAGTTGTCCAACAGGACCATTTGGTTAGAACACCATTTTGGTCAGAAGCTAATACATGTAGCCAGTCCCATCCTCAACTGGTACAAGTTTACAATCATCTTAACTGTCTAAAAAAATTTTGTGCCTTTTTCAGATTTTGCTTTATAACATTTCCTAGTTGATGTTTAGCCTATTATCTTTTTTTATAGGAGTATAATAGGGAAAAGCTGTTATCTTCTGGATCTGGGTGGGTCTCACCCATGGAAGATGCTGGTAAGAACTAGAGGGTTAGGGGAAGACAGGTCTTCCTCCCTTCTTCTCTCTCTGCCTTGGAAAGTATCCTGTCCATCTCGGCAGTGACTATCTCCTAGCTCTGGATTCTGTCTCTCACCATAGGGTGCTGTCTGAGTCAGTTTTCTGTTGAAAACAGAATGGGTAATTTATAAAGGGAACAAAATTATCCCACAGTTCTGGGGGGCTGGAAAGTACATGATCTGATGAGGGTCTCTTGCCATTTTACAGCATAGCAGAAGGTACATTGTGCATGTGTAAGAGAGGAAATAGGGGGTCCACAGGTGAGTGAAGGCAAGAGGGGACAGGAGGGAGATGGAACCCAATTCTGTGATAATTATGTAATCCATCGGAGGACATAACCTGACCCATCGGCCCCACCTCTCAGCACTGTTGCTTTGGAAATTCAACATGAATTTGGGAGGGGACAGACATTCATACCATCACGGGTGGAAATGGTTCCCTGCTCCGTCATCTCATTTGCTTTCTCAGCTCTTCCAATACCTGCATAACCAAATGACTCTCTGAGATTCGATTCCCTGTGTTGGGAAGGAGAGGAGCTCTTCCCAGCTGGATCTCACCTAATGCAGGTGTCATCCTGGACAAAGGCATAGGCATTCCTGCTGAGAGGTCTCCGAGAAAATTGGTGTCATGTAACATACATGTTGTGCTTGCTGCACACCCGACTAGGGCAGGTCACAGTGAGGTGGGGTAGGGGGACACCAAGCGTGGCCGTGGAAGGGCTTTAGACCCTCAGTCATCTCCATCAAGTTCTCTTTGCTTTCCCATCTAAAATCAGTCTGCTTGCCATGCAGGGTTACTTCAGCAGGAGGCCCATAGCTTCTCTTCCTAGCCCCGACCCCACATTTAGTAAATGATATTCTAAAATTGCCACTGGAGACAGAGTAAGAAGCTTCACACCATCTTCAGTACTCTCATGAAAATATTTGTTATCATCAATGGCTGTGAGTGATGGTTAATAACTAAGTTCAGACATTTGTTAAGTCAGCTACAATGTGGAACGTGCTCCCTATTATTAGCACAGTTTGTTGGGCCATATTATCCCATACCCCATTAGCAATACAGGGACAGGAATTTGATTTTTAATAGGTGCTAAAGGCTTCAATGAGTTTCCCACTTGTCAGCTTAAGAAAAATATCTAAAACTCTTGGAGTTGGTAATCAAGACATCCCAATGTGCTTATCAATGTGCTTCTGATATACAATTGTCCCTTGGTATCCATGGGGGACCCATTCCAAGATTCCTCATTACCCCCAAATCCTCTTATGTTCAAGTCCCTTATACAAAATGGTGTAGTATTTGTATATAACCTACTTATCTTCTCCCTTATACTCTAAGTCATCTCTAAATTACTTGTAATACCTAATGCAATGAAAAGCTATGTAAGTAGTTGTTTCACTATATTGTTTAAGGAGTAATGACAAGAAAAACCAGTTTGCACAAGTTCAGTACAGATGCAACCATCAAAAGCTTAATTATATAGTACATGATAACAACAGTGCAAAATTTTCCCCAAATACTTGCCATTGGTGACTGGTAGGATCCATAGATGTGGAACCCATAGAAATGGAGGCCAAGTGTGTATGTTGAAAAGTCATCGAATTGTCATAGCTAGCTCTGAAGAGAGAATGGCTGAGACCACAGAGAGAGCTCAAGGAGTCACCCACACAACCTCACAGACAGTCACGGATTTTTATTAATGATGTATAAGTAGATGTTTCCCCCAATTCTGCTGCTTGGATAGAACCATCTTCATGGAAGATCAATATAAAAGTCATTGAAACTATGATGTTCAGAGAGAATCACCACAGCACCAAGGTGCAGACAGAGCTAGAGATGGGGACAGGGTGTGTCCTTAGGCCTGGCTTTGTTTCTGAGAATCTAGAGAAGTACGCACTGGAGAATTCCCAGGTACTACATAGTCTACTTGAGAAGATGACTTTGAATCTTTGGAATGAAGACAATGTTTTTCGACTAACAAGGCAGTTCTGTGTCTTTTTTCCTGGGGGATTCAGGGGCCCCTCTTCTGTGATGCTCTTGCCTGCCACTGTGATGGCATCATCTGACAAAACTCATCTCAACGTGGCCTGTTAGGCTGATTTGCCTGGCTCTGGTCGAAGTCACAAGATGAGCTTTGCATCACCTGTTTTTAGTAGGGTATCTGCTTAAACACGTCAGAGACACCTTGGCATCATGTTTTCTATGGCTGAATTACCAGAAGGACTGGTCAAAGAACATGAAATTATTTAGGAAGTTGTGGTGTAATAGGAAATATATTTAGCCCTTGTCCCCTAGCTCTTGTAGCAGAGCTGCTAAGCCCTTTGAATATCCTGAGTCAAAGGGGTATCTCTGACAACCCCTAACACTTTGATCACACTTGAGTTTATACTAATGAAGTGTTTTTGGGTGAGGCCCTTGGATAGCCTCAGAATGGGACCAGACACCAGAAAGAGCAAGTACTTACAGGGTTGGAACTTGTATTTCCATTCACCAACTCTGTGAAGTGTGCATTTTGTTTTTTGGGGGCTGGAGATTGAGCTGTGTAAAAAATCCTGGATAGTCAGATTCCATGGACTTCCAGATTGGTAAATTGCACCCATGTATGGGAAGGTGGTGCACCCCAAGTCCATGGGACAGTGGGGTTTTTTTGGACCTTGCCCTATATCTCATCTGCTGTTCGTGTGTATCCTTTAATACCCTTTGCAACACACCAGCCAAGGTAAGCAAAGAATTTATCTGCCATTCTAGCAAATTATGGAACCTGAGGTGGGGTGTCTTGGTGTCCAGAGGAGCTATAGGAGTTCAGGGGTCCACAAGTGAACTGGCATCTGCAGTGGGGGCAGTTTTGTGGGCCTGAGCCCTTAACTGTGGCATCTGATGCTAACCCACTCCAGGCAGGCAGAATTGGAATTGAATTCCATTGTAGGACACTTAGTTGGTGTCCAGGGGTGGAGAACAGCTTGATGTGCATTTCCTAACCCCCACCCTCTGCTGTCAGAAGTGATGCTCTGTGTGAATACAGAGAGAAGATACTATTTTTTGGTTTTGTGGTTTTTTTTCCCCCCTCAGTGGGATTTAGAAGAAGTGGAGGAAGAATTTAAGAAATTCAGTACATAGAGGTAACCTAGTACTGTCCCTTACTCAAGGCAGTGGGTTCTGGAGCGGCTTGTGAGAAAGAGACCTTGGGAAAGCCACATAACATCTTTCCATTTCAGTTCTGCCAACCATTAGATGGGGGAAATAGTAACACCCCACCTCTTAGGGTTCTTACAAGGTTCACATGATATAAACATGACAGGTCTGGCAAAGTGTGTTTTTGGCGGACACAATATCTTTGTTTGTATGTGGTGCTGAGGATCGAACTTGGGCGGCATGCATGCCAGGCGAGTGCGCTACCACTTGAGCCACATCCCCAGCCCAATTTTTTTTATTTTTTAATTGATTTTTGTAGTACTGGGGATTGAACTCAGGGGCACTCTACCATGGGAGCCATGCACCCAGCCCTTTCCTTATTTTATTTATTTATTTAATTTTGAGACAGGGTCTTTCCAAGCCCTCAAGCTGCTCTATTGGAAATGGCAGAAGCCTAGAAGAATCCTGAAGCACTTGGGAAAAATCAAGTCCTGAAAATGATGAGGACTTTTTTAAAGGAAGGGATTGTGGAAAAAGGCTTATATAATGCAGTCTTGGAAGGCTACAAACAAGAATAGTGTTAAAAGCAGGCACAGGGGCTGGGGTTGTGGCTCAGTGGTAGAGCACTTGCCTAGCACGTGGGAGGCACTGGGTTTGATCCTCAGCACCAGATAAAAATAAATAAATAAAATAAAGGTATTATGTCCATCCACAACTAAAAATATTAAAAAAAAAAAAAAGGCAGGCACAGCACAGTCCAAGCCACATGTTTGGACTAAGCCAACTCAGGTAATTTCCAGAATCCTACAGTACCTTCATTGGACAGATGTATACCCTTGTCCCCAAATTCACATGTTGAAGCCCTAACTCCAGTGCCACTGTATTTGCAGATAAGGATTTGTGGAGGTAGTTAAGGTCAAAATGGGATCACCAGAGTGACATCCTAATCCAATAGGGTTGGTAGGCTTATAAGAAAAGGAAAAGAGAGTGAGAGTGAGAGAGATCTGTTTCCATGAGTAGCATTGAGGAAGGCCCATATGAGGATGCTGTGATAAGATGGCCATCTGCACGCTGAGAGGAGAACCATCACCAGGAACTGAACTGGCCAGCACCTTGACCTTGGACTTCCCAGCTGACAGAGCTATGCGAGAACGAGTTTCTGTTGTTAAGCCACCCAGTCTCTGGCATTTGGTACCATCAGCCTGAGTAGACTGACAGAGTGCCCAGACCAAAAAGAATCTTAGAATTTTATAAAGGTGCCTCTGAACTCAAGGCTGAAAGCATGAAATGGCAAGAGGACAAGAAAAAAAATTGTTTTGTACTTATAGATGACCCTTTGTGTGCAGACCTGAAGCTTTAACATGTCTTTAAGGTAGAATAAAAGTACTTTAATTTCTGGAAAGACTGAGTATGGTTCAGAGGCTTCAAATGTTCCCAGAATCTTGGTGGGGGTAGGACACTGCTAATTACTAGACAGAGAGGGTACAGAGAGGGAGAGGGCTGCTGCTGTTCCTTAAAGGTCTCACCACCTGTTCATGCAACAGATATTTCCTGAGCACCTATCACGTGCCAAATCACTCCCCCTGCCTAAAACTTTTCAGAGGTGTCCAATGCCCTGGGGGATATTTAATAACATATAATAATGAAGATGACGATAAAAACATCAAACTTACAGAGAGCTTCTTATATATAAGGTATTCATTTCTTGTGGAATCCATATTTTAAAATTTACCTACTTAATAAAATATATTTGTAACCCTAAATCAATACGGTGCTTGTAAGTCATTCATGGAGGTTTTCAGACTGTCAAAAAATGGCAGTCATCTGATAAACATGTTTTTAGCTGAGCTCAAATAAGGTATCCTGTCCCCTTGTTTCAACTTTTATGCTGTAAATTGTCTTTTCTGCAATCTATTTAGTACCACATTTTGGCTTTTTTTTTTTTTTTTTTTGGTGGTCTCTATGTCTAAGGGTCCGTGCCTTACAGAGGAAGGACAAGTGCTAGAGAAGCTTTGTTCAGGAATGAGTCATGGTGCTGTCAGCCCAGAATTCACCGCTCATGAATTAACAGCATATTTTTAAATAAGGTGTCTTGAAACAGAAACACATAACACGAGGTTCTGTGTGGTTCATTAGATGAACATGTAGTGAGGAGAGGCTCATGGGAAGCTCAGCCCGTATTTTCTCTGTGAGCAATACTGTTCCTTATTCACTGACTCATCCTTTAAGGCAGCTTTATAGAACATGAGTGTAGTGGATTACGAGCACTGATGGTGGTAACTCAAAACTACTGAGAACCTTATGAGTCTTTTCCATAGCATACGCAACCCTCTACCACAACATCTCTGTGGAGATCCTCATGTATGGAGGCTCAGAGATAGAGATAGAGATAGATAGAGATAGAGATAGACAGAGAATGAAACAGTGACCTGGCATTCTGGAGCCTGAGAAGTTTGGAGTACTAAGACCATTAGCCCTGACCTAGGCATTTAGTGTGTGTAGTTAATGACAATGTCCAGGATGCAGCCACAGCAGGAGACTGAAATATAGCCCAGGGAGGATGGCTGGAGTGCAGAAAGTCAAGGAGGCTTGGAACTTACGGTACTGAATGATACGGAGCATCTAGAAAGTTCCCAAATGATGATAGACTAGAAAGACGACAGGAACCTTGAAGGAAGCTAAGGCTCTGCACAAGGAGGCAGCTTGAGGACGTGGAATTGGCAAAGGGAACAAGGACAATGTGCACAGTATGTATGAGAGACACAGGGTAAAGGAGGAAATAGGTTGGATCCACAGGAGTAAAATATACAGAACATTGTCCTGCAAGGTGGGCTAAAGATGGAAATGGTGAGGGAGCTGGGGAGGAGAGCTGCAGAGAAGACGGGGAGGGAGGTCTGTGAGCCTGTGTCCTGGTACCTGAACTTGACAATACACTAGAACCCACTGGAGGGCTGAGCATCAAGTTTCTGATCCAGTGGCCCTGGAGTCGGGACAGAGAAACTGCATTTCTTTTTTTTTTTTTTTTTTTTTTCNTGTGATATATATATATATATATATATATATATATATATATATATCCTTGTACATGTCTGTTATCTTTGAATCTTCTCAATCTTTCAGCTAGTTTGACTAAGGGTTTTTTCCTATCTTTTCAAAAACTCTTCTTTGCACTGATCCTGTGTATCGTGATGTTTGTTTGTTTGTTTGTTTGTCTGTTTGTTTCCAAATTCATTGATTTCTGCTCAGATCTTAATTACTTCCTGTCTTATTCTGGTTTGGGGCTTAGTTTGTTCTTGTCTTTCTTGGGCCTTGAGGTCGAGCATAAGCTTATTTATTTGGAATTTCTCTGATTTTTAATGTATGTACTCAGTGCTATGAAATTTTATCTTAGAACTGGTTTCATAAAGTCCCAGTAATTTTGATCTTTTCTATCTTAGTTCTCATTCATTTCTAAGAATTTCTTGATTTTTATTATCATTTCTTGTTTAGTTCATTCTTCATTTAAAAGTATATTCATGTGTTTATATGATTTCTATTCTTTTCCTTACTGTTGATTTCTAGTTTCATTCCATTGTGCTCTGTTAGGATACATGGGATTACATCTATTTCTTTTGTATTTGCTAAGATTTGCATTGTGGCCTAGAATATGATCTACTTTGGAAAAAGTTCCACTCACATCTGAGAAGAAGCTAAATTCAGTTGTTTTGGAGTGAAATATGTAGAAATCCTTTAGGTCCATTTGATTTATAGTGTTACTTGTTTAGAGATATATTTATTAGCTTTATGTTTTAGTGAGCTGCCTATTAATGATAAAGGTTATTGAAATCACCCAGCATTATTTTGCTGGGGTCTATATTGAATTTAATATTTTTTTCTTTTTTGTATAATTAGTTGTGTTGATATTTGAGGCTAAATGTTTACTATTATTATATCTTATTGTTGGATTATTCCTTTTACCAGGATACAGTGGCCCTCTTATTTCTTCTTACTAATTTTTGCTTGAAATCTTCTTTGTCAGATAATCTACTCCTGCTTGTTTTTATGGTCTACATGCATGGATATTTTTACGATCCTTTAATCTTCAGCCTCTGAGTGATTTCACCTATAGGTCGGGTCTCTTGTAAACAGCACATATTTGCTTCTTGTTTGTTTTTATTTGTTTGTTTGTTTTTGTTTTTCGTCATTTTGATTCATTCTACTAATCTGTACCTTTGAGTTAGGGAGTTGAGCTGGGTAACATCCAGCATTAGTAAGAATATGTGTTTGGTATTTATTGCCATTTTGTATATTTGCTATATTTTATCCTGTTTTAATTTTCATTCAGTTGGTTTTTCTTCTATTGACCTTAATATGTTTGGGAGCTTTGAGATTTTATTTTCTTTTTTTCTTTTCTCTTCTCTGAGTGAAGATTGTCTTTGAGTGTTTTCTGTAGTGCTTGCTTGGTACTCATGAATTCTTTTAGTTTATTCTTGTCATGGGAAGTTTTTATTTCCCCCTTGAATTTGAAACTGAGTTTTGCTGGGTATACTAAACTTTGCTAGAAACTTGTTGCTGTTGTTGTTGTTGTTTTCTATTAGGGCTTGAAATAACTCAATCCAGGCCCACCTTGGTGGGTATGAGAAATCAGAAGTGAGCTTTATTGCTGTGCCTCCAAAGTTGACTTTATGTTTTGTACTTGCAGATTTCAATATTCCTTCATTATTTTCTATGTTTAGCTTTTTGATTATGATATGTCATGGTGAGCTTCTCATTTGAAAAGGTCTATTTGGGGAATAGAAGCCTCCTGCATGTCAATGTCTATATCATTGCCAATGTGGACATTTTTTTCCTGCAACTTTCTCATTGAAAATGTTTTTTTTTTTTTTTTAATTCCTTTAGTTTGAATCTCCTCATTCTCCTCTATCCCAGTGATTCTCAGGTTTGCTCTTCCAATGTTGTCCCAGAGCTCTTGTATATTCTGGTCATGTTCAATATTTTTCCTCTTATTTCATTTTGCATACTCAAGATCATATACCCTGTCTTCAAGGGCTAAGGTTCTATTGTCTATGCAGTCTAGTCTATTAGTCATGCCTGTGCGCAAATCTATAATTTGATTGATTGTGTGTTTTCATTTGCAACAGTTCTGCTTGATTTCTTTTCACTAATTCTAGTTCCTTATCTTGTCTTTCATTTACCATAATTTCTCTCTTATTTCCTTCCCCAGATCTTCTTTAAATTCACTGAACTTTTTAATAATAATTTTTTTGTAATCTTTCTCTGGGATCTTCTCCACATCACTATAACTAAGAACCTTTTTGTTGGCAGGGGGACATGGCTTTTAAACTTTATGGGGAGATTTGTTTACCTATTTCTTCATGTTTTCAGAGTTCCCAGACTCTCAAATCCATTGAGGTAAATTCCCCTACTTCTATTTTCTGTCTCCTTTTGTTTGTAATTGTCTCAATTGTTCTGAAACTTCTCTCTGTTTTTGATATATGAGTAGATGCCAAGGGTGGAAACTGAGGTCCCCCTCAGATTGTTCCTCCTTGAACACTTATTGGTTTTCTTTGTAGTTTTAAACTGCATTTGTCTTCTGATTAGTAATGCTGAGCATGTTTCCAAAGTACATGTTTACTATGCAAATGCTTTCTTTTGATAAAATGTCTTTTCATGTCCTTTACTCATTTTTATCATTATTTGCTTTCTTGCTACTAGACTGAGTTCTATGAATCATTTGAATATTAGCCCAGACTGACTTGTGTAAATCTTTTGAATATTAACTGAGTATCAGATGGGTAGTTTGGACAAATTTTTTTTCCATTCCATGGATGCTATTATCATTTTGTTGGATGTCTCTTTGTGTGGATGCTTTCTTATTTAGGTATAATGCCATTAGTCTATTTTTGCTTTTGATGCCATGTTTTTGGTGTCATTTATAAAAAAATCATTGTCCATAGCAATGTCATAGAGCTTTACCCCAACTGGGTTTTTCTCTGCTTTTTTATTTTTCTTGGGGGAGAGTGGTGTTATATCTAAGTCTTTAATCCATTCTGAGTGGATTCTTGTTTAATGGCATGAGTTTCTATTCTCATTCTTCATTGTGAATTTTCAGTTATCACAGTGCCATTTATTGACGTGAACATCCTTTCTCTATCATGTGATCTTGCCAACTTTTTCAAACATCATTTTGAGGCAAATGTGTGGGTTTATTTCTGGGTTGCCTATTTTGTTATATTTGTCTTAGGTGTCTGTTTTAATGGCAGTGACTTTCTGTTTTGGTTGCAACCATTGTGTGGGCCATTTTGAAGTTAGGTAGTGTAATGGCTCCTGCTTTGTTTTTCTTCCCCACCCCTTCATGATTGCTTTAATCCATCTTACCTGGTTCCTTTTGAATCTTAGGATGCATTTTTTGTTTGTTTGTTTCTATTTCTTGAAGAATGTCATTGCCATTTTTAAATGAACTGTGTTGAATCTGTAGATGACTTTAGACAGTATGCATATATTAACATTAACTTTTCAATCTATGAATGTGAAATGTATCTCCATTTATTTCTTTCCTCTTCCAAATTTTCACCAATGTTTCGTGGTTGTCAATGTAGAGACCTTTCATCTCCTTGTTTAAAATTTATTTCTAAGTATTTTATTTTTGAAGCTATTGTAAATGTGATTGACTTCTTGACTTCTTTCTTCAGATTTCTCACACTCAGTGTATAGGGACACTACTGAATTTTGCATGTCAATTCAGAATCTGTCACTTTTACTAAATTCATTTATAAAATCTGACTGGTTTTAGTAAAATAATTTGGATATTTTTAATATAAGATTCTGGTTATCTGCAAATATAGGCCTTTCAAATTCTTCCTTTACAATTTGTATGGTATTTTTCTTCTCTCTTGCCCAATCACTCTAACACTTCTGCTACTATGTCAAATAGATACAGCAAGATTTCCATTCTTGTGTTGCTGTGGAACATAGAGAAATATTTTGTCCACATTGAGTATCATGTTAAATGTGGGTTTATCATAAATGATCTTATTGAGTTGAAGTACCTTTCTTCTGTAACTACTTTGTTGAGGCCTTTTATTATGAAAGAATGTTGAAGTTTTGAAGACACACACAATTTAAATTGATGACTGACATTGCTCTACTGGAGACCAAAGCTGGTTTGTACAGCTAAATCTAGGACAGCTATGACATCCTCAATAATATTTATAACTTAAGACATACCACTCATGGTGTTAAGAGACCATATTACTCCAGTTTTGTTGCTATAACAAACTATATGAGATTGGGAACTTTATGATGAAAAGAAAATTATTTAGCTTACAGTTATAAAGCTTGGAGAGCAAGCCACTGACTTCTGATTGGCTCTGTTGAGAACCTTCCTGCTCCGTGACAACATAGCAGATGACACTGTAGTGACAGCACGTTCAAGAGTGAGAGAACACAGCAAACCAGGAAGGAAAAGGAATTCAAGCACAAGGTTCACTCCCTTTATACATACTCTCTCATGTGCTAATCACTTCCAACAGTGACTACCTCAGTGACCAAATTACTAGGCATTAAGCCCACCTATTTTGGGTTCCACCACTTCTCAATGTTACCACATTGAGGACCAAGATTTTTAGTACATGCACTTTTGGAAGTCACACTCAAATCTTATCCAAATCATTTTAGAAACCTGGCCAAAGAGAAGCATTGCAAAGAGAACAATGAAGGAAACCCTACTAGATGGCAAAAGTAGAATATATTAAATAATATGGCACTTTGTCATGGTTAGATATTAGATATCCCACCAAAGGACATGTGTGAGACAATTTAAGAATGTTCAATAATTGAGGTATGAGAACCTTAATCCAATCAGAGCATGAATCCTCTGATAACAATTAACTGTGTGATAAATATAAGCAGGTAGGGTGTGGATGGAGGAGGTGAGTCACAAGAGTGTGTCTTTGGAATTTAGTTTGTAATGAGGAGAGTCAGACTCTCTCTCTCTCTCTCTCTCTCTCTCTCTCTCTCTATCTATCTATCTCTTTTTTTCCTGGTGCAATGTCCTGAACTTCCTACAAGATAGGACAAAAAAATACACTTCATCTTTCCTTCCTCCTTTCTTCTTTCCTTCCTTAGTTCCTTCGTTCCTTTGTTCCTTCCTTCCTTCCTTCCTTCCTTCCTTATTTTATTCCTCTTTTCTTCCTCCTCATAAGATATTGTCTATTTACTAATAAAGGGCGTTCTAGAATAATGCATCAGTCATAAATTTGTGATAGTGCAAAGTCAATGTTATAGATGGTGTTCAAATTCACTATACTGAATGGGCTCTCTAAGGAAACAGGAGGAGTTATAAAAGTGAGGTGGTACAAAGATGGAGCTTGGGAGTCATTGCATTTAGAGTTCAAGAAGAAAAAAAGAAAAATATGGAAGGACCATTCAGCAATCCCGAGCAACATCAAGAGAAGAAGCCAAATGTAGAAAATGTAGAAAAGGTTTTGAGGAGGAGGTGGTGATCAATTGTCTCAAATGCACTTGAGATAGGTAAGATGGGTACTGAGGAAGCAGCTTTAGAATGTAGCCACATATAGAACATTCATGATATCAATGCAAGTAGAGCAATAGGAAGAAAGCACAAATGATATGAATTTAAGTGAGATTTTGAGTAAAAAGCATTTGAAGTAAGTAAATACTGAAAAGTCATTGAGGGATTTTCTTCACAAATGGGAAGATGTACATCATGTGGTAGCTGAAGGGGAAAGTGGGGGTTATAGCAGGTATGTTTAGAATTATGGGGAAATAAAGAAGGAAAATTGATGGTACATGAGAGGGGAGAGAACATGTAAAGTGAAATTCCTTGGATAATTGTTAGGTGAAAATTACATGCAGACACACATTATACATTTACACCGCCTTATTATGAACTGACATTGTTATATTCTATATGGGATGATGGTACAAATTGAGGAAACATTTTATTTTAGTTTAGTTTACTTTCAGAGTTAAATTAATAATAGTTTACCCTTTCAGAAAATCATGCCACATCAGCTACTGCAATTTGTGGTATTTAAGTGACCAGTAATATATACGAGACCCGTGTTTTTACTTTACAGTGAATCTTCTGAGTAGGTACAAGGATAAGCTTTTTCTCATTTCAAAATAAATAAAATCACTGTACTTAATTTTTAGCACTATTAGGAGGATGTATTGAGCCCCAAACTTTAAACAGTTCTTGGCAAATACAAATCACTAAACATTTATTAACTATTATTTCTATCATAATAGCAAGTATAGCAATCAATTCCATCATAACCACCATCACATCATAATCATCATCATCATAGGACTCCAGAAGTTACAAGTTACTATGCAGTATACTTTCAATGCTATCTCCAAGATAAAAAAAAAAAATCGTTTATCTCTCAATTCTCTTGGGCAACAAAAGACAAACGTGAATGTCAGCAGGTGTTCCTTAAATAGAAAATTTATGAAGAGGCCCAGTGCCAGAATGATGCAGGGGTAAGTTCCCAGAAAGAAGATCCTGTATATATAATCAATATACTGTTGTAAAATCTGGGAAGCTCAAGTTTTTCTTCTTTGGGAATTCATAGCATTCTCTTCTTCCCCTGTGGATTTCCAGGAAACCTTTTGTTGTTGTTGTTCTGGAAAAGTATCTTCCTGTACTTAGAATAATTTACTCAAACCCCCGTATTCCTGGAGAAAATATATTCCTCATTTAAATTTAATGATGGCATTAGTGGAAAGGAAGAGAAACACTCTACTTCTTAAAGGTCACCAGAAAACTGGCAGTAATATGTTAGTGTGAACGTTTACATAACTCTGGGCACTGAACAAAGGCTTGGAGAATACCAGGAAGAATTTATATAAATGACTGAATATTATACAAGCAGTATTCTTTTTGAGTATTTGAACTTTTCCTATTTCTACTTCACCCTCAAATTTATGATAGCCTTCAAAGCCAACAACCTGTCATCACAGTGGAAACAAGCAGCCTGATGCCTGACAGAAGGGATAGCAAAAGGTTGGAACTCAAAGAAATAACCTTTCCCGAGATTACCCCCAAAGCCGCCACTCATGAAGTTTTCTTCATTTTATTGACTCAGAAGTGTTTCTACAGTGGGAAATATTTTCCAAGTTGTAAAAGTCAAAAATTACTAGAGGTAATTTGTTGTGATCACAGCGGACTGTCTCAATAGATAAATAGCTAGGGAAACCCATAGTAAAACAAAATGCTGAAAGGGAGTTGTGGGAATTGAGGTGTCTACATCCATAGGAACTTGGACAAGTTCCTACATATGATTGAAATTCTAAAAGGGCTGGCATATGCATAGGCTTGTGTCCTTGCTAAAGACCTTAAAGGACCTTAAGCTCTCTACTCAAGTTGAACATGAAATTCTGTACAAGTACAAAATGAACACTAAAATGGAGCTGCCAATTGCTTAGGCATGGTGGAAGGAATGTACCAAAACTTATACAGAGCAACTTGGCAGACTGGGAGACTAGTTGGTCTTAGACACAAAAGCAAATCCTCGCCCAGTTATTAGTTGTTTGCTAGCTAACACTAAACAAGGGCTTCAGTGGAGAACAGAATAATGATGTTCAACTCTTTTGTCCCATAAGATTAATGGCCATTTGTATGTGTTCTTTTGAGAAATATCTGTTTGTTTCGTTCCTTTTAATTTTTTAAAATTTATTTTGTTGACAGGTAAAGTGGCACACACCTGTAATCTCAGTGACTTGGGTGGCTAAGGCATAAGGATCACAAGTTCAAAGCCAGCCTTGGCAAAAGCAAGGCACTAAGCGAATCAGTGAGTCCCTGTCTCTAAACAAAATACGAAATAGGGTCTGGATGTGGCTCAGTGGTCGAATGTCCCTGAGTTCAATCCCTGGTACCCCACCCCCCAATTTTATTTTGTTGTTTACTTTTTACCTTTATTATTTTGATTAGCATGTATTAATTGCACATGTTAATGGGGTGATATTTCCTTACATACAGACAGCATGCACCTATCAAATCTGATCTTCCTTTTTCTCCAGCCCCCCCATTCTTCCTAATCCCTATTAATAACTATTCTAAATTCAAGTTGATAGCCTCCACAAAAAAGCTAATAATAATCCAACTAAAACTAAAATGATCTCAATAGGTATTTCTCAAAAGAAATAATGCAAATGGCCAGTAAATACATGAAATAATTATATATAACATTTGTGATCAAGGAAATACACATCAAAACTATAACGGAAACCCTCTTCCCTAAGTTAGAATTGGTATTTTTTAAAACGATATTTATTTTTAATAGACAAATTAATATTTGACATAATTATCTAAGTATGCATTGAAGAAAGAATAAAACTACTTAACACATCTATCACCTCATCAACATATCATATTTGTGGTGATGATACTATTAATGTATTCTTTTAGCAACATTAAAATATGAAATTAATTTTGATTAAGTTTGGCCACCATACAGTACAATAGTCAGTAAAACATTCCTCATAACTGAAAGTTTGTACCCCTTGATTGCACCTCACTACTCTTGATTGCATCTCACTACCCCTTATCCCCCTATCCCCCATCTTTCCTTGGCATATGTTCTGTGGTGCTGGCATTCCTAATTCCCCAAGTTTTCCATTACAGCTCTGGGTTAAGTCAAACAGCTTCATACATTACCCTGACAAAGGCCACTTTCTGGGATTTTGATCATGTCACACACCATATCATATGCCACACTTTCCTTTGAAATTCTAGTGGAAGCCTCCATGACCCCACAACCCTTGCATTCTATATGCCTGCCAAACCAACATCATGTGATGATATTGAGGTCCTTTGCCTGAAATCATGATGAAGAACATGTGATGGAGCAAAGTTCTACCTGCCCACTTAAATCAAAGCTACAATGGGCTCTTGAATGCCTTAATGACTGAACACTAGAAACTAAACCTTGTGGAAAATAATTTCTTAGCCAGCCATATGTGACCTGAGTTTCTTAGGGCTGTCTTCTCAAGGCAAGAACTTCTGTTTAAATTTATACTTATACTTTCCAGCCTGTGATGGGTAAGGCCTGGCCATACCTGAGATGCCTTTGATTCATCTTTATTATTGAGCCAATGCAAGGTAGTTGGCTTCTTTTCAGTGGCACTAATCTCTTCAGCAACTCAACTCTTCTTGGCAGACCTTTAACTGTTCTCCTTTTATGAACAAACTGAACATTTAAAAAATATGTCCAATGTGCTTTCCATTGCTCTTATCTTTCCCTATAAATCTTTATGATAGCAGCCAGCAATATCAATGCCAATTCCTAAATGCTGTGTTGTCTTAAAATTTCTTTGACCACATTAATTAATTCATCACTTCTGAGCTCCAGCTCTCACAAAGTCAGGAGGGCATTGATATAAAGCATTCAAGTTTCTGCCATGGTGTAATGGATATCCTCTACTCTAATTTCCAGTAGAGTCTTTACTTCCATCTGAAATCTTTGGGCATAACACTTAACATCTATGTTTCTGTCAGGATTTTTGTCTTCTGAACCCTCACCAGATTTTCCCACTAGCTCTGTTTACACCATTCTAGGCTTTCTCTAGTCTGTTCCTCCAAACTTTTCCTAACTCCTACAAATTTGTCCCAAGGGCTTCTTAATCACATCATCAGGTGTTGTAACAACAAGGATCCTACTTCTCAGTAGAAATTTTCTATGTTAGCATTCTATTATTGTAATAAAAAACTGAGATAAATCAACATATAGAAAGAAAATTTTGGTTCTGTCTCAAAGATGAAGTTTTTAGTCCATGATCACTTGGAACCATTGCCTTTGGGTCTGTGGCAAAAGAGGTTGTCATGAAAGTGAGCATGACAGAGAAAACTCCACGGCACCATGGCATGGTGGCAAAGAAAGAAAGAGAGAGACACGATGAGGTTCAGTACCAATATCAGGACACAGTGCCAGTGACCTAGAGTTATGGATTACATAAGAAGTGTTCCCCAAAAGTTCATGTGTGAGAAAATGCAAGAATGTACACAGCATCTCCCAGTACTGCCAACCTGGGGGTCTAAACATTTGAATATAGGTCCATTGGGGTTATTCAAGTTCTGAATCTTAGCCTTCCATTGCTAACCCCCAGTGGGTTCATGCCTATCACACAATGAAAACTGCATTCATTTTGTACTCTAGTATCTCAGGGTCTTGGGTGTTTTAGAATTGCTTGAATCTAAGTGGAAAGTCTCATCTGAGATTGAAGGTTAACTGTCAGTTGCGACTCCCTGTGAAAACCAAAAAATATGTTACATATTTTCAATATGGAGTGACAGTGACAGCACAGGTTCAACAACGCTATTCCAAAAGGAAGGACTAGGGAAAAAGAAAAGAAGAATCGGCATAGATCATGAAGAAAACCAAAAAAGCAAGCATTAAAGTGTCTGACATCTTAGACACACAGTGTCAGGCAAGCTCCAAGTACTTGAGCAGCCCTGCCCTTATAGCCCTACAGCTTTGCTAATTGCCACTTGCGTAGCTGTTCTCTGAGAATGCAGGCAGACAGATGTTGTTTCTTGAGATTAGTCTGAAAAGATGATTTTTAACTTCTTTGTATTCTCCATTTTGGCTTCACTCCCACAGCTTTGCAAGGTCCTCACCCCATCAGTGACTCTCAGCAATGACTCCAATGTTGTGGCACATTATTTGTTTTCATAGACTTTCTTCCGAAATAAGAGTGGAAGCTGCCATGAATCCATGACTCTTGCATTCAGTACCTATGTTTAACTGGCTTCCCATGTACAATGTCAAGCTCTTCTCCTAGCAGTATCTTTACCTGATATTGATTGAACCATGGCTATGGCCATGAATTGTTTTTCCAGTTTAGCATGGGGAAAGACATCTACAGGCTTTCCTTGGCATTCAAGGTATACCAAAGCTCGTACTTAAAAGGATTCTTTCCTGGAAGATGCTTGAACAATTTTGCAGTTCTAAACTTCTGATCTTGTGATAGGAACAGTGGCCTCAAAATTTTCTTGCATGAAATTGAGGCATCATCTTATTGTCCTAATAACAATAAGATTGTCTTCTGTTATCAGTTATCTGTTATTATCTTTTGTTTATCAGTACTAATACCTTTATCAACCACATCCTCCTTGTCTGCATCTTTATGCAAATTTCCACTACTTTTGTGGCCAGGGTACAAATCTTCCAAATCTTTCCACCTTACTCTTTTTGGTTATGTAAATTTGGCTAAAAGTGACCAGTGGTACTGAAGTTGCCACTTCAAGGGTTTGCTGTTTTGAAATCTCTGACAAATAAACATGTCCATCATTCTTTTTAAAATTGGCTCTTTTGGGCTGATCCAAGATGGTGGGCCAGAAGGAGGCACCATTCTGTGTCGCTCCGTGACCTGGGACTCAAGTAGTGAGAATACTGCTTCTCTGCAAGTGACATTCCTGCTGCCACACAGGAATCATGGCCAACACGCCCAGTCAGGGCTCCAGGCCTCAAGGCCTCAAGGTCAGAGTAGGTCTCCCAAATACTTGTCAACACAGGACTACTGGGTACCCAAGCAGAACCATCAACACCCATGCAAAACTTTCGGCCACCCACCCTAGCAGAAATCACTGATGCTGCTCCCACGCAGGATACCTGGTAGCTTCCCAGACACAGGAATTCCTGCCGCCACTCTTGTGTGGACACCCATCTACCAACGTGGGCTCCCCTGGCTGCTGCCATCTTGGGATCCTGCAGCAGCGGACATAGTCCCCTATGTGCAGTAGCCTGTTTACACCAGAGAACTTCACCCAGGCTCTGAAGTCAGCATACAGCCACACACTGCAGGCCACAGAGCTCATCACTGAACTCATCATCCAACACGATGGCTCGGCTCCCCCCACCTGGCCCCCACCTCTGAAAGCAGGCACCTCTATCTTGGGCCAGATTCTGGAGATTAGGCTCTAGACGTATCAGGGAGCCATCATTTTACCTACCACAGCACTGATAACAGTCATGACTCTTATAGACCTCTTCTGACATCATTCCAATGATTAGGGTGAAGGTTACCCAATTTTTGCTCCATGTGCACGATCAGTGAGCCAGCCATCATTGTTTTTATGATTGTAGCTTGGCAATGCAAGATCTGTCATCATCCTGGTCTTAGGCTTACCCCTCAACTTTGGTATAGCACCTGCAGCAATCACAGGTTAGGGATCCTCCCAGGTATTCTGCCCAGTATTTCTGGGTAGTTTTGCTTTTGAAAGGATTCACACACACACATGCATAATGACAATACTTGAATAAATAACTACTATGTAAATACACAGACATTGATCCAGTACCCCATAGAATAATGTGCAAGGAGTGATCATAAAGAGATGGTGATATATATAATGCAAAAGAAAGAATTCAAAATAACTTTCTGTGAATTGCAATGAACTTCAAGAGAATGCAAGATGTTTTAGTCAGCATTTTTTGGTCACTGTGACCAAAAGTACCGATATCAAAATTAGAGGAGGAAACAAATATTTATTGGAGTCTCAGGTTTTTAGACGTTCAGTCAATGGATGGCCAACTTCATAGCTCTTTCCCATGGTGAGGCAGAACATCATGGTGGAAGGACATAGTGGAGGAAAGCAGCTCAGGATATCGCAACAGGAAGCCGAGAGGATTCTGGTCCTAGAGACAAAATATAAACAAAAAAGGTATGCTCTCAGTGACCTAGCTCCTCCACCCACACCACATCTGTCTATAGTTACCACACAGTTATTCCCTATGAGTGAATTAATCCACTCTTTATATTATTACTCTCATACTCTAATCATTTCACCTCTGAATGTTTTTGTATTATTTATATATGAGCTTTTCAGGGAATACCATATATCCAAACCATAATATTCATCTCCTGGCCCCAAATGCTCATTCTCATGTCACAAAGCAAAATATATTTAGTTTTATGTTTATTTCTAAGTGTTCCAATTGTCTTAACAGTTCCAGAATTACCCAAAAGTCCAAGTCCAAAATCTCATCTGAGATTTAATGCAAACTTTTAGTTGTGAGAATAAAGAACACAAGCATGTTACATACATGCAATTTATGATGGCAAAAGATAAATATTTCCTTTTCACAAGGGAAAATAGGTACATAAAATGAACTGATAAGACTAAAGCAAGACTGAAATCCAGCTGAGCAAAAAATTTCTGTAACTCCACATCCAGATTCTGGGGCACATGGCATTGTGATATTCTGTCCAAAGGGCTTATACATTGCCTGCTGGTAGTGCCTTGCCGGTTGCAGCCAACATGCCCTCTATCTTGGCTCTTTCTGCTTGATTTCTGAAAATATCCTCAGCATACATCCCACATTTTAATCTCAGGTGTGTCTACTAAAGCTTCAGCTTCCTTCACACATCTCCATGTATCAGACCCACATAGGCAGCCTGAAAGTATTTCAACACTGCTGCACTTTTCCTAGCATGCTAGGTTTTCCTGTGAAATCTTGGTGGAAGCCTCCATGACCACATAACTTTATAACCCTGTATTCCTAAAGAACCAGTACCACATGATTGATGCAAAAGTGTGCCATTATCTTAAACAGTGTCCAAGTCTGTTGGGACTCCAACTACAGCCACAACTCAGTGTCTGGGTGGGTAAACATGGTGAAAGAGCTTCTTAGGCCCCCTATGAAATTAGGGTGCCTCCAAGGTTTCTTCTCAAATAATTTTTATTTTAAAACCTTGGGCCTGAAAGTGGTGTGGTCTTGCCATCTCCTGAGATGCACTCAAAACATTGTTTCTGTTATCTTTGTGTAAACAATGTAACATTTCTTTAGTGGCTGTAATTTCTCTAACAACAATATCTTCTTTGGTCAAACTCCTACACTTTTCTTGAAAAACTGAGTTTTTCGACTTTTTCTGTTCTGCATCTTGATCCTGAATATCACAGTGAACTTGGCTAAAAGCTACCAGAAATATTAATTCCGCTGCCTAAATGTTGTGGTTCCTTGTCATTTCCTCTACCACATTAATAAGTTTCCATCACCTTTAATTTCAGCCTCACAGAAAGTCTAAGCACATGGGCAAACTGTAGAAAACTTCTTTGCCACAATGTACCATAAACAACCTTTAGTTTAATTTCCATTAGAGTTCAACTTTTCCTATGAAACCTTATGAACTCAGGGTTTACTATTCACAGTCGTATCAGCATTCTGGTCTTCTGAGGTCCCAGCTAAATTTTACATTAAATTCCACTTATAACAATTAAAAAAATTTTGCTTACATCTATAACCTTTTCAAAATTCCTCTCCCAACATTTTTCTCCTCTTCAAAAGTTTTCATAATCCCAAGGTCAGGTTAGTCACAGCGATCACCCTACTTCTCAGTACCAATTTCTCTTTAGTCAGAAATTGAAAATTTCTGACAAGGAAAAAAAAAAACGAGGAAGAAAAGATTATATGGAGTTCAGGGTTTCAGAGGTTCAGTCCATGGTTCTCTAACTTCATAGCTCTGGGCTTCTAGAATTTGGGATTCTGTCTCATTCTTCAAGTTTGGGAAGTTTTCTCGTATTATTTCATTGAATAAATTGCTCATTCCTTTGGTATGGAGTTCTATACCTTCCTGTATCCCAATGACTCTTAAGTTTGGTCTCTTATGTTATCCCATATTTCTTGNGGTGGTAGAGTAGTGCTACTTTGCATATATATAGAAGCTAAGGCTCTCAGGCCCCTCATGACTGAGTGAGTGACTGAGTGAGCATGTGAGAGCTGGGATTGTTAAGCAGGGAATTTGGTTAAACCACTGAATGTGAATGGTTTGGGAAAAATTGCCTAACATATATTGAGGAACACAGGTTTCTGAGTATTCAAGATTTTTTTTGTTGCACTGTTCACACATCTCCTATATCTATGTATTTGGAAATCACTGGAGACCATCTCTCTTCTAAGAAATAAACAGTTCACAGATATCCAATGAGGTGGAATGAATGATGACACATAACCCGTGAAAGTTATACATCCTAGTTTACCTTTTTTTTTTTTTTCTGAAACAAATCCATGAAGGACAGGTTCTGTGTCGGTGTATGGCAGTGACAGTTTTTATGCAGATGTAATAAAAATTGTGGTTTGAGACGTATAAAATCTCATCTTCCTGTGATTGTGCATCTTCAGGAAAATTACAAATTTAACTGCTTGATGTGAAAGGCCACGTACGGCTACCATTTATATATCTACCTTTGAAGACAATGTGCAGTGGTGTGAGTTTGCTGAAATTCACTAAAAGGGACTTATATTTACATTCGCAATGCAGAAATTTCGACTATGTCATATTGGAAAGGTAACTTAACCACTCTGATACTTAATCATTTCCCATGTTCAATGAGGATATAAGAATGGATACGTGGCATCATGTTTGTGATGATCAAATGAAGAAAACTATGCATTATAAAGCATTAAGAATATTTATGCTATTCAGTAGATCTTAGATTCCTGCTCTATCACAACCCTTCAATCTCCAAGGCAAAATAACCAGTTTAGTTTTAACTTGCAATGACTGTTGGGGTCTTAAATTGTGTCCAAATGGACACTGACTTGGGGTAGGTCATCCTTTGCACAAATATGTATTCATGGTATCATACCCTACTTCCAAGCCACTACAAGTAATAAGGCAGCAAAGAACATTCAATCCATCCAATGGCAATAAATACAAAAATCTAGTAATAAGAAAGGTTAATGCAAGAGAAAAAGAGTAAAAAAAAAATCAGGTAATTTGGAAGCGGATGTAAGATGACAGAACCAACTACAAATATAAAAATAATTGGGACGAATTCTGAATGGATCTATATGCTTGATCTTTAAGGAGCAAAATCTAAGTCATGATGAAGGATTAAAAGTCATGATGAAAGATTAAATGTAAATTATTATGTACAAATATATAATGATTTTAAGTCTCTCTTATTTATTGGTTGTTTTTAGTTATTCATGACAGAATCCACTTTGACATAATTATATAAGCATGGAATATATCTCATTATTGTTAGAATCCCATTCTCATGGATATACATGATGGTGGGATTCACTGTGTTGTATATGGACATGAGAATATTATGTCAGATTCATCCAACTGTCTTTCTTTCTCTATCTCCCATACCTCCCTTCCACACCCCCATTGTCTAATCTACTGCACATTTAAATTCTTAAAGGATCATGGGAGGAATTCAGGGTACATTTAGTGCAGCTTTAAAAATTGTACATACAAATCATTAAGGCTCAAAGTATACACATTTCAAAAATTCACTAAAATTGCCAAATCCATAAAGTGGTAATGCTTAGCGTGTCTCTCAGAAACAGATTTTAAAAGAACAATAACTATTTGCAATAAAGATTTGGAGAACCTGATTATACTATTATGTAAAATATGAAAATGACAATTTGATATAGAAATTTTCTCAATATTACAAAATCAAGTCAAGTAGAAATAGCCTGATCATTTCACCAACTACCATTAATCATATTATGATGCTTTAAGGAACCCTAATATGGCCCCCCCCTTATGAACCTCCCATTATCTTTAATATATTACATGGTGTTCTTCTGACACTTAAGTTAAAACAAATGCTGGATCTGACATTAACCATCATACCTGTTTTATATAAACATCTTACAGAAACACACGTGACAAATTATCCTGTGTATTCAGAATAATGTTAAAGTCTTTCAGACATTTAAAATTAAGCATGCAGTGTCTCTAGTTTTCCTGGGGAGGAGGGAGTGTGGGACGAAATATCCAGAAAATTTAAAACTGATTCACTCCTTTCACATGATCTTCAATTGGCATATTAGTGTGATAACAACTGGCAAAGAATGTACAAATTTGTCTTTGGTTATAACAAAAGTAGCAGAGACCATAAGAAGAGATAAAATGGTGCCCGGGAAGGAAGCATCTAGAGTCTGATCAGCCTGGTGGAAAAAAAAAATACAAACAGCTGGTCAGAAAGATGGAAACATGGATGGTGATTATATATATATATATATATATATATATATATATATATATATACCATTTGTTCAAACTAAAGGCAGGTAAACCAGTATACACAGAAAAGGGGCAGGAGGAACCAGGTAGAAATAGATAGAAATAAAGTCCAAGAAAGAAAGACAGGCAGACATAGGCAGAAGTAAGAGAAAGATACACAGGTAGGCATATAGAGACCATGACAGGAGTCTAATCGGTACATGCCTTAGGCATACAATAAAATCTGTATGTTCTTATTGTTGTTAAAAAGAAGAAAGGCAGGTAAGCATGGGCATGTGAGCTTGTGTGCACACACACGTGTATACACACACACACACACACACACAAAAAAAAAAAAGAGGCAGAGACTGCCAGAAGGAGAAAGACACAGTGACAAACACAGAAAATAAAGGTGAGAAAGATGGAAAGAAAGACTTGCAAAATAGATGAAGACATACAAAGATAGACATGGATGCAGACACAGACAGACAGATAACAAGACAAATGCTGATAGGTAGCAACAGAGAGGAAAACACAAAGGCAGGAAAAAAATCTTGATCATTCTTAAGGATTGGTGCGGTATATACTTTGTTCCCACTTAGTTTGATGGCTTTGTGTAGAATCTCCATAACTGTATATCTTGTCCTGCTTTTGCATTCCTTTACTGAGAGTCTATAAACAATTAGCATTCATGTGGGAAGCATGCTACCTCAGACTTAGCAGTCAAAATAATTTTTTAAAAACCTTAAAGTGAAAAGTAAGTATCTAGTATTAGATACTAAAGTATCTAGAATTAGATAAGTGCCCCAAGCTGGCAAATGACAGCAGTCAGGGTTTGTGTGAGTTTAAATGTGTATATTTCAGATGCCATTCATTGTACTTCATCAAACATCTTTCTAGTACTGTAAATAGCAATAATAAACTGAAAAGTTGGCTGGGTAACAAAGCAGAAGCAACCTTTCAGCCAATGTTCACTTTCAGCTGAGTAGTTTCTGAATTTCAAAAGCGAGGATATCTCATTTTTGAGGGAACGACATCCTGGTATTCAGTTCAGGAAAACGTAAGATGAAATTGCTTCAAAAATTTACATAAAGGAAGTAAAAGTGGTAAAGCATAAACCTACTTTTACCATTATACAAAACATTACATACTATTCCCAACTGTATTTAAAATCATGAAAATGAGATTTACTTTTTGCAAACAGAGCATAAAGGAACATGACAGGAAGGAAATGAAAAATTAAGGCAGACATCAAAGGGTACATCAAGGGCACCTTGAAAGGGACACTTCCTATTACTGTTATCAAAGTACTACCCTAACATTAGTATGAAGATTTGGTATGGACTTTCATTTCTGCTTAAGAAAGAAAAATGAATAGAAGGTCAAGAGTAATTTCTAAACTGGGTGGAAAAGGAAAAAGATGTAATTGGGAAGAGAAATATAAACCCATAAAAAATTCTGGTTTCAAATCAGTAAAATGCTACTCTTGTAGAGTTATTTTTTATTTGTAAATCTTGGTGTAGATTTTTACACTTCTCCAAAGTATATGTTTATTATGTGTATGAATTCTTAAACAGAGTTTTAAATAATTCTTTGACATTCTTTAACCACAGTCACTCAATGAAATGAAACAAGGTGGACATTTGGGAGGGAGCAAGAGAATGACAGTATTTAAATTAGCAGTGACAGTAATTAAATTACCAGTAGTCATGAACCAGTCCACCACCTAGCCCCCACATACAGTTTGAAAAGCAAATGATTCTGAAGAGCAAAGACCATGAGCTTGCTTAAAGAGCACTTTCTGGTGAAAAGATAATTTTTGACGGTGCCACACACAAATATGTATTTAGTAAAAGAATATCCTCATAGAACAAACTGCTTCCTACCACCCAGTCCCAAAGTACGGTTTTATAAATTTTGAAATGACTTTCTGGGATTATTATGCTATGAAAATTAAAGTAAGTTCCAATTTGCATCAAGATGATCTTTCACTGAAGACCAACCAACACAAAGAAGACATCTGTGTAGTCTGCATTGGTACACACAATGGGAAACTACGGAAAGTAAGCAGTGCACTCATTGGCAGGAAATATGGGAAGGGGGGGTGGGCAAGGAATGAAACCAGTGTTGGTGGTGTTAATGAGTGGAGCATGGGAGCTCTAAAAGTGCCAACTGAAAGAGGAGTCAGAATATACCTTCAACATCCACTTAATTGAACTACAGGAAAGCCATGTTTTAAAGAGTTTCACGAAGAATAGAGTAGGTAAAGCTCAGCTTCTCTCTAAAGTCCGTTGGTCTTTGTCTTCTCAGAAATTATGTGGCAGTTGATGGAGGGTAAACCAGGTGGACAGGTTGCCACATTAACAGCACAATTGAGTTCTGGAGGTGATTTGGCTTTGAAATGCATGCTCCTCCTATGCCCCTGTAAACAGTTTCAAGCGTTAGGGCCTACACTTCAATAAAACCTGTGCGCATCATCACAGATCAGCAAGTCCCCTTGTCATAGAGGCAGCTGGCATCTGGGGCACACTGCCCACTCCTGAGCAGAGGGAAGACCTGCTCAGCTTTCTGGGCTTTTGCAAGAGTCCTCACTCTGGGCAGTGCCCCTCTCCCGGGGGATGTACAGGAAGTTACATGCCATGTATAAGGGGAAGACCACATCTTGGTTCTCTAGGTTCACTACCTCTAGTTCTTGATCCTTTCTTAGGGAAAGCATCTGATATTCTGTATCCCTCCTAAAAATGGCTCTTCCATTCCTGTCCAAAGAGACAAGTCGGAGGCGGAATGCAACTTTTCTCTGCCAGAGTAAGCTGACCCCAAGACCACAGGACTTGTTCAGTGCACTGCGACGGAATACAATGCGACGGTTGTTGTAGCACACCACCAGGTCCCAGCCAAAGTTAAAGCCTGCCCACCTCCAGCTGCATTGTTCATCTCTTTGGAGCTGGCCCCCACACCGCATGCTGTTTCCTTGGAGGTCAGACACATAGACATCCACAGGCCCAATCTCCTTTGTCTGCTCAGCCCGAAGAAGTGCTAGCCACTGCTCTTTGTATACCGGGGTCAACCATGCGGCAGGGATCAGTGCATCCTGGTCAATAATGAGTGCGGATGGCAGATCACAGATGATGTAGGCTAGCCGCAGCTGCTGGAACACTGGAATGAAGGCTCTGCCCTGCTCAGTCTCCAGAAAAGGTGCACCTTCTGACTCCCCTCTATGCCTGGCAAACCACGAGTTGGCATCGGGCAGTAATGCTCTTCGGGTGCCCCTCCATGTGGGCTGCAGCTGTAGGAACGTCCACTTTTTCAGTGTGGTGTATATGTCCATCTCCACCTCCATCACCAAGAGATCTGAAGAGGCAATAAGCTCTCTCATGAGATCCAGACTGACTTCCATCAAAAGTTCCTCATTACGCTGGGTCATCAAGTTGTCCAACAGCCACTGGCGGCAAATGGTTCTGATGTCCTGAAGCCCATAGTTCTCGGCTGAGAAGTAGTAGTAGTTGCACACACTCTGGGCACTGACAGTGTCCTTCATGATCTCCCTGCACTGTTGAATTAGCTCGTCCAACTGTAGCATGCTGGCAGTGGCCAGGATGGCAACAACTCGACAGGGAGGGATGATCATGGAATCGCGGTACAAGGAGCCCAAAACTTCATGCAAGGCCTCACGATCAATGTTCTCATCAGGCATCTGTATCTCTATGGTATTCATGTGTGTCTCCCGCCAGGCGCCGCTGAACATGCTAGCAAAGTACCCTGCCTGGCACAGGTAGACCCTGTGTAAGTTCCACTCCTCCCCCAATGCACGGATCTGTATGTCGCTGCCCTCACCCCTCAGGAAGAGCGCCTGGTAAATGGACCTGGACTTGTCCTTGATCCTCTCCCTACGAGGAGCTTTGGCCAGCGGCCCTCCTGGGCTGGTCTTCCGCTTGTGGCCTACCTGACTGGTGGAGAGTTGGGCTTCTTCACCCTCCTCCTCCCCCTGCACCACTGCTGCTTCCATCTCCACTGCCTCCTGCCCATCTCTAACAGCACCTGGCTCTTCTGGGGCACGATCCCGCCTGAGCCACATCATCCGACTGCTTAGTGCCCCCATGGTCTGTGAACCTCAAGGGCCGCGATTGTCCGGGGGGCTGCTGGGAAAACTTACGTCTACCCCAACGTCAACACTGACGCCAAGACAAGCCACGCCCTGCTCTGCCCTCAACCCTATTGAACAAGGGCGCACCCTACCAGGGAGGACCACATTGTGCACCTTCCCTTCAAAAATACTTCCTCTGGGGCTCCCTTCACAGGCTGACACTGGAATACAAGCAATTTTGAAATAAATTTCTCCCATTACTTTCAAGAACACAAGGAGCATTTTCCCTCTAAACACTTAACTTCCTTTGGAGAATTGCCTCTGAGTCCCAGCTTTGTCCTCCAGGCATCTTCGTTTCTTAGTAACTTTTCCAATTACCTCACCACTTGAGTCAGTGAAGCCATTTTCTATGGTAAAGGTGTTAATTATTTTTTGTCCCAAATTCTACTTTGATTTTTAGCTTTTAACAAAACATTTTAATAGTGTTCTCAGCTATAGAGTCTTTTAAACTGTGTGTGTTTCCAAGTCAGATGCTTTGGATTCATGCTTTCATTCTTCACAGACACCCAAACTTCACCTTTGAGGAAGAACTTCAGCTCCGAGAATGCCTTCTATGACTTTTTTCCTTCCAACTGTTTGTACATCTTGAGTCAAAGCCTGTAGCCTTTTTCCTGTTGCTTGTCAAATCCTACGCATTACTCAAGGTGTGAGCTCTGGCTCAAACACCTTTCCTCACATTTTCTAAAACTTCGTCAACAACTATACTTCCATAAGGCCTTAATCAACTCTCTATCCCCATACACCTGCAGTTATTTTTTTTTCTAGCATGCCACTTTGTCACCATTGAAGGACTACATGTGATTTGACCGGCTTCTCAACATCAGGTATGAAGCCTGTCACCTCATACATCTTCAATGAAGGAAAAATTAGGAATGAGTCAAGGAAATGTGAAGTTTTACATATTAAAAGATAATTTGAGCAAACAGCATGTTGCAGAGGAGGTCGGGACTGTGGACAGAAAAGAAAGTGCTAAAATAAAAATATTTTTATGAACTGGTCACACACGATTTATCAAGGAGAGACAATGCTAAGTCATTTAGGGCCCCAGGAAAAGTTGTTTTAGGAGTCCAAAGAAATCTGTGGTCGCAAACCCTCCTAGATCATTTCAGCTTTCCTGGACTAAGAATGTTTCCCCCAAGGACACTTATTGTGTTTTGTGTTGGAAGGCCAAAAATAAATCCCCTTCCTGAAGTCTAAGTCATCATTGCAAAGGGGCTTTGGAAGTGACACAGAAACTATTATGTCAATCAAACACAATATAAGGGTCCTATAAGGGGCACAAGTTCAATTGAATGCAACTTTTGAGAGTGCAACATACTTAGTTTTAGAAGTGAAAGCTATGACTTAGTTACATTGGTAACATTTGTAACTGTGAAAAAAATGTTAGTAGTGTTTGAAAAGGCCTTGTACTGTGTGTGGCCTTAGTACATGCAGAGGCATGTAGGCAAGATGTGATCTTCCCCATAGAGATGGCATGTAACTTCCTGTACATCCTCTTAAGAGAGTGGACCTCTGCAAAAGTTTTGAGAGCTGAGCAGCTGTTCCTTGGGGTCAGATTGGCTAGCATGCTTGAGATGACAATTGAGACCAACTGAATATGTTTCTCTGTGGTAACCCACAGGTTCATTCAAGTGTGTGGCCCCTAAGCCTTGAGACTGCTTACAGGGGCATATGAGGAGCACATTTTAAAAAACTGTCTATTGGTGAGAAGGGTGTATTGAAACAACCCCATATTAAGGTATTAGAATCTGAGATGTAAAGTCAAGAAGTATTTGTTTTATAAAATTAGGTGCACCAAATTGTGAGGCATAAATATTTTCTATAGTTAATCTTCTTGGTGGATTGTTCCCTTAGCCAATATGATGTGAACTCCTTGTCTCCTAAGATTAATTTTTGAACAAAATCTGCTTTGTCAGATGTGAGAGTAGCTACTACTGTTTGCTTCTGGTCCCTGTTCCCATGGGATATCTATTTCCATCCTTTTAATTTCAGCCTGGAGATGTAATTGCCTGTACAACGAGTCTCTTGCACACACACATTGTTGGGCCTTCTTTCTAAAACCACTCTGCCAGTCTGTCTTTCACCTGGAGAGTTGAGACCATTTCCATTATGAGTCACTGTGAAAGAGCAGTTTAATATTCCCAGACCTTTGATTTACTTCCACTCTTTAATCTGGTCTTGGTTTTCATTACTTCATCTGCTCTTCTAGGGAGCTTTTCCATTCAAAACCTCTGGGGAATGCTTTTAAATTCTTCTCATTTAAAGTGCTTTCCGAAGTGCTGGCTTAGTAGTCATGAATTCTTTCAGTTTACGATTATCTTAGGAAGTCCTTGCATCTCCTTCAGTCCTGAAGCATAGCTTTTTGGGTTATAGCCATGATGGTTGGCAAGTGTTTTCTGTCAGAACTTGGACTACCTCACTGCAAGCTCCTCTGGATTTCAGAGTCTTAGCAGAGAAGTCAGATCTTTATTGGTTTACCTCTAAATGCCAATATATTATTTTTCTCTTGAGGCTTTGATATTCCCTCCTTTTTTCTGTTAGGCAATTTGATAATGACGTGTCTAAGAAAGTTTTTTTTGTTGTTGTTGTTGTTAATCTTGACTGTATGGGTCCTCTATGAATCATGTATATGAATGTGCATATCATTCTTAAGGTCTGGAAATTTTTCTGTTAATTGCTTCACTGCCAAATTTCTTTTTTTTTATTAGTTGCTCATGACAATACAATGATCTTGACATATCATACATTTGATTCAAATGGGGTATGAATTCTCATTTTCCACGTGTACAGGTTGCTGGATCCCATTGGTCATACGGCCACATATATACATGCAGCAATACTAGTGTCTATTGTATTCTGCTGCCCTTCCTATCCCCCCTCCACTCCCCTCCCATCCCCTCTCTCTACTCAGTCTACTGTGACACCTTTCTCTCTCTTTTTTTTTTCCTTCCCCCTCACATCATCATACATGTATCTTGTATAACGATGAGGGTCTCCTTCCATCTTCCGTGCAATTCCCCTTCTCCCTCCCACTCCCTCCCACCTCTCTTCCTTATATAGTGGTAATCTTCTTCTCATGCTCTTCCTCCCTACTCTATTTTGAGTCACCCCCGCCCCCTTATATCAGAGAAGACATTTGGCATTTGTTTTTTAGGGATTGGCTAACTTCACTTAGCATAATCTGCTCTAATGCCATCCATTTCCCTGTATATGCCATGATCTTGTTATTTTTTAGTGCTGAGTAATATTCCATTGCGTATAAATGCCACATTTTTTATCCATTCATCTATTGAAGGGTATCTAGGTGCCAAATTTCTTAATGCCATTAGCTTGTATCTTCATGCTCTCTTCAATGAAGAGTGATTCTGAATTATGGTCTCTTCTTGTTGTCCCAGAGTTATTCTCCATTCCCCTCACAGTATTTGTTTGTACTTTTTCACTGCTTTCTGCAGTTTCTAAACTGTCTGGAAGTTCTGTTTTCAAAACCTGAAGTTCTGTTTTCTACATAATCTAATCTTTTGTAGACAATTTCAACTGGATTTTTAAACTTCAATTGATTGTATCTTTCATTTCCATGAGTTCTGATTTGTTTCTTTTCAGAATCTCTTTATTGAAGTGGTCTTTTACCTCCTGTATTTTCTCCCTAAATCCACGCCTTAATCTTCCTGTAGCTCATTAATCATTTTAACAACAAGCTTTTTGTATTCTATCTCTGGAGTTTTGCACCTTTATATATCTGTGGTTTCTTTTGTTGCGGGAGTGCATATTTTGGGGGGAGAATTCTTTGTGTGTCTTTGCAAGTTTCTGGAGCTCCTAGCCTTGAACATCTGTTGATGATGTGGGGCTTTGGGGTGAGTTTTCTCATCTCTGTGTAATACATCCTGTTCTGATGGTATACCTCAAGTTTAACACAAAAGCTCAGGGTATTCCGAGTATTAATTTCAATGTCAGTTTGTTGCAAGTAATAATGATAGTTTAAAACCAATCATATAAGACTGATTTTAATAAGATTTTTCAAATTGTTTGCTTGGGATGCTACAAAACACCATGGAATGAATGGCATAAGCAAGAAATAACAAAATATACTTTGTCGTTGTTTTGGCCCTACAAGTCTGAGATCAAAGGGCTGGCAGGCTCGGTTCCTTCTGAAGGAGGAGGTTGGGAAGAAGAATCCATTCCTACATTCTGGTGATTTCCTAGAAATCTTTGGCATTCCTTGACTTGTGGAAGTACCACACTGCTCTGCCTTCATCATATCTTTCACATATTTTTTGGGGGGGGGCATACACAATTTAACCCATAATAATATCATTCCTGCCACATTTTGTTGGCTAAACATATCCCATAGCCCACACAGATTTAAATGGTGGAGAAAAAACAGATACCCCCTCTTGCAAATCTTGCAATGTAATATTTCAAAGATTGTGGATATGAGAAAGCCGTTGATTGCAGCAATTATTGCAATCAATCTACTATAGCATTATCTTAATGATAATATGATTATGACTTCAGTGTAATTTTGGTGGCTGCCCGTCCACTCTATTTGACTGGAGACATAAAGTTATCCTGTATCTCTTGCCTGCGTAAGATTTGTCTATGTAGCTGGGAACTGGGGAAAAAAATCCTAATATCTCTGAATTAAAGAAGGGTCATTATGTTTTGTATCATGTTACATTTATTTCATGGGGAAAAAAAACTAATCACAGTGTCAAATCTAAGTTCCCAGAAAGCTGAAAACATTGCTTTGTGTGCTCTATGAGAGGCCAATTTGTATAGTCTGTATGGACTTTCTTCTATTCCAGATTGTAGTTTGGGTTAACTAATGAAAGACACAATTTTTCTTCTTGTGTTATTGTCCTTTAGCCTGAATTATGATTGTTACTCTTGTCTTTTAGTAGAGAAATTACTTTTTATACCTATAGATAGATTATGGATCCCCAAAACCTGAGTTGAATGTGAGATGGTAGATACTTCTCAATTCTCTACTCAAAATTCGGTGGTCTTCAATTTTGCACACAAATCTTCCCAAATTAAACATTTCTCATATTTTAAATGTTCGTTGATAAACATTTGGAAGAGCCAGGCACAGTGATGGATGCCAAAGACTCAATAGGGTGAGGCAGAAGAATTGCAAGTTCAAAGCCAATCTCAGCAAATTAGTGGGGGCCTAAGAAACTTTTGAGACCTTGTCTCAAAATTAATAATAATAATAATAATAATAATAATAATAATAATAATATATTTAAAAAGTACTGGGGAAGAAGCTCAGCAGTAATGTGCCCTTGGGTTAAAGTCCAGTACCAAAATAAATAAATAAACGCACAAAATAATTGATTAAAAATCAATATTTGGATTCAAGATACCATACTGATGTAACTCTGCTCATCGAGATAGCATTATATGATTTAGAGGAAGATGAGTGACAATATCTGGGGATCTTAAGTAGTCACCATAAGCCCCTCTACTGATTGTTTGCACTACAGTGATTTGAAGTGTAATCCTAACATTTTTCTGGTCATGAAGGCACTAAAATAAGTAAAGGGGCTTTGTCGGAGGAATGGAAGGTAACACCTAAAAGCAATGATTATCAACCCCTTATATGTATGATGGAAGGTGACTGTGTATAAGCTGCCAATCAATACCTACTTTTGCTTATTATCCCTCTGCTTCCAAGGGTTCTGTATTTGCAGATTCAACCAACTGTGGATGGAAAATACATAGAAAAAAGTTTCATGTTAAAAAAATATTTTTTCTAAAGTAAACTGTGTGACAGTGTATAATAGGCATGCAATTGCTAATTATTTCTATGACTCTAATAGCTCAGGGGGAAGGTGGGTGCAGACAAATTAATATAGTACAGGTTGTACTGGTTAATCATTCACAATTGTATATTAAATAGAATTTAATGAAGGGATTACAAAGAATGAAAATACACAGAGAAAAATCTAAGTAAAGATTGAAGCATGTGGGTGGGAGAGGGAAGGGTAACAGAAGATAAACAGGAAAAATAAATTGGACACCAAAGAGGAAGCTGAAATGGAACAGTTGTATGTAGGAGACAGTAGGTTTAAATTAATATTAATCAGTTAATAGGTTAATTGTCATTCAGTGGTTCAGACTAATTATTGCTGAAGTTTCTGTGATAGAGTCCTTTATGGGTGGAGTTTCAAACTTCAGAAACTGTCCGTTTTGGGGAGATCATTTAAAAGCAAACGTAAAAGGACACTGAAAATTAGTACAGCCACTTTACCTTGAAAAGCAATATGGAGATTCCTCAAAACTCTAGGAATGGACCAACCATATGACCTCGATATCTCATTAATTGTTTTGTTTTTGTTTTTTGTTTTGTTTTTTATCCAAAAGTACAAAAATCAAAATACTGATATAGGCAACCTCAATGTTTATAGCAGTTCAATTCACAATAGCCAAGTTATAGAACCAGTGCAGGTGCCCATCAACTAATGAATGGATAAATAAAATGTGTTCCACATAGTGAATGGAAGTTGACACATCCACAAAGGACAATGACATTGAACATCATGTGCTGTTAAATGGATGGGACTGATGGAATTGGGGAACATCATGCTAAATGAAATAAGCCATGCCAAGAAGTCAAGGATCAGATGTTTTCTGTCATATGTGGAAGCTAGATCAAACTAAAGGTAAAAAGGGGGCCCCTATGAAAACAGAAAGGAGACTAATAAAGTACAGGAAGAGAACTTAGGGGGAAGGAAGAGGGCCAGGAAGAGAGAAACTACAAATTTTAATTGACCATATTATGCTGTGTACATATACAAATATACCATGGTGATTTTTAATTTTGTGTATACCTATAAAGCATCAATTTTAGAAACAAAGAAAATCAGTAGAATAGAGGATTGGGAACAAAGGGAGGGAGAAGTAGAAGGAAAGAGAAAGTGTCTGGGTACTGACATGGAGCAAATTATACTGCATTCATGTGTGATAAATTCAAAATGAACCCCACTGTTGGGTATAACTGTAAAGCACTAATGAAAATATCTTTAAAAGAAAATAAAACAGATCTCATTCGATTTCATCCCTGGCCCAATTCAGACACCTTTTTTAACTTGAGATTATAAACAGAATCAAAACCTCACCTGTTCTGGAGATGAGAATGGGAATTAAATTGCTTTTCTCTCTCAGAATAGCTCTGTTGTTCTGTCCAGGGGTGAGTGTCACACTGTCAGGAAAATTGGTCAGCACCTTCATCTGCTTTGTCTATAGACTGATCTGGCTCAAATTTCAGATCTCATTTTGCAGGTCCCTGTCCCTGTGCTATGCTTAGGAGTGAGGGCAAGACTTCCCATCGAGTCCTGCTGAGAACGAGATTCTTGCCCTCTGTTATTGTACAGATCAGTTGTCAATTTCAGATGGAAGCTACCTTTGTTTCTCCCTACTCTGCAAGGTCCAAGCAGGGTACCAGTCTCTCTTCTATGCTCACGTTGGCTGTAAACACCAACCATCCAAGAAAACATACAGCCTAAGTGGTTGCTTGGTCTTGGACCAAACTTTCCTTCCTACCCCTTATAAGTGTATTGTTGTGTGTATTGGACTTTTATGTTATCCTCCGTTTCTCTGACATTTATTCTCATTTCTTTGTCTCTTATGTATGGATAATTGTTGAAAATAAAGCTCCTAAAGGGCTTGATTGCTGGAGAATCCTACTCCTTCTTTGTAAAATACCCTCACCAGTTTTGTTCTATTTTCTAAACGATTTCTGTTTGAACCTTCATGCATGAGGTTTAAGTGACTGACAGACCAAAATTATAGATAGGTGTGGTGGCACAGGAATGTTTTCCCAGGGATTCTGGAGGCTGATGCAGGAAGATCCCAGATTCCAGGCCAGGCTTGACAACTTAGTGAGACCCTGTCTCACAATTAAAACTAAAAAAGGGCTGGGCATCTAGCTCAGTGGTTGAGTGTTCCTGGGTTCAGTTCTGAGTTCTTTCTCCCAAAAAATTAAAAATTAGAATTACAACATCGGCCTATTGTGAAGTTGACAGTGTACTCATTTTCCCACATAAGTGTTTTACTTTTTTATGTTGTCATATTACTTATTTGCATCATTTTATCTGCACTTGAAAAAAAAAGAATATTTTTGGGCTGGGGATGTGGCTCAAGCGGTAACGTGCTTACCTGGCATGTGCGGGGCGCTGGGTTCTATCCTCAGCATCCATAAAATAAAATAAAGATGTTGTGTCCACCAAAAACTAAAAAATAAATATTAAAAATTTCTCTCTCTCTCTCTTTCTCTCTCTCTCTCTCTCTCTCTCTCTCTCTTGAAAAATGAATGCTTTCTCTTTGGTCTAGCATAAATTTTTTGAGCTTTCTTTTTTGTTTCATTCTCTTCCCTTTTTCCTTCTCTGAGTGAATATTTTCAGATGACCTGCATTTAAATTTACCGATTCTTTCTCATGATTGATCAAGATTTTCTATTACATTCTGCATTTCACTCCTTGTAATGTTCAGTTCCAGAATTGTCTTTTTCTTTTACTTCTGGCAATTTATCTTCTTCCTTTAGAAGTTTTGTGTTTTCTTGATTGACCTTAATCCTCATGTCTGTGCTTTGGAGTTTGTAACATCTGAAGAATTATGGAAATTTCCCAGTCTTTACAGAATGGCTTTTTCTAACAATGCCCTTCAGCAGCCAGAGATTCTGGGTGTCTCATATGCTATGGTCGAAGGGTGTCCTTGCTTAAAGAATCCTCTGTCAGGCTGCCCTGGTTTCTATATTTCATGTGAGCAGGACTGTTGCTCCTTCCGAGGTATAGTTTTTGAAACCTGGTTCCACTAGAGTAGACTACTGGTCAAGCCCATCGGGTGGATATGGACACTGGGTGTTTGAGTTGGGGTCCTGGGTCCTGTGTCCATGAAGGCTTTCTTCACAAAGCTTAGCCTGGCTCTTTGCTGAACATTGTTCTTGAGTATCCTGGGACTGGCCTTGAAGTTTTCTGCCTAAACAAAAGCCTTGCGCCAGACACTAAAGGTGTCTGCTCCTGGACACTGGTGCTACTGGAGACTAAAGGCAGAGCATCCTATCTGGAACTTGGGAGCTTAAGGCTACAGGGCCAGTGTAGAGCCAGGATGGCGTATGTCATCTGATGGTTTGGATCATTGTGATTGACCTGGTGCCTGGATCCACTGAACCTGGACTAGTACCTTGGACATTGAGATACTGATTCTGTGGGAGCTGTCCTTGCACTTGGGTCCATGAGGGCTGGCCTGGAGCCTGCAACCCGTGTGGGTGGTCTGGTTATGTCATTCACTGTGGGGGACCTGCCAGATGATTAGAGCTGCGGAGGCTGACTTGGTGTCGGGGAATGACTGAACCCTTCAGAGATGAGGACCTTCTGGTGTAGGGGGCAGTTCAGAGCAAAGGAACACTGAGGCCGATCATTCCCTGGTGAGGCCTTAGAGCTTTGGTCTGTGGCCGATGGTCCAGGGCTGTGACGAGCACAAAATGCAAGGCCACAGGGGCCAATGGGTGCTCTGTTTTCCTGGTATCTGGAGTTTCTGGCCTCACTCTGTGGTGGGAATGGATACCATGTATGTCAGGCAGGGCTGGAGCATTAGGTCCTGGGACCTAGCCTATCTCTGGGGTGTGCCTATAAAGGCTCAGTCTGCATATACTGGCCTTAACCCTGGAGCTCTGGAAGACTGCCTGGCTCTCAGTTCTACTGCTAGAGGCATGGTTTGGGGGTGCAAGGCAAAGGCCAATGCTCATTGCCTCTTACTTAGCCAACGAGAAGGTGTGTCTCTGCACAATGTGCTGACTGGGGTTTGCCAAAAAATAATGCAAATAATACAAAGTCTCACCCTTGCCCTCTTCAATGCATTGCCTCCCATTTCTGTGCTACTGCCACATGCAAAAATCCTTCCAGTATCTTTGAAAACAGTTCTGGGACTATCTTTATGAGTGATGTTTCCATGGAGAGATAAGAACTGGTAAGTCCCATTCCACCAAAGGGGAAAAAGGGGAAAGGGGGAGGGAGGGGAAGGGCGGGGGCATAAGGTAGGAAAGATGGTGGAATGTGATGATCATCATCACCCTAAGTACATGTATGAAGACAAGAAGGATGTGACTCTATTTTGTGTACAGAGATATGACAATTTGTGCTCTATATGTATAATATGAATTGTAATGCATTCTGCTGTCATATATAACAAATTAAATTTTAAAAAAATAAATCATTCCGTGAAATAAGAAAATCTGTGGAGAAAACAGGAGACCAATATGTGAATGATTTGGAATATCATTAAAGAAATAAAAACATATATTTAAAAAATGACTAAATGGAAATCCTGAAATTCACAATAAAACAGCAAAAATTAAAATATCACCACTGGATTTCAACAGCAAGTTTGAGCAAAAAGAATAAAGGATGAGTGAATGTGTATAAAGAACAATTTTAATATTCAATTCTGAATAACAGAAAACAAAAAATGAAGAAGAAAAATTAAGGACAGAGCCCAAGGGGCCTGTAAAGCATCATGAAGTGAATGACTGTACACATGAACAGAAGAATAGAGGGACAAGGGAAGATAATGAGTATTTGAAGAAACGGTGGATGAACACCCAAAACTTGAAGAAAGATGTGCAACTACAAATCCAAGAAGCTCAATAAGTGCCCAGTGGGATATAATCAAAAGGATTTAGACTGGTCCATATTATATAGTTAAGCTGTAGATGAAGAAGAGCAAAAGGAGAATCTTGAAAGTAGCAAGACGATGCTGACTATCCGGGTAAAGGATATCCTCAGAAAATTAAGATCTAAGTTTGATCAGGAACCACAAAAGCAGTGGAATGCCATACTTCAAATGGTAAAAGAAAAACTTGCTGTTAGAGGATTCTATAAGTAACAACACTGTCTTTAAAAATCAAAGAGAAATGAAGACATTCCCTGGTGAGCAAAACACTGAGGAAGATCTGTCATACAGAAATGCTAAGAGGAGTCCCAAAGGCTGAAGTTAAATGAGAAAGTATTTCAAATTTTTTTTAAAAAAAAATGAAGATTACAAGTAAAACTATGTAGCTAAAAATAAAAACTGTAACAAACATGTTTTTTTCATGAGAAAATGCTTTTTGTTTGCTCCATGATTTGGAACACAAAAGTATAGAACACTAATTATATAAGTATGTTAATAAACACACGGTCTATGAATATGGACTTGATGGGAATAAGAAAAGAATTGAGACAGCTGTTTAGGAGCATACATTTTATGTGCTATCGAAAATGATCATGTATCAATTCAAACGAACTAATTAATAAGTTGGGATGATATTAGTAAACATTAATACAGCTACTTAGAATATACTGGAAAATATACAGAGACAAAAGTTAGGATAAAGTCAAAGTGGTACAGTAGAAAAACCAGCTATGCAAAAAATAAGACACTGTTGGGGATATACATGAATGAAAACTAGATGATACAAATGGCCAAATGACAGAAGTGCAGGAATTCCTTATCAATAATCACCTTAAATATATTGGCATTGAGCTCATCAATTCAAAATCCTAGATATACAGAATGATTTCAAGAAAAAAAAATAAAAGTATAATTGAGACATGATCCAACTCTATGCTGTATGTAAGAAAATTCTGTTTTAGATCCAAACACTTCAACATAGGTTCAACACAGATTGAACATGGAAAGATGGAGAAAAGGAATTGCATTGAAATATTTTTAAAAAGACACCTGGGGGTGCCACCATTAATTTTAATTTTTAACTTTTTAAAAATTTGTTCATTGTAGTTATACACGACAGTAGAATACATTTTGACATAACACACATACATGGAGTATATCTTCCCTCTCTTGTGGTTGTACATGATATGGATTTATACTGGTTGTGATTTCACACATGAACATAGGAAAGTTATGTCCAACCAATTCAACTGTCTTTCCCATTTCCATTCCCTCATCCCCACTGTTCTCCCCTCTCCAATCCAGTGAACCTCCATCCCCCTGACCTTTTGAGAGCCACCATCCAAATGTCAGAGAAAACCCTCAGTCTTTGGTTTGTTGGGATTGGCATATTTCACTTAGCATGATGGCTTCCAGTTCCATTCATTTACTGACAAATGCTATAACTTAATTTTTCTTTATGTCCAAGTAATGTTAAAATTTTCATATGTACCACATTTTCTTTATCCATTCATCTATTGAAGGACACCTGGGTTGGTTCCGTGGGACAGCTATCATGAATTGAGCTGCTATGAACATTGATGTGGGTGTATCACTAGAGTAGGCTGATTTTTAGTCCCTTGGTTATATCTCATACTAGACAAAGGCACCATAAACATATATTGGAGAAAAGATAGCCTCTTCACCAAACAGTGCTGGGTACACTGGAAATCCATATGTAATAAAATGAAATTAGACCCCTCTCTCTCACCCACCACAAATATCAACTCTAAATGGATCAAAACCTAGGCATTAGACCAGAGAACCCCTATGCCTACTAGAAGAAAAAGTAGGCCCGATTCTCCATCATGTCAGCTTACGAACCAAATTCCTCAACAAGCCTCAGAAAGCACAAGAAGTAAAACCAAAAATCAATAAATGGGATTGTATCAAACTAAAAATATTCCTCATGGCAAAGGAAACAATCACAAATGTGAAGAGAGGGCCTACAGAATGGGAGAAAACATTTGCCACTTGCACCTCAGGTACAACATTTATCTCCAGGACATATAAAGAACTCAAAACACTTAAAACAAACAAAAAAACCACCACCACCACCAACAACAACAACAACAAAAAAACAAATAACCCCATAAATAAATGACCTAAATAAATCAACAGAAAATTCACAGAAGAATAAATACAACTGATCAATCAATCAATAAATATATGAAATAATATACAGCATCAAGAAAAATGCAAGATAAAACTGCACTGAGATTTCATCTCACTCCAGTCATAATGGCAATTATCAGGAATACGTGTAACAATAAATGTTGGAAAGGATGTGGGGGGAAAGCTACCCTCATATGTTGCTGATAGGAGTGCAAATTGGTGCAACCACTCTGTAAAGTGGTATGGAGATTCCTCAGAAAACTTGACCCATTTATCCCACTCCTCAGCATATAACCAAAGGACCATCTGCCACCATTAATTTCAAAAGATGTTGGCTTTAAGTGAAAATTGTGACAGAAGAAGGGTATGCATATAACGTTCAATTCATCAAAAGAGGAAAACAATTTTAATATGTAGGCCACATGCAACACTACCAGAATCAAGTGGGCAGAACTTTAGGGAAAACACAGCATTCTTCAACAGAGGCTAGAGAATTCCACATCCTACTTTAACTAATGCATGAAACCCTATAGCGAGGATCTGTAAGTAAATAGAGCACTTGGACACACCAAAACACCCACAAAGCAAGGCCTCAACAGAAGCATAAAGAACATTGCATCCAATGAGAAAAGAATAAAAACTAAGTTTGGGGGCTGGGGCTGGGCTCAGCGGTAGCACACTTGCCTGGCATGTGTGAGGGATTGGGTTCTATTCTCAGCACCATGTATAAATGAATTTAAAAAAAAAAAAGTTTAATCACATGGAACATTCACCACAATATACCCTGATGGGGCCATGAAAATTTCTCAATACTAAAAATAGTGAAATCATACAAAACCATTTTTTCTGAACACAGTAAAATGAAGCGAAGAAAACAATCACCAAAAGAAATCTCCAAAACTGCTAAATGTGATGAAATAAACAGTGGCTGTGCAAATAAGTAAAGATTAAATAAGGAGGGAAACTAGCAAATACATTCAGAGAATATAAATAAAAATAGGATGAAGCAAAACAACGAGATACTGAGAAAGTAGTGCTCAAACAGAAGTTTGATTTTTTTTTTCTTTTTGTTTGTTTTTATTGATTTTATTCTTTTAAATACAGGACAGCGGAATGCATTACAATTTTTATTACACAAATATAGCACAATTTTTCCTATCTGTATATAAAGTATGTTCACGCCAATCCATGTCTTTATACATGTACTTTGGGATTTTTGGCATTACAATTCTTAATACACATATTTATCACAATTTTTCATATCTCTGTTTGTATATAAAGTAGGTTGACACCCAATTGGTGTTTTCAGATGTGTAGTTTGAAAATAATGTCCATCACATTCCACCATCCTTGCTAATCCCCTGCCTCCTCCCTTCCTTCCCTCCCCTCTTCCCTATCTAGAATTCATCTATTCCTCCCATGTTCCCCCCTCCCTACCCGACTGAGTCAGCCTCCATATATAACATTCGGCATTTGTTTTTTTGGGATTGTCTAACTTCTTTTAGCATTATCTTCTCCAATGCCATCCATTTACCTGCAAATGCCATGATTTTATTCTCTTTTATTGCTGAGTAAAATTCCATTTTGTATACATACCACATTTTAAATCCATTCAGCCACTGAAGGGCATCTAGGTTGGCTTCACAGTTTAGCTATTGTGAATTGGGCTGCTATACATATTGATGTGGCCGTGGCCCTGGAGTGTGCTGTTTTTAAGTCCTCTGGGTATAGGCCGAAGAGAGGGATAGTTGAGTCAAATGGTGGTTCCATTTGCAGATTTCCAAGGAATCTCCATACTGCTTTCCATATTGGCTGCACCAATTTACAGTCCCACCAGCAGTGTATGAGTGTACCTTTTTCCCCACATCCCCTCCAACACTTATTGTTGTTTACGTAATAGCTGCCATTCTCACTGGAGTGAGATGATGTCTTAGAGTAGTTTTCGATTTGCATTTCTCTGATTGCTAGAAGTTTATACCTGTAAGTGCCTACATTAATTTAAAAATGTAGATTTTTATATCCATATTCTAACTCAATACCTTAAAGAAATACAAAAATTAGAGCAAATGCATTTCCAAGGCAACAGAAAGATAAAAATAGTAAAGATCAGAACACAGGTAATATAAAAAAAGAAAGAAAAGGGAAAAAAAAATCAACAACACAATGCTAAGCATTCCCACAAGCAAATGTTGTTTTTTTTTTATTAAAAATCCAGAAAATTGATACAACTTTACATAGAATTACCTAGGAAAAGAGGAGGGGAGGTGCGAATATCAAGTAAGAACTGAACACACTGACATTGCTACAAATTTAAAGATAATATAGATAAGTGGGATGCCACTAAACTTAAAATATTTTGCACAGATAAGGAAATGATTAAAGCATGAAGAGAGAGCATGCAGGATGGAAGTTAACTTGGCCAGTTACATCTCCATTAGGGGATAAGTATACAGAATTTACAAAGAACACAAAAAGCATAACACCAAAAAAATAATAACCCAATAAATAAAAATGCAAAGTAACTAAGGAGACATTTTTCAAACGAAGAAACAAACAAACAAAAAACTGAGAAAATGTTCAATGCATCTAGCAATCAGGTATATGCAAATCAAAACTACACTAAGAATTCATCTCAATCCAGTAGGTATGGCAATATTCAGGGATATGCAGAAAAACTAACTGCTGGTGAGAGTGTGGGGAGAAAGGAACACCTGTACATTGTTGGTGGGACTGCAGACTAGTACAACCAGTCTGGAAAGCAGTATAGGGATTGCTCCAAAAATTAAGGATGGAACTTATATAATACCCTGCTAACCCACTCCCGTGTATTTTCTCCAAAAAAAACTAAAATTGGCAAATTACAGTGATACAGCAACATTCAACATTCATGTTTATAGTAGCAGAATTCACAATAGGTAAGATATAAAATCAACCCAGATGCTCATCAATAGATGAATGAATTTAAAAAATTGTGGCATATATATGTTTATATTCCACAATATCTTATGTTTAATGCTTTCAGTCATATGTGGAAGCTAGATTAAAATAAAGAAATGAGGGAAGGAAAGATAAGATTACATAAAGACCAGTGGGTCGCAAGGCTGAGAAAGGAGGATCACGATTTCAATGACAGCCTCAGCAATGGCAAGGTGGTAAGCGACTCAGAGGGACCCTGACTCTAAATAAAGTACAAAATAGGGCTGGAGATGTGGCTCAGTGGCCGATTGCCCCTGAGTTCAGTTCTCAGTACCAAAAGAAAAATTAAAATTACATAAAGTCCCAAAATTTAATAACCAAGAGGAAGGATATCTAGTTGAGTAGAAGGAGGAGAATGGCGAAGGGGAAGAAGGAGGGGTGGAAAATGGGGAGTGAAAGGGGGGATTTCATGAATAGAATTTGATTTCCGTGCATATATGAGTTTGTTGGCATGAACCCAACTCCTGTGTATAACCATAAATCTCTAATAGTAATAACAACAGAATATGAAGATATGACACGATAGAAACTATACTCAATCTTATACCAGCAGATTATATAGCCGAATGAAAAGGCCAATTCCCTACATGCACACAGATTAGCAAAACTAATACAAATGTAATAGGAAATCTGAGCAAGCCTAAAGCAAAGCAAAATGACAAAAGTGATTGGGTCAATAATCAAAAACCTGTCAACAACACAAAAAAATCTCTGAACCAGCTGGCTTCACAGGTGAGCTCTATCAAAATACAAGAATTAACATGTATTCTTCTCATACTCAATTAAAAGCAGCAGTGAGTGAACAACCAAACCCATTCAATGAGGCCAACAACAAAGGCAAATCAGCACACGAATCTATGCACACCACCTCCTTACCAGCAAATACTAGCACTTTTCAACGTCAAAGCATCCTACAAAGTTACAACAAGCAAAACCATATGATAATGGCACAGGCATAGACTTAGATCAACTGAGTATTATTGAGAGGCAAGATATAATCCCATACATCAATGACATATGAAGTTTGGCATGGGAGCCAATTATGTTCATTGGGTAAAGAAGGTTCTCTACAATAAATGTTTATGGGGGCCTCATGGGGCATGGACATGAACCCCATGCCAGCATTGATCTACTTGACTCTCAACCTCTGTGCTGTTTCTTACACCAAAAAAGGCCATTGGTTAAAGGTGCATATATACACTTTCATTTTGGCTCATTGTTTTTAATTGGTTGCTCAGATACCTGGAGGCTTAGGTTCCCCCAGTTCAGTTGAGCTACTGACCAGGACAACTGGATATCCACATACAAAGAACTGCAGTTGAGACCTACCTCACACCATGATATAGAAAAAAACTAATTAATAAATGGATTGTACATCTATATGTTCTTGGTGTTTCATTGTAAACATAAACACAGCCACAGAATGGGAGAAATATATGAAGACAATACATTTGATAAGTGTCAATAATCTAGAACACATGGAGAACATCACTTTGAAAAGACAAATAAAAATTAATTAAGAAATGGGCAAAGGGGGGCTGGGTTTCTGATTCAGTGGTAGAGCTCTTGTCTAGAATTTGTGAGGCACCGGGTTTGATTCTCAGCACCACATATAAATAAATGAATAAAATAAAGGTCCATCAATGTCTAAAAATACTTTTTATTTTTTATAAATGGGAAAATAACAAGAAGAGACATTTGTCCAAAGAAGATCAGCAAATGTCCAACAATCATATGAACGGACACCCAACATCATTAAGCATGGTGGAAATACAAACAAAACAAAACAAAAATCACAGTAGGACAGTACTTCTTATGCACAGTGCTATCTATTTTTGGACAGATGGAGTATAAGAAGTGTTAGAAAGACTGTGGAGAAATTGGAACTCTTTACTATTGGAAACGTAAAATGGTTCAGTGGCTGCCATGGTGGTTTTTCCCAAAAGTTAAGCCACATTACCATATGGCACAGTGATCCAACTTCTAGGTTTATACCTCAAGTAACCAAAATCTGGAACTCAAACAAATACTTGTATTTTGATTTTTTTTCACAGCAACGTTTTTCTCACATGATAGAACCAATGCAAAAGTCCATCAAGAGATGAATGGAGAAGTAAAGTGTGGTATATATGTGAAATGGAACAATATCCAAGACTAAAAAGTAATGAAATACTGATACATGTGTCAATGTGCATAAAACTCAAATTATGCGAGACACAAGAAGTCGCATATTGTATGTTCCCACTTGTTAGGAAATATCTAGAGGAGTCGTTCCACAATGACCAAAAGAACATTTTTGGTGGCTAGGTTCTCAGGGAAGGGGAGAATGAAGACTGCGTCATGTTTAGCTGTTTTCTTCTAATAGGATGAAAATTATTTAAGACTAGATAGAGGCAGTGGTTTCATGGCACTGTGAATGTGCTAAGCACCATCAAATTGTTAAATTCTAAAATTGATTAATTTAATTTAATGTCCTTTGATGTCCACTTATAAAAGCATACTAAAACAATTATAAGGATAGTAGGATTGATAGTCCTTGCCACACTCCTAAATGAACAAAAGAAAATACAAAATGAGTTGAATATTACAATTGGTGTCCATGTATAAGCGTATGCATAAGCACAGTGGAAATATGACTGAGATTTGCAAAAACTGCAAATAATTGGGTTATTTTGACCTTTTATAAAGCAAAATGTTCTTATAATATTTTAATAACATTCTATGAAATCGTGGCTATGGACTTTCAGATTTCCAAGAAGAGTAATCTACACAACTAGGAAGTTTCTTGAACTCAAAGTGGAGAACACTCAAGCAGATTACAACACAGACACATCAACATGAAACTCTTGAAAATGAAAGATCAAGAGACAACCTTAAGAGCAGAAAGACAGAAGTGGATCATCATGTATGTCGAGTCTTCAGTAAGGTCAACAGCTCACTTTTCATTAGGACTATGGATATTAGAAGATGATGGGGTGAAATATTATAAGTCCCGAAGGAAAAAGTCTGCCAAGCAAGAATTCTATACCTAGCATAGCTATAACCCGTAAACCTGATAGAAAATTGGAGATATTTGTACATAAAGAAAATCATGAAAGAATTTTCTTTAGCAATCCTGGCAAAAATGGAAATGGGCTCCAGTTTGCCCTGGTTTTCCACTCCCTCTTCATTGGAACTCCAGGGACCATGGCTGACTTCTTTTAATGAGGCAGATCAAGATCAAGAATGGTATGGTGACAATCAAGAGAGCAAATGACTGGTCAATGGAAAAGTGATGAACAAAAAAGCAGAAAAATTACAAGAAAAACATTTAAATGGATGAAAGCTGAAGGTGGTGACAGTTATGCCTTTGAAAAAGCATTCAGAGGTTCTGCTAGAGTCGCACATGATGACCCCAGTTTGCCAGCGCAGGTTAGAGGCCCCCTATACCAACCTTCAGCAAATGTTGGAAAGAGGAAAAGACTTGAAGGGAGCTCAGGAATATAAAGAAACACATTCGTTACTGTACTCAGTGGAGATAGAGGCCTGACACTTTTATGTATGGAGTGTCTTCTACCTTAAAGCTTAGGATCTGTTCTGCAGTTCTTTACATTTGACCACTGGTCTTCTGTGTTCGAGTAGTACTCAGGGAGTCCTTTAGGCTGCAATGAAGTGAGATGCAGTGAAAGCAATGTTAAGAAGGCATAAAGCTGTGAAAAATTATTGTAGATAAAAAAATCCTTAAGGTGATAATTCAAACATCCAACTGAGGGCATGAGAAAATGCTGACCAAACAGAATTCACAACAAGCAGAAGAAAAGAGATAAGATTGTCAGGGAGAGAAGTTGAGAACTAAGAAATGAAAAAGAAAATTAGCATAGCCAAAATTCGTCCTTTGATAATATCTGCAAAACTGACAATAAATCACTTAGATGAAACACAAAGAAATGGAGAGGAATTAAATAATTAAATTATAAATGGAAGATGGAACATTACCATTGGCCTTTAATAAAATAAATAAGTATGGACAAAATTCCTAGAAAGACATAAGTTGTCAAAACTGTGTAGGAAGAAAAAAGGATAATCTGTATGTAACAAGGGAATAGATGGTATTAGAAGTAAAACAATAAATAGAAGTAGAACAAACAACAGAGCTGGCCCAAAAGGAAATCCCATGGGCCAGCTGGCTACACAGGTGAACTGTAAAAACATTTGAAGATAAGTTAACAGTACACATTCACAAATTCCTGCCCAAAATAAAGGGAGAAGGAATGTTTTTCTACTCATTTTAACCATTACCTTGTTAACAAACCAGATAGTAACATTGGTAGAAAAGGAAAAACAAAAAAGGACTCCAAAGTCAAAAGAGAAGGGACTTCTTAAACTTGATTGAGGGTATCTAAGGAAAACGCAAAGGTAACAGCAAACTTAATGGTGAAAGGGGAGTTTCCTGCCTAGCATTACGAACAAAGAGAAGTGTCCTGGCACCATCTGTATTCAACATCATACTGGAGGTTCTAGCTAGGGAAAGTAGGAAAGAAAAAGAAAGGGAGGGCAACCAGATAGCAAAAAAAAAAAAAAAAATGAGTTAAGTGATCATTCCACGATCTTGTGTGTAGTTAATACACAAGAATCCACAAAACTGTCGGGGTAATGCACCTTCCCCCTAAGATTCCAAGAAAGAAGACCAACATACAAAAAGCTTCTGTACTTCCATATGCTAGTAATGAAAATGGAATTGGAAAGCTTTCATTTAGACTAGCATTGAAAGGAATAAAATCATTAGGATTAAATTTAACAAAAGAGGTGCAAGGACTTGATTGCACATGGGAAGAAACAAAAATAAAGTTTTTGAAAAGATTCAAGGCTTTCAATGTATGGGGAAACAAATGCTGTTCACATATAGGAAGACAGTATTTCAAGACAGAAATATTCCATCTGTAGTTTAAATGAAACTCCTATCGACACCTCAGTTGACTGTTTCACTGACACTGCAAAGCTGATACTAAAATTCCTATAGAGAAAAGATGAGCAAACTAAGCTCAGCAACATGGCAGAATGGAATTTTCCAGAAAAATAAATCTGGACAGCTATCCCTGCACAAAATTACCTTCATCAGGGAGCTAAGGAATCCGGGTGATAGGTTACAGCATGTGGGTATAGCACAGATTTAAAATAGACCCCTTGAAGAAGGTAGAAATGACAGCTTCACACTACCTGTGTCACCTCTCCTGCCGACTAAGGATGATAACCTCAGAAAAGTTACCCTCAACATGCTGAAAAGAAAATGAAGTGAACCACTGACAGTATCACAGATCCCAGAACCATGCCTAGCTCAGTGAAACTCAGTGCCAGTGTAGAACCTGTGGAACCAGGCTACAGGCTGGCTTCTACACACTCACGTTTCTGTTCACACCCAGCACCAGGCTGGTTGCAGGCTCATTTACCAAGCCTTTCTGGTGTCCACCAACAGCCTGTGTGCCTGGGTTCTGGACTGACATTCTAGACGACCCAGCATGCCTGCCCAACCATTGTTGGGCCACCCCCACAGACCCAGGCTCTAGGCCCACCCCAGCACACCTACGTACCAGCCACCTATGCACCACATACTGAACCCAAGCATTAGGCCATACCACACAAGCACTCCAGCAGCAAATTCACCCATGAACTCTGAAAGATGGCCTGCTCAGAATCAATCTCTGGATCTACTGAATGCCAAATGATTTTCCCTGAATAATCTGGTCTCTGGAGACCAAACCGGTGCCTTCCCCTTCACAGAAACCAATGCATGACCACAAGTATCATGAACAATCAGGGAATCACAACACCAGCAAAATGCCAATGTACAGCACCAGTACATGACCCTAAAGATGTCATTGCTTGACAATGTATTCCAAATAAATGACTTAAGTCAGATCATTAAAATGCAAAGGAACACAAATAGATAATGAACATTAATGCTGGGCACAGTGGTGCATGCCTGTCATCACAGCGCCTCGAGAGGCTGAGGCACTATGATCACGAGTTCAAAGCCACCCTCAGCAGGTGAGGGTGCTAAGCAACTCAGTAAGACCCTGTCTCTAAATAAGATACTGCTGATAGTCTTTGGTTGGGGTACTCCTTTTCATGTGATGAGTCACCTTTCGCTTGCTTGGGGATGTGGCTCAGTGGTCGAGTGACCCTGAGTTCAATTCTGGGTCCCTCACCCCCCATCAAAAGAAAAGAAAATGAATATTATCAAGCAAACAATGCAAAAATAAAACGAGAAGACAAAACAAAGCGATATAAATCATGAAAGAAACAAAAACAGAAATTCCGGAATGCAAGAACACAATGACCAAAATAAAAAATTCCATAGAGAACTTTCATAGCAGTTTCCATCATACAGAAAAATGGATCAGTGAGCCCAAAGAGAGGAGCTTTGTAATTTAGCCAGTTGGAGGAATGAAAAGAAAACCAAAGAGTGCAGGAAGCCCATGAGTTTTATGGGGTGCGATCAAATGAACTAATATATGCATTATGGGAGTATAATAAGGTGGAGAGGAAGAGAAAGGGGTGGAAAAGCTTATGTAAAAATAAAACAGCTGAACACTTCCAAGACTTGAGGAGCAATAGAGTAATACAGACAGCCAGTATCACCCCAAATCAGGCAATTTATGTGTTGTCACCAAAATGGCAGCATAGAAACAGTGAGATTTCTCTCTCCCACAGGAAACCAATTACAACTACCCTGTGGCAAACTTAGAGCCAACACATTACTGAGACACTGTATTATAATCAAACTTTTCTAAACAATGAATAGGGAGAATTTTGAAAGAAGCAAGAGAAAGGTGACTCATTACATGAAAAGGAATACCCCAACTCAAGACTATCAGCAGAATTCTCAACAGAAGGGTGTCCTTTGGGAAAAAAATGGAAGGTACAGATATCCCCACACAGAACAAAATAGCTGTCAGACTTCATCACCCTGGAAATGCCTTACAGCAATTACTAAAGGGAGTTCTTGATGTTAAAGGAAAAGACACTAACAACATGAAATCATGTCAAAGTACAAAACTCAGTGTAAACAAACTATATATATATATATATATATATATATATATATATATATATATATATACACACACACACACACACACACACACACACACAGTCAAGTTTCAAATACAGTTATGCTTTAATGGTGGTACAAATATAACTACTACTTCTGGTTATGTGGAAAAGAAATACACTCCTGAACAATGGGGCCAAAGAAGAAATCAAAGGAGAGATAAATGGAATGTGTTCTTACCAAAACAGCAGAACAGATACAGAATATAAAGAGTAGACCTTTTGTTTGTTCCAAGATGTCACTGTAAAACAGACACTGGTCACCAAAGATATTATGTAAGCCTCATGTTAACCACAGAGGGGAAATCCTTAGTAGGGGCCAAAGAAGAAATTAAAGGAGAAATAAATGGAATGTGTTGTCACCAAAACGGTGGAACCGAAACAATGAGCCTTCACTCTCCCACAGGAGGCCAGAACACATCAGAACTTGAAACTGAGTCTGTGACCATCCCTTTAGGCCAGAGAGCAGTAGAGAGCTGGGTCTGGGAGTGAATCATAAGAAACATCAGCAATTCTGACAACACCCCCTCCAACAGCAACAAGTTCTGTGAGGAAAATTCCATGCAGTCTTCCAGTTTCAAGGCTAAACAAATATGTTGCTACATCAGCTACCAGGAGGGTTGCCAAAGCCTGTAGGATCAAGGCTCCTTAAGACAGCTGAAGCAAAAATAAAACTAAATATGAAGCAGAGGTGGGGCTAGTCAGAGCTAGGCACAGACCTCTGGTAATTTCTGAGAGGCTCTATCGAAATGCGCCATGCTGCAGGAGACCTGCCTTACTGGTCCTTCAGAAGGGAGTCCCACGCAGGCCTTCCTGTGCATTCTCACTGTATGTTAGGGTTCCTCTTCAGGATCATTTAGATCTTACATCTTGCTCAATTCAAAATCATTAAAAAATTGTCAGCAACCTGAGCTTAGCTCGCCATCTTGTGTCTAAAGGAGGCATTTACTTTGGATTAAGGGAATTCAGCAACCTGTCTGTATACATCACTAGAAAGATATAACATTAAAAACAGGCACAGATGGAACGGCAAGGTGCCGCAACAAAATCAGCTCCATGCTCTCCTCTTCCTCCATGAAGAGGAATCAAAATAAATAAATGGATGCATTTATTTAAATAATGGATGCTGACACTGGACTTCAGCAAGGTAGAGTTGAGAATGCGTAAAGACACAGAGACCTGGAATAGCAGCATAGAGGATGGGATATAATACACTGGCAACCACAAACCCAGTTGCCCAGATGGAGGGACACCCTACTTCAGGGGAAAAGTGAAGGAGGGGGTCCCACCGGGCCTCTTCATTGTGCAAGCAAAGAACCTCCGGCACAGATGGCGTTAACCCAACCCTATTGGCTTGGAAAATCCAAAAGGAAATTCTTAGAGTCTGAATCGTAGCTTTTCTCCTAATAAGGAACTTGAAATGTTATGCACTCAATTCCTGGAGCACGGATTGCTGCAGCATGCACAAATTATTGGAACTGGAGCTACAACCATAACCCAATATTGACATCATGCTGCTGGGCCTGAGGGCACTTGGTGGCCCCAGCCACCTCGGTAATAAATTCAAGGGTCAAAGTCAGCCACATGATACCCTATTTGATTCAAGTCACAAAGGTAGTCTGAATCACCTTATAATTTTTCTGAGCCAATTCCCTGATAGACCAGAGCCACTTCTACAGTCCCGGCCACCACTGGGCCTGAGTGGACATTCCACTCCACGATTAATGTCCCCAACTCTTGTGGACCAACCTTAACCATCCAATCTCTTAAAACATAAACATTCACATACACATACATGCATACATACACAAACATAAACACACACTTATGGTAATGAGTCAGGCTATAAGACGAGAACTTTTCTACTAGTTCTTTGGAAGGGAGTCACATGCTGGTTTTGCCATGCATTCTGAGTGCAGCTTTGTGGGTAGTTTCCAAACAATTTAGGTTGAACAGTTTGCCAGTTTCAATTTTTTTCCCAATATTGTGAGGGCTTTATACCACAGCTGAAGAATCAACCCACTGTACTCCCTGCTTCTTCCATCATCAACTTCACTGTGGCAGTAGTCACACATTGGGTGAACCACCCATATTTCTCAACATGCTACTCCATCCTGTATGACCAGTGTCCTCCCATAGCCCCTGGAGACAAAGGGTTCTCTCAACCCACCACCTCATGCACCAAAATCAAACTACTGGAATAAAGCCAAATAACCTATAAGAACACTATTGCATGACAGCCAACTGGAGCCAAATTCAATGTAGTGTCACTTACAAAACCAACACCCCAGGTCACATCTTCAAGAGAAAGACATTTACAACCAGCATCAGCTTATAAAGGTGTTAAGACAATCGTACACCAGATATGCATATCTTGATGTACTGTCCCAAGAGATATGAAAAATATAAAACAAAGTAACATGACACCAACAGAACAAAATAACTGTGTACCATTAGACATCAAAGGAAATAATATTGAACAAATGCCTGATTAAAAGTACAGAAAACTGATGATAAGAGAACAGGAATCAAGAGAACACAGATGGACAACTCAATGACAATAAGAAGAAAATATCATGATATGAGCAAGAATTTTGGAAGAGGATGAAGATCTTGAAAAAGAGCCAAAGAGAAATAAAGGAAGTGAAGAACTCAACACATCAAGAGAAATACAAATGAAATCCTCCAAAACAGTGTGGGTTCCAAGAAAGTCTACTTTTGATCAAGCACAGGAAGGAACAATATCCCTATCAGTATTTGCAGGATCCCTGTCAGAACAAAAATATAGGGGTAAAATGGCAGACTTCTGGATGTAATGGACAGACTTATAGATTTCAAGGCCTTTTGGAAAACATAAAAAAGGAATACTCACATTTATTGCATAAATGAAGGTGAAGAATATAGAAATCCTATTCAAAGAAATCATAGTTGGAGTCATCCATAACCTCTTGGGACAGATATATACATGCATACGTGGGAGGTCCGCTGAAATACAAAGAGATATGACCCATAAAGTTTGTCACAGTGGAATATTTTAGACAAACTGTTACATGTAGGAGATAAGGAAAGAACTGAAGAAACTGGATAAGTGTTCAGTGTAGCCCCACTAGACAAACCACATGCTTCATAGAAGAAAACTTACAGGTCAGGAGGAAATGAAATGACATCCATGTTGGGAGAGAAAATGAATGCCAACCAAGTAATCTATAGTCAGAGAGGCTCTCTTTTGTGGAAAAATAATTAAGACCATCTAAGACAAGCAAAAGCTGAAAGTCTTAATCAAAACCATGTTAGCCTTACAAAAGATGTTTAAGGGATCTCCACATCCAGAAGTGAAAGAAAGATCACTGTCATCGTGAAAGTATAATGGTCCATCCAAAAGAGCAAGTACACAAAGGAAAAACAAAAATAACCAAATATATTTGGCACAGTAAACAAAAAACCCATGGATATGAATGAGAAAAGTAGAGGAAGAACAAAGCATATTGAGAAAGAGAGAGAGAAAATTAACAAGATGACAGGAATATATGCTGACCTTTCAATAATAAACATTCTTGTTAATGCACTTAATTCTCCCAAGTAAAAGATATAGTCTTGTGGAATAGAAAACAACAACTACTACCCATGGTATGCTATCTATAAAAACACACTACTCAAGAAACTACAAACAGAGACTAAAGCAAAATAATGGAAAAATCATTCATCAAAAAATCAATTCAAATTAAGCAACACAAAACAGACATTTTTATAACAAAGTAACCAGGAGAGGGAGAGAGAGAGAGAGAGAGAGAGAGAGAGAGAGAGAGAAACTGTGAGAAGAGTCAAGGACGACCACCATATAATAATCAAGGGATCACTGCTACAGGAAGAAAATGAGTGTAAGTGCACCTGCCCCTAATGTTGGAGCACCCAGTAACACTATTAGATCTCTTGGGAGAGATAGGATCCAGTAGAGTAGTAGTAGGTGACTTCAACACCTTACTTTCACCAGTAGACAGATCATCTGGACAAAATATCAATATAGAAATTTCAGATTTAACCTACCCTACAGAATAATGGGCCCCAACAGAAAATTAAAGGATATTAAGCCAAAAAACTGAACAGCATGTGTTCTTTTCCTCAGCACATGAAACAAATACAAGACTTACAAAAGCCAAAAGGCAACCTTTCTGATCACAATAGAATAAAACTAGAAATAAAAATTAAAACAAAATACAGTTTGAATCTATGCTAAAATATGGAGTCAGAAAATGACATCCTGCTTGAATAATGTGTGATAGAAGCAATCATTAAGGAAATATAAAAAATGTTTTGCCCCCCCCCAATGAAAATGAAAATGAAATATGACATACTAAAAGTTATGGGATAAAGGAAAATTGTGATCATGAGGGTATTTGATAACAATAACTACCTACATCAAAAAAAAAAAGATTTCAAAATGCAGAAGAATAGAAAACACCTAACATTGCATACCAAGGATCTAGGAAAGAAAGAACAGAGCAATCTACTCTGAGCAGAAGACGAGAGATAACATCAAAGGAGAAATAAGTGAAGACTGAAAATAGAATATAAATGATCTGTGACATGCAGAGATATTTTCTTTAAAAGTTTAAAAATTATTAATAAAACTTTATCGAGAATAACAGGTGAAAAATGCTATACAGATTTAATGGAATTTCTATTGAAAGTTCAAAGACATTCTTCATAGAAGTAGAACAAGCATTCATGAAAATCATTTGGAAAGATAAGGGAGCCAGAATAGCCAAAGCTATCCTTAGCAAGAAACGTGAAACAGGAGGCAACACAGTACCAGACGTTAAATTATAGTACAGAGCTGCAGTAATAAACACAGCATGGCATTGGCACTAAAGCAGACACATACAGCAATGGTGCAGAATAGAAGACACAGAGACAAACCCCCATAAATAGAGTTATCACATACTATACAAAGGTGCAAAAAATACATTGGAGAATGATTGCTTCTTCAACAAATGATGCTGGGAAAACTGGAAATTCTTATGTAGGAAAATGAAATTAAACCTCTATCTCTTACCCTGAAAAACACTCAACTTAAAGTGGATCAAGGACTTAGGGATTAGAATAGAGACACTGTGCTTAATGGAAGAAAAAGTAGGCCCAAATCTACATCATGTCAGCTTAGGAACTGACTTCCTTACCAAGATTCCTAAAGCACAAAAGTAAAATTAAAAAAGAAAAACATTAAATCAGATGGAGTCAAACTAAAAAGCTTCTTCACAGCAAAGTAAACAATCACAAAGGTGAAGAAAGAGCCTATAGAATGGGAGAAAATCTTTGCCACCTGCGCCTCAGATAGAGCATTAATCTCCTGGAGATATAAAGAACTCAAAAAACTTAGCAACAAAAAACAAACAAACAAACAAATAAATAAATAACCCAATCAATTACTGGGCTAAGGAATTGAACAGAAACTTGACAGAAGAAGAAATACAATCAATCAACAAATATACGAAAAAAAATGTTCAACATCTCTAGCACTTAAAGAATTGCAAATTAAAACTGCACTGAGATTTCATTTCACTCCAGTCAGAATGGCAATTATCAAGAATACAAGCAACAATGAATATTGTCAAGGATTTGGGGAAAAGGTACACCCATACCTTGCTGGTGGGAGTGTAAATTGGTGCAACCCTCCTATAAAGCAGTGTAGAGACTCTAGTAAACTTGGAATGGAACCACTATTCAACCAAGTTATTCCATTCCGCGGCATATACCCAAAGGACATAAAATCAGCCACATCAACACTTATAGCAGCTAAAATCACCATAACTAAACTTTGGAACCAAATTAGGTGCCCTTCTACAAATGAAAGGATAAAGAAAATGTGACACATACACACACACACACACACACACATACATATACATACAATGGAATATTACTCAGCCATAAAGAAGAAGGAAATTGTTGAAATCGCTGGTTAAAGGATGGAACTGGAGAATATCATACTAAGTGACTTATATAAGTAAGCCAATCCCCCAAAAACAAGGGCTGAATGTTTTATCTGATATGTGGTTGCTAACTTACAATAAGGTAGGTAGAGAAGAACAGAAGTACTTCGGATTAGACAAAGGGGAATAAAGGGGAGGGAGCTAGAGTGGGGATAGGAACGATAGTAGAATGAATTGAACATTACTATCCTATATGCATATATGGCCACACCCAATGTAATTCTACATCATGTACAACCAGAAGAATGAGAAGTTATACTCCATACATGTATAGTATGTGAAAATACATTCTACTATCATATATAACTAATTAGAAAAAAATTAAATATTATGAAAATTATTAATTTAAAAAAGAATAGCGGGGGTTGGGAGAAAGATTGGGCACCCACAGAAAATATGAGATGAAAAAGGAGACATTACATCCCACAGAAAGGATCTTTAGGGACAATTACGATGAAATCTATGCTAATGCATTTGAAAAGGTCAAAGAAATGGACAATTTATACATAACCAATCAAAGCTGTAATTATGGGAATATAAAAACCTGAATAGGTCAATGAAGCATAATAAGTTTGAATCAGCCCTAATACATTCACCAAAAAGAAAAGTCCGAGGATTTGGTCGCTTCACTGCCAAATTTCACCAAACATTTAAGGAAGAACAAATACTGATAGTCTCAAACTGTTCCAAGGATTTGGAAGAGAACCCATGCTTCCAAATTCATTCTATAAGGCTTGATATCAAAACATAATGAGAACACATCATCAAGAAAACCATGGACTGAAAACCATACATCTGAAGAATACAGTTGTTATAATAAGTGAAATAAAAGCTAATTCAATCTAGCAGCACATGAAAAAAGGCCATTCTCCATGCTCAAACTGAAATTATTCCAGGGATGCAAAGATGGATCATCATACACACAAAAATAAATGTAATGCATCACATCAAAAGAATGAAGGCTAAAACTGGTATGATTATCTCAATAGGTAAATAAAAAGCTTTCAAAAACATTCAAAATTACTTCATGATAAAAATCTACCAAATTGGTTAAAGAAATGTTGATCACACTTGAACATGATCAAGGCCATATGCAGCAAACTCACTGAGCAACCTCCTACTGAATGGGGAAAAGATATTTTTTCCTATATGAGTCATTCAATAAACTACCGGAGGTTTTGGCCAGAACAGTTAGGCAAGAGAAGAAAATATAGATCATACAAATAGGAAGAAAGGTAAAACTATAGCCATCTCTCCCGATGACATGAGTCTATATGTATATAAAAAAATCAAAGACTTTACCAATAGTATATTAGAACTGACAAATGAATGCAGCAAACTCTCAGGGGGCAAAAATCTGCAGCATTCATGTGCACCAGTAACAAACTTTCTGAGAAAGAAATCAGGAAAGCAATCCCAGATAACAATATATACACGTATATACACATACACACACAGACACACACACATACACACTCACACACACAAACATGCATACATACATACCTGGGAATAAATTATACCATGGAAGTGAAAAACATCTACATAGGATACTATAAAATGCTAATGAAATAAATTTAAGAAGATACAAAGCATTAAAAGACCTCCCATGCTCATGGGTTGAAATAATGAATATTGTTCAAAAGTTCATAATACTCATGGTATTTTATAGGTTCACTAAAGTCCCCATTAGATTGCTAATGACATTCTTCCCACAACTATAAAAATCCAAAATTCATGTGGAATCACAAAGACTGTAAAGATCCAAAGCAATCTTGAATGAAAAAAAAAAAATACGGAGCTGGAAACATCACAAATCATGATGTGCATCATGATTTCAAGATGCACATCAGATTTGGTAATGCAAATCACATCGCACTGGCATATAAACGGACAGAGAACATCGTGGACACAATCGAGATCCCAGAATGAAACACCCACATAGCCAATATATTCTTGACAAAGGTCCCAAAATATCTGCATTGGAGAGGAGATAACCTTCTCAAAAAATGTCTTTAGAAAATCCAATATCTATGTATAATGGATTGAAATGTCATGCTTATTTCACACTCTGTAGAAAAATTGATCAGCATGGATCAAATACTTTAATGAAAGAGCTGAAACTTTTAAATTATAAGAAAACTTATGTGACTAAATGAATAGATTTAAAAACATATCCTTATCACCATAAGCAATGATTATTTTATGAAACTCAGAGGATAAATAAATAAATAAACAGTAAATATAGATAAATAATTTTAGATAGTTAACTTCTGCACAGCAATGAGCACAATTGATAAAGAGCCAATGTACTATAAGGAAGAAAATATATGCCACATCAGAATGTTAATATATATTTGTTAAAATATATATAAACAAATGTAAATATAGAAACTGATAAAATACTTAACTAAACAAGAACTATTTAACTAGACAACAAATCAAAACAAGAAATACTTAACTATACAAGAAATCAAATTAAAATTTGTGAATGATCTGCATAGGTGGTCCTCAGAAGAAGAAATGCCAAAGGTAGTCGCTCAGAATGAACAAGAAGAATCCTAACATGTAAGAAGAAAACAGTAGTAAATGTAAAACACAACAGTCAACATACATATACAGAAAATCTCAAAAACACTCCAACATCATCAGGGTGTGTGTGTGTGTGTGTGTGTGTGTATGTGTGTGTGTCCCATTCTCCTTAAAAGGCAGAACTAATAAAACAGATTTAAACTGGAAACAAATTGTGAAGCAATGTACAACATAAATATATGAAAATTGTAACATTAGTATTATAAATATGTAACAGTAACTAGATGTAATTTGTGGAGTTTTATTCCATTTGTTTCTTGTTGCGTGGTATCAAAACAAGTTGCTCTCTTCCTAGAATAAGTTGTTGTAAAAAGAACATATTTTTGTAAGCCTCATTGCAACCACAAATCAAAATGCATGATAGGTAGACTAGAAATCAAATATCTAAAGCCTACTACTTACAGAAAATCTATGAGATGAAGAAATGATTTATAAAGCACATAGAAAACCAGAAAGAATAGGTAGCAAAAATTACTTACAACTCACTTATTACCATGAATATATATGGATTGATTTCTCTAATTAAAGATATGGAATGGATAGAACAAGCAGATTAAAAAAGAAAACAAGAACCAAGTGTGTCCTATATATAGGAAACTCACTTCAGTGATAAGGACATGCATGGACTGAATGTGACCTCATGCAACATTTATTCCATTAAACATTTTTTTCCTGTATTCGTTGATCACTTGTATCTTTTTTTTTCTATTGAGAAATTTCTGTTGATCTCTTGTCCATTTATTGATTTGGTTTTCTGGGGTTGGGAGCTTGGTGTTTATTTTTTTAAGTTCTGTTTATATTCTGGATATGAATCCCTTTTTGGAGGACTAGTTGTCAAATAATCTCTCCCATTCGATAGTTTATCTCTTCACACACTCCCATACAATAATACCAATTCTTCTGTTATGCAGAAGGTTTGTAATTTGTTATGAAAAAGCTTTTTTAACCTGGTGCTATTACACTTAGTTATTCTTGGTTTTATTTCTTCAGTGGTCTATTTAAGGAAGTCTTGCATGATCCAATGTGTTGGAGTTCTGACCCTGTTTTATGTTTTCACAGTTACAAATTTTCTGGTCTAATTCCTGGATCTTTGATCCACTTTCACTTGAGTTTTGTGCAGGGTGGAAAATAAGGAAGTAACTGTATGTTTCCACATATGGATATCTAGTTCTCTGAGCACAATTTGTGAAAAAGTCTATCTTTTTCCCAAAATGTGTTTTTGGCACCTTTGTCAAATATCAGATAACTGCAAGCATAAGTCTTTGTTTCTGTGTCTACTACTCTGTTCCATTGGTCTTCATGTCTATTTTTATGCCACTACGATGCTGTTTGTGTTACTGCAGGTCTGTGGATAATTTGAGTTCAGATATTTGGATGCTTCCAGCATTCCTCTTCTTGCTCAGTATTCCTTTGGCTATTCTGGGTCTTTTACTTTTTCATACTAATTTTAGCACTGTTTTTTCTCTAGTTCTGTGAAGAATGTCATTGGTATATTGATGGGGACTGCATTTAATCTGTGTATTGCTTTCTGTCATATGGCTATTTTGACAATATTATTTTTATCAATCCAAAACTTGGGGTGTCTTTCCATCCTCTAAAACCTTGTTCAATTTCTTTCTTTGTTATTTAGTAGTTTTCATTTGTAGAGTTCTTTCATCTCTTTGGTTGGATTTACTCCCAAGTTTCTTCTTTTTTCTTTCATTTTTTCTAGGTTATTGTGAATGGAATTGCCGCCCCGCCCCCCGCCCCCGATTTCTTTCACAGCAGACTCCTTATTGGAGTATACGGAAATTTTGACTTCTGTATGTTGATCTTGTATTCTGGTAATTTCCAGATTTTAGAGTTCTGGAATTCTTCTGGTGGAGTGTTTTTGGTTCTCCTAGGACATTTTGTCATCAACAGAGATTATTTGACTTTTTTTTCTTCTTGTATCCATAAAAAGTCCTTCTCTTGCCTGATTTCTCTGGCCAGACTTTCATGGCTTAGGAATAGTAATAGTGGACAGTCCTGGCCTGTTCCTGATTTTAGAGGAAATGCTTTCAATTTTTCCCTGTTCATTATGATGTTAGCTTTAGGTTTTTTCATACTTGGTCTATATGATGCTGATGAGGTAGGTTTCTTCTGTCTTTGTTTCTCCAGGGTTTTTATCATACCTGTTTACTGAATTTTGTCAAAAGCTTTTTCTGCATCTATTGAGCTGATCATATGATTTTTGGTGTTAATTCTATTTATGTGATGAATTGCATTATTTTATATGTACCTTGAAACAATTTTGTATCCCTGCAATGACGTCAATTTGATCATGGTTTCCAGTGTTCTTAATGAAATTAGAATGCAGATTGACAAAATTTGATGAAGGAATTTTGAGTCTGGGCTTGTCAGGGATATTGGACTATTGTTTTCCTTCCTTAATGTGTCTTTGTCTGGCTTTCATTTCATAGTGATACTGGCTTCAGAGAATGAATTTGGAAGTCCCCCTCTTTTTATTTCATGGAATAACTTGAGTGAAATTTTCAAGTATTTCTCTTTAAAGGTCTGGTAGCACTCATCTCACCAGCCTTATGGTCCCAGGCTTTTCTTTCTTGGAAGGTTTTTGATTGCAGCTTCAATGTGCTTACTTGATTCTTCTCTGTTGAGGTCCTCTATTACTCCTGGTTTAATTTAGGCAGGTCAGAAAATTAAATAAGCCAGAAATTTGTCAAAATTTTCTACATTTTCCAATTTCTTGAACAATTACTTTTAAAATAGTTCCTAATTTTACTCTGGATTTCTGTTATGCCTGTGGTACTCTCTCCTTTCTCATCTCTAATTTTGTTGCTTGGGATCTCTCTCTCTCTCTCTCTCTCTCTCTCTCTCTCTCTCTCTCTTAGTTTGAAACATTCATATCAACATTTATAGCAACAAAATTCACAATAGCCAAGTTATGGAGGCAGTCCACAATTCCATCATCAAGTGAATAGATCAAGAAAATGTTGCATACATGAACAATGCAGTTTTACTCAGCCATTGAGAAGAATGAATTTTTCATTTGATGATAAGTGGATGGAACTGGAGAACATCATGCTATGTAACAGAAGACAGACTTAGAATTTCAAAGGTCAAATGTTTTATTTAACATGTGGAAGCTCTACCAAAATAAGAAAATTTAAAAGGGGAGATCTCATGAAATCAGAAGGGAGAATAGAGAACAAGGCAATCATGCAAAATGGAAGAGGGATAGAAAAGGGGAGAAACTTTGCAATGAATTTGACCAAATCATTGTATGTGCTTGTAAAATGGTATCATAATGAAATCCTCTTTGCTGTGTATTCATAATGCATCAAATAGAAAATTTAAAAAAAAATAAATATAAGGAAGACCACTAGCGTAGAGGAAAGGGAGCAGGGCAAGAGAGGAGGGGTATAAAAATGCAAATACTGGGAATGAATTGGAGCAAATTATATCCCATATATATTTGAATAAATAAAAATGAACTCCAATTTTATGTGTAACTATAATGCACCAATAAAAGCAAAAACAAATTAAAAAATCAATTGTTCCAGTACATATGAAAATGAAAACACATATTAGCAAAGCCTGTGGGATATGGAAAATATATTAAAAGGAAGCTTATTTTAATAAAGCCTACATCAAGAAAGTAGAAAAATCACAAATAAGCAATCTAATATTGCATTTCAAGGTAATAGATAAAGGAGAAAAAACTAACCCCTATTTCTAGTAGAAGGAAAGACCTAATAGAGATCAAAGTTGAAATAAAAAAGTAAAGACAGAAATAATGATAGAAAAGTTCAATGAAATATTTTTGCTTGCTTTGATACATCATGTGCTATGTACTATGGTACATGATAGTTGGTATCATTTAGACATTATTATACATATATTATTTTAATTTACTCCAATTCAGTCCTCAGATCCACCTTTCTCTCCTTTCTTATCTCCTCATTATTCCTTTATCTCTGTTCTACAGTTTTTTACCAGTCTACCTTCCACTCATTTATTTATTAAAATATATATATATATATAATTTTTTAAAGAAACAGATTTTTTATGGTGCTGGAGATTGAACCCAGGGCCTTGTGCATGGGAGGCAAGCACTCTACCAGCTGAGTTATATCTACAGCCCCTTATTTATTTATTTTTATGTGGTGCTGATAATTGAACCCAGTGCCTCACAAATGCTAGGCAAGTGCTCTACCACTGAGCAACAACCCCAACCCCTTATTTGTTTATTTTAATTGGTCCTTTATAGATATACATAGAGGTGAAATTCAGTTGTGATATATGGTATATAGACATGGATAGAGTCTAATTTTCTCAAATTTTCTCTGTGATCCTCATCTTTTCCATTCCTCCTCCCTTTGTCTCAAACTCTGTCTTCTACTCCACTGACCTTAGAAAAAAATTATTGTTTTAATGAAAGGAAAATAATTGTCAAACCCGTAGTGCATTTGCAAAAATTGAAAGGACTCAAATAAAGTCAGAAACCAAAATGAAAATATTACAGTAGATACCATAATAGAAAAATTTTGTGGAAAAATATTTGCCAATAAATTGGAAAACACAGTAGAAAAAGATACAATTCTAAATAAATAAAAGCTTCCCAAATAGAACTACACAGACCTAGAAAACCTGGAGAGACCAATCATGAGCAGCAACACTGACTTAGTAATAATAATTGCACCTATAAAGAAACTTTTCAGACACGATGGTTTCAGAGATATATCCTACCAAACATTTGAATAAATAACAGCAATTCTTTTGAAATTTCAAAAATGAGAAAGAGTAAGCTTTCCCATAGTTATTCTATAAGACAAGCATCTCCTTGATATGAAAATTAGTCAAAACAACAACAAAACTACAAGGCAATACATCCAATGAGCATTTACATAACAAAATCTAAAAACAAATACTAGTAAATGGTATTTGAGATTTAGATCATTCACTGTATTTGAGGCAGGATCAATCCAGGGATGCAAGAATGTTTTGAAAATATGGAAATTTATAAACAAATTACACCACATCAACAGAATCAAAAATGAACTATGGTAATTTTAATATATCCTGAAAACATCATTTTATAAAATTCAACACTCCTTTATTGTAAAAAGTAACATATAGTATATGCAGAATGACCATACTTTAACACAGTAAATGCTTAATATAGCAATCTTAGAGCTTATATCTTACAAATGGGAGAAAAATTGAAACCATTCAATATAATACAATGAATAACAAAAGGGATCCAAATTTCTCCTCAAGAAAACAAGTCTTGGCAAGAGCAATTAGTTAAGAAGGAAATCAACAGAATCCAAATTGCTAAATAGAATTCAAGTAGTGTTGTTTGTAAATAACATAGTTTTATGTTTAAATTCCTAATGACCCCTCCAGAGCAATTTTGAAATTCAAAATTCAGTCAGGTTGCAGGATATGGAATTAGCACACAAAATTCATGTCATTTCTATGTGCCAACAATAATCTAAATTAATAATAATAAAAATAGAATAATAATAATAATAAATAACAAAATAATAATAAGAGTAGATTAAGAAATCAAGTCATTTATAGTATGTATAAAAATATCTAGGTGAAAGCAACCAAGAAGTGAAAGATCCTTACAGATAAAATTATACTACTTTGATGAAAGCAATTGAAAAGTAAGCATATATAACAGACTTATTATACAAGCTTAAGAATTTGATTGATATTAAAATATTCACAAAACCCATGTATTTACATATTTAATACAATCTCTATCAAACCACTGTTGTCAGACTTCAATGAAATAGATTTTTTTTAAAAAAAGAACCTAAGATTTGTAAAGAAATACAAAAGATCCAAATCACCAAAACAATCTTGATAAAATAGAAAAAAATTGAAAACTCATAAATAAATTGGGATGCTTATAGTCATATTGTTTTGAAAAACAACATCAGGAACACATATTTGGCAAGGAGACTCTTTATTTAATATTGCTGAATAAATTGGATGTCCATATATGGACAAAGTAGACTATTTATCACCATATAAAACTAGCAACTCAAAATGAACTAACAATCAAATGTAAAACCCAGAATATGAAATTAATAGAAAAAAATCTATGGGAAATGTCCCATGATATTAGATGGGAGAAAGTCTATTTTTAGCATATTAATTACAAAAAAATAGAGGATTTCATTGTGGTATATTCCTTCATTATTAAAATATTATTTTATCATTCTCATTCCCCAGTACCTCCTGCAATGTCCCTTCCTCCCCTTTTTTTTATACTTATGGTGTAAATTCTATTTTGATGAAGAGACATACTTCTTTGTATTTCTGTAGTTCCCATATACCAGACAAAACGTAAGATACTTTTTGCTTTGAGTCAGACTTATTTTGCTCAATATTATCATATCCAGTTCCATGCATTTTTCTGCAAGTGAAGTAATTTTATTATTTATGGCTGATTAAAACTCCATTGAGTATACATACTTTTTTTAACCATTTGTCATTTGAAAGACATCTAGACTGATTCCATAACTTGGCTACAGTGAATTGCACTGCAATAAACATGTGTATTCATGTATCTCTTAAGTTTGATGGATGTCATGGTTTAGATATGAGGTGTCCCTCCAAAAACTCATGGGTGAGACAATACAAGAAAGTTTAGAGGAGAAAAAATTGGGTTCTGACAGCCTAAACCAAATCAGTGGATTAGTGCTCTGATGGGATTAACTAAGTGGCAACTGAGGGTGGGTAGGGTGTGACTGGAGGAAGTAGGTCATTGGGTGCATGCCTTTGGGGTATGTATTTTGAATCTGGTGAGTGGAGCCTCTCTCTGCTTTCTGATCATCATGTGGACAGCTTTCCTTCACCACAATCTTCTACCATGATGTTCTGCCCCACCTCAAGCCCCTGGACTGAGACCTGTGAAAGTGTGAGTCCCCAAATAAAGTTTTTCTCCTTTTTGATTGTTCTGGTCAGGTTTTTTAGTCAGAGTCAAAAAAATGCTGACTAAAACACTGATTTTAATTTTTTCTTCTGGATAAATACCAAAAAGTGGTAAAGTGGACTTTATACTACTTCTGATATTAGATTTTTTAAAAAGCTTTCCTTTTATTGATCTTTGTTTTTTATTTCTTTATTTTTATGTGGTCCTGAGGATTGAACTCAGTGCCACACATAGGCGAGGCAAGCACTCCACCACTGAGCTAAAGACCCAGCCCTAATTTTATATTTTTGTGTAACCTCTATACTGGTTCCCAAAGTACTCTAATTTACATTCCCACAAAGAGTATATAAATGTTCCTTATCCTGTATCCTCACTAATATTAATTGTGATTTTTATTCTTGATATTTACTTTTCTAAATGGAGTCAGAGGGAATTTCTTTGTAGTTTGAATATATTTTTCCTGATGGCTAAAGATATTGAATAATATTTATTTACATACTATTTACCATTAGCACATCTTCTTTTGAGAAGTGGCCTTTGCATTCATTTGGCCATTTATTGATTAGTTTTCTTGTTTGTTTTTTTAGTATTGAGATACTTTTTGTATACCACATTTATATTTTATTTGATATTAAGTAATAGGAGATTTAAAGTATATATAAATACTTTTCCATTTTATATAAAAATTAACAGATTTTGAAATATATAAGAACTCCAGATACCAATGCCCCACGCAGATAATGAGCGATTGAAATGCATCATTTCTTGCCTTCCTGGTCTGTAGAGTTTCTGCTGAGAATTCTGCTGTTATTCTGATGGGCTTACCTGTATGTGTGATTTGTTGCTTCTGTCTTGTAGCTTCATTGTTATGCATTTTTGGCATTTTAACTATAATATATGATGAAGATCCTTTATGGTCTTGTCTGTAATTGTAAACACCTCTAGTTCCTATATGCCCTTCTACTTCCCAAGATTAGGAAAATTTTCTGCTATCATTTTTCTGAATAAATTTTACATAACATTAGTCTGTATCTCCCCTCCTTCCTAAGTGTAAATGAGTCCTATGTTTGACCTTTCAGTATGGTCTCAAATATATTGTATATTCTGGTGATAGGTTCTTATTTTATTTTTTATGATTATTTTTGACTGGGGATTGAACACAAGACCATATACATACTAGGCAAGCACTCTACCTCTGAGCTATTCCCCAGCCTCTCATAATTTCTTATTTTTTTCTCCATTACCACCTGAGTGTTCTAGTTCATCTACTTTGTCTTCAACCCTTGATGGCCATTCTTCTGCTTGATTATTTTTTTTGGTGAGAATCTCCACTGTGTGTTTGTTCACCTCCAAGGTATATGTTGGCTCTTTGATAGAATCTCTACCACTTTATTGAAATTATTTTTCATATCCTGTATTTTTCCCATTAGTTTAATTCTTAGGACTTTTTTAACTAATAGATAATTTTTTAAAATTTATATATGACAGCAGAATGCATTAAAATTCTTATTACACAGAGAGATCACATTTTTCATATTTCTGGTGGTATACATAGTATATTCACACCAATTTGTGTCTTCATACCTGTACTTAGGAAAATGATGATCATCACATTTCACCATCATTAATATCCATATGCCCCTTCCCTTCCCCTCCAACCCTTATGCCCTATCTGGAGTTTGTCTGTTTCTCCCATGTTCCCGCTCCCTATCCCACTATAAATCAGACTCCCTGTATCAAAGAAAACATTCAGCATTTGGTTTGGGGGGATTGACTAACTTCACTTACCATCATCTTCTCTAAATCCATCCATTTACCTGCAAATGCCATGACTTTATTCACATTTTATGCTGAGTAATATTCCATTGTGTACATATGACACATTTTTTATCCATTCATCTATTAAAGAGTATCTAGGTTGGTTCCACAGTTTAGCTCTTGTCAATTATGCTGCTATAAGCATTGATGTGACTTTGACCCTGTAGTATGGAAAAGGATAGCTGGGTCAAATGGGGGTTCCATTCCCAATTTTCCAAGAAATCTCCACACTGCTTTCCATATTGGCTGCACCAATTTGCAGTCCCACTAGCAGTGTAAGAATGTACCTTTCTCCCCACATCCTCGCCAACACTTATTATTGTTAGTCTTCATAATAGCTGACATTCTGACTGGAGTGAGATGAAATCTTAGAGTAGTTTTGATTTGCATTTCTCTAATTGCTAGAGATGATGAACATTTTTCATGTATTTGTTGATTGATTGTACATCATCTTCTGAAGTGTCTGTTCAGGTTCTTGGCTATTTATTGATTGGTTTATTTGTTTTCCTGGTGTTTAGCTTTTTGAGTTATTTATATACCCTAGAGATTAGTGCTTTATCTGATGTGTGAGGGGTAAAGATTTGCTCCTAAGATGTAGGCTCTATATTCACCCCACAGATTGTTTCTTTTTCTGAGAAGAAACTTTTTAGTTTGAATCCACCTCATTTATCGATTCTTGATTTTAATTCTTGTGCTATAGAAGTCTTATTAAGGAAGTTGGGGCCTAATCTGACATGATGGAGATTAGGGCCTACTTTTTCTTCTACTAGATGCAGGGTCTCTGGTTGTATTTCTAAGTCCTTGATGCATTTTGAGTTGAGTTTTGTGCATGGTGAGAGATAGGGGATTAACTTTATTATGTTGCTTATGGATTTCTGGTTTTCCCAGCACCATTTGTTGAAGAGGCTATCTTTTATCCAACACATGTTTTTGGCACCTTTGTCTAATATAAGATAATTTTGTTTTATAGGTTAGTCTCTGTGTCCTCTATTGTGTACCATTGGTCTACCAGTCTGTTTTGGTGCCAATACCAGGCTGTTTTTGTTACTATTGCTCTGTAGTATAGTTTAAGGTCTGATATGGGGATGCCACCTGCTTTACTCTTCCTGCTAAGGATTGCTTTAGCTATTCTGGGTCTCTTATTTTTCCAGATGAATTTCATGATTGCTTTTTCTATTTCTATGAGGACTATCATTGGAATTTTGATAGGAATTGCATTAAATCTGTATAGTGCTTTTGGAAGTATGGTCATTTTGGTAATATTAATTCTGCCTATCCAAGAGCAAGGTAGTTCTTTCCATCTTCTATGGTCTTCTTTGATTTCTTTCTTTAGAGTTTTGTAATTTTCATTATGTAGATCTTTTACCTCTTTTGTTAGGTTGATTCCTAAGTATTTTTTGAGGCTATTGAAAATGGGGTCATTTTCCTCATTTCCCTTTCTGAGGATTTGTCACTGATATACAGAAATGCCTTTGATTTATGGGTGTTGATTTTATATCATGCTACTTGGCTGAGTTCATTCACTAGTTCTAGAAGTTTTATGGGGGAACTTTTAGGGTCTTTCAGGTATAGAATCATATCATCAGCAAATAGTGCCAATTTGAGTTCTTTTTTTCTTATATGTATCCCTTTAATTTCTTTTGTCTGTCTAATTGCTCTGGCCAGTGTTTCAAGAACTACGTTAAAAAGAAGTGGTGAAAGAGGGCATCCCTGTCTTGTTCCAGTTTTTAGAGGAAATATCTTCAATTTTTCTCCATTTATAATGATGTTGACCTGGGGCTTAGCACAAATAGCCTTTATGATGTTGAGATATGTTCCTGTTATCCATAGTTTTTCTAGAGTTTTGAACATGAAGGGTGTTGTATTTTGTCAAATGCTTTTTCTGAATCTATTGAGGTGGTCATATGGTTCTTATCTTTAAGTCTATTGATGTGATGAAGTAAATCTATTGATTTTCATATGTTGAACCAACCTTGCATCCCTGGGATGAATCCCAATTGATCATGGTGTACTATCTTTTTTATATGTTTTTGTATTCGATTTGCCAGAATTTTATTGCATCATGTTCATTAGAGAAATTGGTCTGAATTTCTCTTTTTTTGATGTGTCTTTCCTGGTTTTGGAATTAGAGTGATATTGGCCTCATAGAATGATATTGGACGTGCTGCCTCTTTTTCTATCTCCTAAAATAAATTGGAGAGTATTGGAATTAGTTCTTCTTTAAAGGTCTTGTAGAATTTGGTTGAGTATGCATCCGGTCCTTGGCTTTTCTTGGTTTGTAAACTTTTGATGGCATCTGCTATTTCGTCACTTGAAATTGATCTGTTTAAATTGTGTATATCACCCTAATTCAATTTGGGCAAATTATATGACTCTAGAAATTTGTCGATGCCTTCGATATTTTCTACTTTATTGGAGTACAACTTTTCAAAATAATTTCTAATTATCTTCTGTATTTCTGTTGTGTCTGTTGTGATATTTCCTTTTTTATCACATATGTTAATGATTTGAGTTTTCTCTCTCCTTCTCTTCATTATCATGGCTAAGGGTCTGTCAATTTTATTAATTTTTCCAAAGGGCCAATTTTTTGTTTTGTCAATTTTTTCAATTGTTTCTTTTGTTTCAATTTTATTGATTTCAGCTCTGATTTTAATTATTTCCTGTCTTCTTCTGCTTTTGGTGTTGATTTGTTTTTCTTTTTCTAGGGCTTTGAGATATAATGTTAAGTTTTTTATTTGTTGACTTTTTCTTCTTTTAAGGAATGAACTCCATGCAATGAACGTTCCTCTTAGAACTGCTTTCATAGTGTCCCAGAGATTTAGATATGTTGTATCTCTGTCTTCATTCACTTCTAATTTTTTTTTTATCTCCTCCTTGATGTCTTGTGTAACACACTGTTCATTCAGTAGCATATTATTTAGTCTCCAGATTTTGGAGTGGATTTTATTTCTTATTTTATCATTGATTTCTAATTTCATTCAATTGTGATCTGATAGAATGCAGAGTAGTATCTCTACTTTTTTATATTTCCTAAGGGATGCTTTGTGGAATAGTATATGCTCTATTTTACAGAAGGATCCATGTGCTGCTGAGAAGAAAGTATATTCTCTCATTGAAGGTTGAAATATTCTCCATATGTCAGTTAAGTCTAAATGATTGATTGTATTACTGAGTTCTATAATTTCTTTTTTCAGCTTTTGTTTGGAAGATCTAACTAGTGATGAAAGAGGTGTGTTAAAGTCACCCAAAATTATTGTGTTCTGGTCTATTTGACTCTTGAACTTGATAAGAGTTCTACATTTGATAAACGTAGATGTTCCATTGTTTGGGGCATATATATTTATAATTGTTAAGTTTTGTTGGTGTATGATTTCCTAGAGCAGTATGTAGTGTCCTTCTTTATCCTTTTTGATTGACTTTAGTGTGAAGTCTATTTTATTTTCTATGAGGATGAAAACCCCTGCTTGCTTCTGCAGTTCATGTGAGTTGTATGATTTTTCCCAACCCTTCACATTCAGTCTGTGAATGTTTTTTTTTTCTGAGTTGAGTCTCTTGGAGGCAGCATATTGTTGGGTCCTTTTTTGATCCAATCTCCTAGTCCATGTCTTTTGATTGGTGAGTTTAAGCCATTAACATCCAGGGATATTATTGAGACATGATTTGCATTCCCAGCCATTTTTGTTTGTTTTTGGTATTTAATGTGACTAGTTTCTACTCTGATTAGATTTTCCTATAGTGTAATCCTTCCCTCTGCTGATTTTCATCATTGTTTTTTTTTATTTCCTCTTCTTTGAATATATTTTGCTGAGGATGTTCTGTAATGTAGACTTTCTAGTTGTAAATTCTTTTGGCTTTTGTTTATCATGGGAAGTTTTTTTTCATCAAATCTAATTCTTTGTTTTACTGGATATGAAATTGTTGGTTGGCATCACTTTTCTTTCAGAGCTTGGTATATGTTTTTCCATGATTTCCTGGCTTTGAGGGTCTGGGTTGAAAAATCTGGTGAGATAGAATTGGTATCCACCCCCCCCCCATATGTGATCTGATTCTTCTCCTCTTGTGGCTTTTAAGATCCTATCCTTATTCTGTATGCTAGACATTTTCATCATAATGTGTCTTGGTGTGGATCTGTTGTAATTTTGTCCATTTGCTGTTATGTAAGCCTTTTGTATTTGTTTTTTCCAATTTGTTCTTCATGCTTGGGACATTTTCTGATATAAACTCATTGAAAAGATTGTGCATTACTTTGGTTTGAAATTATGTGCCTTCCTCTATCCCAATAACTCTTAGATTTGGTCTTCTGATGCTGTCCCATAATTCTTGGAGGTTCTGTTTTAACTTTCTTCACTGTGTGATCAACTTTATTTTCCAGATTCTATACTTTGTCTTCATTATCTGACATTCTTTCTTCCAATTGATCTAGTCTGTTGCTTACACTTCCTATTGAGTTTTTATTTGATTTATTGTATCCTTCATTTCAAGGATTTAAGACTGTTTTTTTTTTTTTTTTCCGGAGTCTCTCTGTCTCTCTCTTGAATTATTTTTTTTGCTACCTGTGTTTGCTCTCTTATTTCATTGTTGGTGTGATAAATTTTTGCTTGTATTTGCTCATTGAGGTCATTCTTTAATTCACAGATCATTTTAATTATGAACCTTCTGAACTCTTTATTTCATCAACTTCTCTGTCCATGGGTTCTGTTATTATAGTGTCCTTGTTTGTTTGGGACATTTTACACCCTTGTTTTTTCATGTTGTCTATGTGTCTTCCTTTCTTGCAATGTGGCTCTGAGATATTACAGTTTCTTCCCTGTATTCTTGTAGTACCTGTGCAGATTGTCTGTACCTCACCTTGATATTGGGCTTCCAGACCTTGCTGGTGTCCCTCAATGAATGCTACTGCACCCTGGATCTGGGTCCTGCACAAGTTGGTGTTGGTGGATCTGGGCTGGTGGGCTTGACATCCCTTGGTGGTCAATAGGCTTGGTTCACCCCTCCCCCAGTGGGGCAGACACCTCCAGTGCCTAACCTTTGGCACAGGACCACCCCTTCCAACCAGTAGACTACCATGGGAGTTTAATCCCAGCATCCCAGATCTATCCACACCTGCCTGTGCTGAACCCAGGTGCACAGCAGGCCCAGTCCACCCGTCCTCAGGTGGGGCAGACAACTGACAGATCCTAGCCTCTGGCACAGGACCACCCCTTCCAACCAACAGACTACCATGGGAGGTCAAGCCCAGCGGCCCAGATCCACCCACTCATAGATCATCTTTATAATCAATTTTTGAATTCTTTGTTTTGTATTTATTCAACTTCAATATGTATGTGTTCAATTATTAAAGGATTATGAACCTCCTGAGGTGTCTTATTACTTTTTTATCTCAGTTTTAATATATTTGTGTATTGAGATTTACCCACCTACTGGGATAGACATCTCTTCCACTATTACATGAGTTTATTTTTAGTGAGGTACTTTCTGTTTACTATATGCCTCAAGCTTTGGATATATCTCTGCTTTGATGAAGCCACTAAACTTTTCACAGTGCTGTGATCAGTCCCTAGCATCACTTTAAGAGGTGATAATAATCACCGGCAACTGCAACCCCTTGAAAAAAAACCATATACTTATAAAACATGAAAAATTATTGAAAATGATTCCTTCCATTCCATTAATCCAAAAGTAGAAAATGAGAGTAAGAAAACATTGAAATTAAGTATAAGGGGAAGTAAAATCAATATTAAACTAAATAGAAGATGAAAATTAAGGGGAAAGATGAAGACATAAAAAATAAAATAAAGTAAACTGAGGGGTGATGAAAGGCAGAGTGAAGACAAAAACATGAGAAGATAAAGGGGAAATATGGTGTGAAAACATGAAGAAAAAGAAGGAATAAACACAAAAACCACACTAAAACATAAAAAAAATTAAATTGGATTAAAGTACGCAATGTCAAGTAATGAGCAGAAACCTATTCAACCAACACAGAAGACACAACCAATGAAATCCAAAAACTAACAATAAATATTCTAGAATTACTCCTTGTTGAGATAGCTGAGATGGGATATATCCTGTTGGTCCTTTCAGATTGGGATTCTGCCAGATTTGGGCAAGCATGATAAATGCCTGAATCTCATCAGCATGACCTCGGAACATCTCTTAGCATGAGGTAGTGATGACCACACCTATGTTTGCCTAGGATTAAGGAGCTGTCTATTCAGTTTTTCCCCAATCTAGCTTAGCGTTCTGCTTCAAAAACTGCAGAACTCCAAGTCTGGTGCCTCTCCACAGAGACCTTATCCCACCATTTCTGGCAGAACCCTAAGTGAGTCTGGCAGTTCTGTGACATGTCTGTGATCTTTGGAGCTCTTGGCAGGGTCCAAGGAAATTGCTTTGTATTGTCTGATGCCCATTGGCCATATGTCTCCCTGGCTCAGATGAGACTGTATGAATTCAGTGGGAAATAGCAAGCTTGGGACTCATCTCTCCCTTCAGACTTCATCTCTCCCTTCTGTTTTGGCCTAGGTGGCTCTGGAAGTGATGTGATGAAATATTGCACTTTATTTCCCATAAATGAGGCAAATTAAAACGTTCTGGGTTGCAAAATGTGTGTGCAACCACATAGTTCCCAGTATGCAGTAAGGTATTATTCTTGGAAAGTTTGAGCACCCTGCCTACTCCTCTTGGTCCATTCCACTCCATTTTATTGCCAGTGCTGGCAGGGCTCAATGGCTTGCACATCACAGAAATCTCACTACATATGTTAATGAGGTGGCCTGGTTTGAAGGCATTCCCCATGAAAACATTTGTGACATCTCTAGATGGGACAATTCTATAGGAATTTAGTTCTTTTCAGAGTTTTTTAAAAAATAGTTTTGTAGTTGCAGATGCATACAATACCTTTATTTTATATGTTTATTTTTATGTGCTGCTGGGGATCAAACCCAGTGCCTCCCTCATGCTACACAAGCACTCCACCACTGAGCCACAACCCTGGCCCAGAGTTTTTGATTTAGGTGTTCTCTTTAAAAGAAAAAAATCACTGTCCACCACTGTTTTCCACCAACAAATTAGTAAAGCAGGGCTCTTATGTGTTGGCCCTCTTTGCATCTTCTTCCACAACTTAATTTAGTGTGACTTTCTCTTCTACCCCTATTTCTGAGGCAAGCTCATTGGGTTTGCTTCTCTTTCTTTATTTGTCACCCCTCCGCCTGCCCTGCCTCAATGCTTTTGTTGCAAGTACAGTGGTGAATTATTTTTTGCTTTCTTTTCTAGTAACCCAATGTTCTGACTCTCTCCCAGTTACTTACAGACTAATGTTAGGCTTCAGTGGATTTCCTGTTACTCATATGAATGATTAGCTATTCTCTCACTGTTTGATTCCAAACTGTAGAGGAGTTGGGGTCATCATTCTGCTTGTACTCACCTCTCTTCTCCTGAACAAGTTTTTTTAAAAAAAAAATAATATACAGAAAGGCAACAATAGAAAATTAGGCAAATTGCAGAATATTAAACTAAAAATAATTTTTACACCAAAGGAATAATTTAACACAGTGAACAGAAAACCAGCTGAGTGGAAAAATACATGCAAACTATGCATCTGAAAAGGGGTTAAATGTATGCTATATAAGAAACTCAAAAAAGTGAATATAAAAAACATAATTTAAAATAGGTACATCATATGAATGGATATTTTTGAAAATAACGTGCAAATGACAAGTATATGAATAAATTTTCAAAATCACTAATCACCATAGAAATGCAAATCAAAAAAGCCCTGGCTTTTTATTTTTTAATACTAAATTTTATTAACTGTACACACTAATGGGGTTCAGTATGATATTCCCATACATTGATTCAGTGAGTACTGCTCAAATACAAGCTGCCTTTTTCTGCTCATCTATCCCCCAACACATATCTTTCCCAATCTCTAGTCATCCATATTCAACATTCAGGTCAAATCATTTTATCTTTCAAATATAAGGAAGAACACATAGTACTTGTCTTTTTGTGAATGACTTATTTGATTTCATATAAAATCCCAAGTTCCATCCATTTTGCTGTAAATGCAGCATTTTAGTTTTATTTAGGGATGAATAATACTTCATTGGAGATTTTAATATAAATATATTAAATATATATATAATTTCCTTTATTTTTTTCATTTTTTATGGATACCTAGGCTGATTCCATACCTTAGTATTATGAATAATGTCACAATAAACATAGGAATGCGAATATCTCTTCAGTATGCTGATTTCATCTCTTCAGTTATATACCAAGAATTGGATTAGGGACCATCATGCAGTAGTTATATTTTTATCTTATTTTTTATTTTTCTTGAGGATCCTCCATATATTATCCATAATGTCTACATTAATATACCTACCTATAAACAGTCCATAAGGCGTTCTTTCTCTCCACATCTTCAATAGGTATAGTTATTTTATTTTAAATAATAGCCATCTTAACTGGAGTGAAAAGGCACCCAGTTGTAGGTTTTATTTGCATTTCCCTGATGGCTAATTATTTTGAGCATTTGTTCAAAATCTGTTTGCTAGTGTGTGGTTGATACTTTCAACTATTTTTAGTTTAACTTACTAAAATCTTAATTTCCAATATTTCTGTTTTGTTCATTTTAAACTCTATACCTCCTGGCTGAATTTCTCCCTCAGATACTAAATTATATCCAAATTTCATTTAGCTATTTTTCTGTATTCTCTTATCTTTCATTGACACTTTAAAATTTTATTATTTTAATTCTCTGTGAGGTATTTCATCTATTTAGGTTTCTTTGAAATCAGATCCTAGGGAATTATTATGTTGTTTTGGAAGTATTACATTATCTTGCTTTTTCATATTTCTTGTGCTCCATCCTTGGGATTTGTGCACCTGTTTAGATCAGATATGTCTACCACTTTTACAGGGTTGCCCTCTTACTGACATTCTTCTGAAGATGCATCTTAATATCTTGTTTTGTTATGCAACAATAGATTTGGTTCTAGCTGGGCACCATTGTGTGACATCCCTATAGTTTCTGTGATTTTTATTAATGATTTGGCACACATTGTGTATTGTGTTAGTGTTGGAGAGACCCATTATCTTCATAGCATGCAGTTCAGGTAGGTATGGTATAAACAGCTGAGGGTGTGGGGTCCTCATGGTGTGACAACTTCTAAAATGGGATCTGGGGCCTCTATACAGTGGTAGGGATTTTCATATGTAGTGCCAGCTCTGCTACTAGTGAAGTTCTCTGGTATTAGATACCCCAGTAGTGGCCAGGAGCCATATAACTTATTATTTGGCCAGTAAATGTTATGGTCTGACAGAGATGGTTGAGGCAGCATTAGGAACTTCATAGGTGGAGTTGCAAAAGGAAATTTCATGTTTCTGTCTGCCACTTTGTTGACAATGTCTTCCCAGGATTGAGTATATGGCCAGAGCCAAGGACAATTCTTACCAGTGCCCACTTTGACCTTGTGTGCCTATGGGTAGGATCAGTGCCTCAAGTAATGGAGTTTCTCAAGGCCATCTCACAGTGATGCAGGCAGTGCAACAGTGATAACCATGGTGATATTCCTTCATTACCCTCTCAGTAACAGGGGATGGGCCATTGGGATGCACCTTGGGGCCTGCCTTCTTTCTTGGCCCATGCGGATTAAAACATAGCTGTCTGCAACCTTGTTCACAGAGGGTAAGTGTCATAATTTCCTGTTTCCTGTGAATGATGCCCTCTATTATTCTCTGCCTTTCCACATTCTTTCTAGAGCATCCAGGTCTATGTCATAGTCACTATGCTGGGCCAAGTTGAATTTAAAAGACAGATACCACCCCAAAACCAGTGTATTAGAATGTTTGTGGAATTCTGGATGTGTGAATATGCAGGTGTCTCTGACCCCTGGAGAAGCCCAAACTCATATAATGATAGTCGTCGTCGTCGTCGTCGTCATCATCATCATCATCATCATCTCAAACTTCTCAAAATGATTCTAACTACAGCACCCGGGTTGTTGTTGCTGTGGTATGATATAAGATCCACTTTCAAAGTAAGGCTCTGGTTCAGATTTCAGGTTACTTATCTAAGTTGGCCACAGGCCTGTGAGAACTGTTAAACTTTACAGTAGCTGGCATTGATAGCTTCCATGCTGATAGCATTTTCTGTGACTCTTTTACTGCCTTTCCTGTAGGGTTTCCCCCTCCAGAACTGTGAAGTCTAGATGCAAATATTGGTATATTTTATTTCTTTGGCTGTATTATTTTTCCAAGGTCTCTGAATCTTATAAGTGTCCAGATTATAGTTATCAATTTCCAGTGTTCTCCCATGGTCACATCCCTCAGGATTCAACCTTACGTCTTTTATTTTGATTCTTCTTTTTGAAAGAGAAGTTGAGTTTTGGGCATGTCTCTTCATGCATCTTGAATTTTCAGCATGATTTATCAAGGATAACTGACACCCTTCTCATTCAAGAGGCTGTTGGTCTGTAAACTGGCTCAATCTGTGGATTTGTTATGGGACAAAGGACTGATGTGTCCTTTGTCACAGCCACAGCAGTTTATCTCTACACCATTTCTTACAATCATGCCAGAAACATTTCAGACATGTCACTCATAGTAGCAGGCATGAGTTTATTGAAAGTTTAGGAAAAGTGAAAGGGGACCTGCTCATAGGAGAGAATGTACCCTCTCAGGTTCCAGGGAAGTTTCCAGTGAATCCCACCCAGGCCCACCTCTTGACTTTTTACTGACAGCAGGATAACCCCAGCCTTTTCAGTCCCCATTGTGCATGACAGTTCTAGGTCATTTTGACCCATATTGATTGGTTCTAATTGAAACATGTTCTTACATATTTTATGCTTAGTGGGAATTATCCTTATTTCTCTGAATTCTGGCATCTTGTCTGTGTAAGGTTCACATACTCCCCACTGCCTAATCAGAGTAACTTGGGTTCTTTCTGTCGGCATTTCAGACCTGCATTCCCCCTGTAGATCACAGGTTATTTGTTGAGGAATGTTACATACCCTGTTGCCATAAGCTAGGAAGGGTTCCAGTTAAATTTATTTTGAAAAGAAATCTTCCATGTGTGTGTGATGGGGGAGTCAGCTGTGTGGGCCCAGTTTATAGAATTATCCCCTTAGCCTTATATTCCCACAATTAATATCTGTCTTTTCTCTATCTTATTGACTAAAGAATTATAGCTCTGTTTTCATGAATCAAATTTGACTTTTATTCACTGAACTTAGAAATCATTCATCATATGTATACAAATATGGTGGGCTTTACTTTTAGGAATAGGACAATCATCTAGCCAATGTCGTAGGCCTCGGTTTGTATGACTATTCCATTTTTATGAATTTTATTTTATCTTTTATAAATATGTTTACATATTTATTAATTACATTGTAATTTCTTAATTCATATACACCTTGAGTGTGACTAAGCTAGGCTAATTTGCATATCCATCACCTAAATTCTATCCTTTCTGTATGGTTAGTAGATCCAACATCCTCTGTTCTACATATTTGAAGGTACACAATGCACCATTGTTAACTATGTTAATACCACTGTGTCATAGAACACTGGAACTTATTCCTCCTATGTAACTGAAACCTTGTACCCAATGATCGACCACTTCCCATCTCCTCAACCCCACCTTAACCAGTCTCTAGTTACTAATAGTCTATATTAATGTCTAGAGTCCCAATCTTATTTTTAGATTCCACATATAAGGGCAGGGCTTCTATGTGTGTCTTATCTCAATTAAGGTAAAGTCTTCTAGATCCACCCACTTTGTTGTAAAAGAAAAGCTTTTATGCTTTATATGGCTATTGTGTACATGTAATACATACTCTTATTTATTTATTTTTTTAAATTTTCTAAATAAGTTTTTTTCATTATGTTATTTTTTCATTATTCAATTTTATTGGTCCTTTTTATTTAAACATGACAATATGATTAATTTTGATATAATTATGAAGCATGAAATACTTTCCAGTAAATGGATGGAACTTAAAGTCTTATGATAACTGAAACAAGCCAGTTTCCCGAAGATGTTCATACTCCTTATCCATTTATTCATTGATCATAATTTAGTTTTTTTCTACATCCTGGCTCTTATTAGTTTTTTTCTTGCAGTGCAAGTGTCTCTTCAACATGCTGATTTCATTTCCTTTGGGTTAAATCCAGTGGTAGAGACTTCAACATTTTCATCCAACATATTTCAAACACACTTTTCAATGACCCCTTGGGCAGTTGCTCTGAGGGTATCAGAGCCTCTGGCTGAATTCAGGATCACCCCAGGCTCTTCTGCTTAAATTTACCTTGCTGCTCTAGGTGGGTTCTCAGTGGCCAGGAGCAGGTCCAAATGGGACACTGCTTGTGTAGTGGCCACTTCTCATCCATCTCCTGTCTGTGAACTTGTGGAACTCAAGACCAGAGAAAGACAGAAAATCAAATATATCTGAGTCTTGGTGGGGCCTCAATTTTTTTTTCTCCCCTGCATGTGTCATTCTCAAACAAGAGTCCAATAAGTTGTGTCCAGAAATAGGCCAAGGCATAGGTATTTAGCTATAGGAAAGGCATGTAGTCTGTTCCCCAAATTTCATGATCCTCATTGGAGATAATCACAGTTTAATTTTTAGTGTATTTATTCTTAATCCTATATTTTCATGATGCCCATATAAGACATGCCTGCAAATATTAGAGACCATATTATTCTCAATTTAATTTGTTTTACTTGCATTCTTTAATGTCACTATCAAGAGATAAACTTTCTGTGGTTTCATAAAGAATTTGGTTAGAATAGTTTTCACAATCTTATATTCCCCAATAACCACCACACAAAACAACTTTAATATATTTCTCTGTTTATCTTTAGACAACATCCCTTACAGACTTATCTAGGGTTGAAAATCTCTTCTTATTTATTTTACTGCTACATTAACTTTTCCTGTTATTGCATTTTGTATATGTGGAGTTATTTGGCAGATATTCTATTATGTATGACCTCTTTTACATAAGATATTATTTTAGAGATTTTTATTATATATTTACTGTTTTTTGTTATTTCTATTTTTTTAATTATATGGATATTCAACCAATACTTTGTATAGTCACCTACTTGTGGGCATTTGCATTGTATCTCCTTTTGATGTTATGATCAAAATAAAGGTGATGCGAACATTCATGTAATCAATCAATCCCTTATTCCAGTTGTGGGACTGTTGTATTGTATGGTGTTCTATTTTTAAGTACTATAAAGTTTTAACATATTTTCTAGGACCCTCTATAGTGGTTTTCATAATGGCTATTTTTCATTTACATCAATAGCATAAAAGAATTCCCCTTTCTCTTCAACCTCACCAGCATTTGTTAGGTTTTTATTTTTTTAATGAAGAAAAGGTTTATTTTGGACCATGATTTCAGTTCATAACCAGCTGGCTCTATCATTTGGGTGAGGAAAGGCACAACATCATGATGGAATGGTTTGGCAAAGTAAAGCTCACATGGCAACCAGGAGCAGAAAGAGTCAGGAAAGGGCCAGGGATAAGATATATGCTTTCAGAGCATGTATGCCAGTGACTTACTTTCTCCAATTAGGCCCCTCCTAAATTTTCTAACATCTCCAGAAATCCCTGCAATTATGAACCTACCAATTATTTAATACATGAATTAGTGCAACAGAGCTCTCAGGATCCACTCACTTCACAAAAGCCTCACTTCTTAACATTGAAGCATTGGGGATCAAGCCTTCAACACATGAAACTTTGGGTAACATCTCATATCTAAACCATAGCAATAAATAAAATTGCTATAGACTTCACCATCCTGGCTTTTGTATGAATGTGTTTTTAAAACTCTTTTCGATAAATATACAGAAGTGAGACTGCTAGAATATGTTGTATGTTTAGTTTGATGAGAAGCATATACAGTGACTACATCATCTTGCATTCCAACCAGCAAAGGATGAATGTTCTTTTTGTTCAATATCATCACCAGCAATTTCTGTTGTCAGTGTTTATGATTTTGGCCATAATTGTACAATGACTTCATTATTGTTTAAATTTAAAATTTTCCTGATGACATTTTATATGGAGCATCTTTTCACATGCTTATTTTTTATGTGTATATTTTCTTTGGTGAGGTGTCTGTTAAGGTCTTTTGAATGATTTATAGGACATTTGAATCTCTGTACATATCTGTTTCTTGTGTCTTTTCTACAAAAATATTGGGAGTAACCAAGCAATCTCAATATATTCTATAGTTTGACAAAAGTGTTTGAATATTTCCTTTATATATTTGTGGAGTACTGATATATGTCTGGTGCAGATGAGGAATGGGTTCTTGTTCCCTAGTGTTGAAGAATGAACACACCAGTAGCCCTGAGGCAAGTATAGCAAACAAGTTTTAACAATGTAATGGGGGAAGACTCCTCCAGAAAGTTCCAAATTGCTTTCTTATAGATGTCATAACACCTCTTTTTAATCATTGTTTTCTTTTTCCTTCCCATGTATGTAACTAGGATCAGGAGCGTGGAGGTCAATTATTAGCAACCTAGTGTGCCAAGAAGCACAATTGTGGTTGTTAACCATTAGTAACACATTGTTCTCTCTTTGATAACCCATCATCACCCTCTTAACCCCTGTCATTCATTACCTGCACTGACTGCTCGAACTTTACTCTTGTTTTAGTACAACATAATATTTTGATATCTATACAATTGTGGAATGCTTACTATTTTGTGGTGAGGTCATTTAAAATCTACATTCTCTGTGATTTCAAGTACACAGTACATTATTAATTACAGTCATCCCTTGTACAATACATATATGGAAGTTATTGCTTCTGCCTAACTAAGTCTGTGCCCTTTTACAAACATCTTGCTTTCTCACAGCCTCAACACCTTACAACCACAATTCTCCTCTCAAATCCTTTAACTGAAGCTTTTAAAATTCTACACATAAATGAAATAACACAGTATTTTTTGCTTTTTCCTGGTTTATATCACTTAGTATAATATTTTCCAAGTTTTATCCATGCTGTTGGAAATGTAAATATTTCCTTCCTCTGTAAGGTGGAATTTCCTTGTATATTTATATGACTTTTTTATTTTCATTCATTTGTTGTTAGACCCTTACTTAGGTTATTTTTATACCTATGTTATTGTGAATACCACTAAAATAAAAGTGAGTATTCAAACATTTATTCAACATACTGATTTAATTTTGGGAGCATATAGACAGAAGTGAGATTGCTGGCTTGCATGGTAATTATTTAGTTTTTGAAGAAAGTACATAAACATTTCCATAGTGAGTACAGAATTTATATTCTAAATTGTAATGTATAAGAATTTTCCTTATCCACATACCACAAATCCTTATATTTACCTTTTTAAATAAAATCCATTTTAGTAGGTGTAAATTAACAATGCGTGATGATTATAATTTTATTTCCCTGATGAATAGTAATAGTGAGCATTTTAAAATTACCTATTGGTAAGTACTGAGGATTGAAATGAAGTAAATTATATACATTTATAATTATGTTAAAATGAAACCCACAGTTAAGAATAACTATAGTGCATTAATAAATAGAATAAATAAATTCAAAATTACTATTAGTCATTTATGGCTTTTTCAGAAATGCCATCCTGAAGAAAAGCCTTTGCCTATATTTTAGTTTTTTTTCTGTCTTGTCAGGTTTCTAATTTTTTTTCTTTTTTTATCAGTTGCTCAAAACATTACAATGATCTTGATATATCATATATCATACATTTGATTCAAATGGGTTATGAATTCTTATTTTTCCCATGTGTACATATTGCAGGATCACATTGGTTATACAGCCACGTTTATACATACTGCCATACTAGTATCTGTTGTATTCTGCTGTCCTTCCTGTCCCCTTCCTTTCCCCCCTCCCCTCCCATCATCTCTCTCTACCCCATCTACTATAATACAATTCTCTCTCTCTTTTTTTCCTTCCCCCTTACACCATCATATATGTAATTTTGTATAACAATGAGGTTCTCCTTCCATCTTCTGTGCAATTTCCCTTCTCTCTCACATTCCCTCCCACCTCTCATCCCTGTTTAATGGTAATCTTCTTCTCATGCTCTTCCTCCCTGCTCTGTTTTGAGTCACCCCCCTTATATCAAAGAAGACATTTGGCAGTTGTTTTTTAGGGATTGGCTAACTTCACTTAGCATAATCTGCTCTAATGCCATCCATTTCCCTGCAAATGTCATGATTTTGTTATGTTTAGTGCTGAGTAATATTCCATTGTGTATAAATGCCACATTTTTTTATCCATTCATCTATTGAAGGGCATCTAGGTTGGTTCCACAGTCTAGCTATTGTGAATTGTGCTGCTATGAACACTGATATAGCTGTATCCCTGTAGTATGCTCTTTTTAGGTCTTTTGGGAATAGTCCGAAAAGGGGAATAGCTGGGTCGAATGGTGGTTCCATTCCCATCTTTCCAAGGAATCTCCATACAACTTTCCAAATTGGCCACACCAATTTGCAGTCCCACCAGCAATGTACAAGTGTACCCTTTTCCCCATATCCTTGCCAGCACTTGTTATTGTTTGACTTCATAATGACTGCCATTCTTACTGGAGTGAGATGGTATCTTAGAGTGGTTTTAATTTGCATTTCTCTGATTGCTAGACATGGTGAGCATTTTTTTTCGTGTATTTGTTGATTGATTGTATATCATCCTCTGAGAAGTGTCTGTTCAGATCCTTGGCCCATTTGTTTATTGGGTTATTTGTTTTCTTATTGTTTAATTTTTTGAGTTCTTTGTATACTCTGGAGATTAGAGCTCTATCTGAAATGGTGAGGGGTAAATATTTGTTCCCAAGATGTAGGCTCCCTATTTACCTCTCTTATTGTTTCTATTTCTGAGAAACAACTTTTTAGTTTGAATACGTCCCATTTGTTGATTCTTGATTTTAACTCTTGTGCTATAGGTGCCTTATTAAGGAATTTGGAGCCCGACACCACGAGATGGAGATTAGAGTCAACTTTTTCTACTAGATGCAGAGTTTCTGGTTTGATTCCTAGCTCCTTGATCCATTTTGAGTTAACTTTTATGCATGGTGAGAGAAAGGGATTCAATTTCATTTTGTTGCATATGGATCTCCAGTTCTCCCAGCACCATTCATTGAAGATGCTATCCTTTCTCCATTACATGCTTTTAGCAACTTTATCTAATATAGATTGGTCTCTGTGTCCTCTATTCTGTACCATTGGTCTACCTGCCTGTTTTGGTACAAGTACCATGCTGTTTTTGTTACTATTGCTCTGTATTATAGTTTAAAATCTGATATCGCTATACTGCCTGTTTCACTCTTCCTGCTTAGAAATGCTTTTGCTATTCTGGGTCTTTTAATTTTCCAGATGAATTTCATGATTGCTTTTTCTATTTCTGTGAGGAATGCCATTGGGATTTTGATTGGCATTGCATTAAACCTATAGAGTACTTTTGGTAATATAGCCATTTTAACGATATTAGTTCTGCCTATCCATGAACAAGGTATATCTTTTCATCTTCTAAGGTCTTCTTCTATTTCTCTCTTTAGCGTTCTGTAGTTTTTGTTGTATAGGTCTTTCACCTCTTTTGTTAGGTTGATTCCCAATAATTTTATTTTATTTTTTTTGAGGATATTGTGAATGGGGTGGTTGTCCTCATTTCCATTTCAGAGGATTTGTCACTGATATACAGGAATGCCTTTGATTTATGCATGTTAATTTTATATCCTGCCACTTTGCTGAATTCATTTACTAGCTCTAGAAGTTTCTTTTTTGTTTGTTTTTTACTAACTCATCATATTTATTGAACACATTTTGAAGATAATCGCCATATGATTTTTAAAAATTTTTATTGTTGGTTGTTCAAAACATTACATAGTTCTTGACATATCATATTTCACACTTTGATTCAAGTGGGTTATGAACTCCTATTTTTACCCCGTATACAGATTGCAGAATCACATCGGTTACACATCCACTGATTTACATATTGCCATACTAGTGTCTGTTGTATTCTGCTGCCTTTCCTATCCTCTACTATCCCCCCTTCCCTCCCCTCCCCTCCCCTAAAAAGTTCCCAATTGAGGCTGTTACTGCTGGTCCTTGGGACACGCTGAGAGCCACTGTCCTGGGGCAAGGTCTTTATTGGAGAAATTCCACAATGCCTGAGGGGATCCACTGACTGGCCATCTTTTGTGTGAAGGCTTCCTTGGGTCATGGCTCATCACACATTTTAGAATCCTCTCCCCTAGCAACAAGAGTAAGGGGGAAAACAGGATTTTTCTCAAACCTGAAGGGGCCAGAAAGAAGCAGACTTTGCTCTGTCTACTGGATTTAATGTTTTAGGGAATAAAAACTGTAGTGAAAAAACCTGTATCACCAAGTGACAGAAAATTTAATAAAAAGTGGAAAGAATACACTTTCCCCCCAGTGCATAGAAAAAAAAAGTAGAATAGCTTACCTGTTGGGGAGACTGTCCATTAGGTCCCTCTAGCAATTCAACTTCTCTCCCTGCAACAACAAAAATGTTGAAATTGAGGTCTGCACACTGCCTCCTTGTCACGGCCAGTTTGCATCAGGAAGGTGACAGGTAACAGAAACAGATCTGCCGAGGGGTGCTGGGCAGCCCTGGGGGGGAATGGATTCCTGGCCAGGCAGGCAAGGGGTTTGAAACTCCTTAGGCTTGAGTTAAACAACCCCCCTCCTGGTACTTCATAATCAATTAATTAACAACAAAAATTTCACTGAAATTTTATCACGTTGATAAAATAATATTGTAATGAGATAAAGTCATGACATGTAAACTGTTTATCATGTGCTGGGAACTGTTCAATAACCAAAAGCTATCTACCATGGTCTGTGTCTCCCCTGAAAGTTATCACATTGAGGCCTAATCCCCAAGGTGATAGTCAGAAGGTGGGGCCTTGGAGAGGCGATTGGGTCACAAGAGCAGAGTCCTTGTGAATGGGACTAATTAATGCCCTTACAAAAGAGACCCCTGGGAGATTTTGTGTCCCTTCATCCAAATGAGGTTATGGTGAAAAGATGGCCATCTGGTATGGGGGCACTTCTCGGACACCAAATCTCTTCACACCTTGATCCTGTAATTGTGGGAAATATATTTCTGTTGTTTATAAGTCACCGAGTCTAAGGCATTTTATTAAGCTGCCCGGACAGACCAAGATACTTTAGTGGTTATTAGGGTTGATAAATACCACATGATAGCACACCTCTTCCCTGATGGGTATAGTTTCAACTAGAAAAAAAAAAAAGGGAAGAAATTTGCTCCTCAGAGATATATCAAGTGAAGTTTCAATGAGTAAATGCAATGTACAATATTTCAAAAAATATATATAACTTAAAAATTATCTTTGCTTATAAGGAAAACATTATATACAACTTAAGAAGGAACAGAAAATGTTAAGATTTTTACCAACTTTTTTATGGTTATTAGAATAATTTGCTATCTATAGACACCAATTTTTCAAGAAATGCTCTTATTTCAATCCCATATATGAAATAACCATATAATGAACTTTGCCTCAAATCAACCACAAAATATTGGAGTAGTTACATACATCCAGTGATTCAATTTATATATATATTTTAAAAAGCTCTATTTAGTTTAGTTAAAAATATCTTTATTTATTTATTTTTTAATGTGGTGCTGAGGATTGAACCCAGTGCCTCACACAGGCAAGGCAAGCACTCTACCACTGAGCCACAATCCCAACCCTCAATTTATAATTTTGTTAGCCATTTTTCATCTAGTATTATTTTCATTGTTCAATAATTCCCTAGAATCTAAAATGTAGCTCAGATGGTCCATGATTCTATTATTCTTAATTTTTACCATAGTGCTCATAATTGGACTCCTATGACTTGATAGGGAAGACATGAGAAAGGTCAAGTTCAAGCTCTCGGGGAGCTAACTAGCTGGAGAGGTCAAGAGGAAAAGAAGAGCTTTTAAATAACTAAAATATTGTGCAGGGAGCACATATACCATGAATGGGAACATCAACCACACCCTGAGGAGGTTCAGCCCTGGAGGGCTGTGTAAGTGAGTAGCCTCTAGATACTGATAGCACCTGGCCAGGTAGACAGAGGTGAGAGGAAGAGTGGCAGGTGGGGAACGGACGACGGCTAGTGGGGTGGGAGGTGAGAAGGCTTGGGGTATCACTTATTTAGCCAACAAGCAACTCTGAATGCCGCTTTGTGACAAGCCCTGTGCTAGGGACCAGGATGCCGCAGTGAGGCACAGTCAGCAGGCTCTACAGATGACAGCCTCATGCGCAGGGGAGAGAATGCTCTGGATTCCTGCAGTTTAAAGATCAAGACAGTGAGGAGACTTGGGAGGGACGAGTGTTTACTTGGAGAACTACATCTCACTTCAAAGAGTAAGATGAGAAAAGAACACAGTCACATCTCCATGCTTTTTAGAGGGGTAAAAGGCTCTGAGCAAAAGAAATAGAAAGAGTACCGGAAAGGTTTACTGGTCCAAAGGGATCAAATGCGATGCAGAGGTCAGAGGCAACTCTTAAAACTGGATCCTTCTCTTCACATCAATTATGTTACATTCCTCCTAGAAAAAATCCAAAAGGCGCCCCTCTAGTCAGGCCCTCTGTCTCCTCCAATCAGCCCCTCATTTTCCCTGCGAGGGATGCACTGTTTCTGAAGGGAATCCCGCACTCAGCTACAGCAAGCCTGTATTTTAACTGATGAGAAAATCAGGTCTGAATGGTAGCAACTTACCCAAGGTCACCCAGGTTGCTAGTGATGAGCAGCCAGGACCTGCTCACCAGGTTTCCTGGCCCCCCATCTCACAGCTCCTCTATGAACTGATACTCTCACATAAGCCTTGGCTTAGCTTTGAACAAGGTACTGAACCGTCTGTCAGAAGCTTCTCTTAGATGTCTGCACATTTTGTGAGAAGTTACTGGGCCGAGCAGGGTGCCAAGGGCTGCGAGTGGAAAGGGTGAACAGAACATTCCCTGGTCCCACGATGGAATGTGGTTGGTAGACAGAAATCACAACCAGTGATAAGTGCTTTGTAGGAAACAAAGTGCACGTGGCAATTTGGAGTTACAGGGAAGAATCCACTTTTTGAGGAAAGGGCCCTTGGATAGAGTAGTGTTGGAACAGATCCAAACACAACATGAAGCCGGCCAAGCCAAGACTAGCTCTCAACCAGCCACTGCATGGTTAGCAAATCTTTGCCTACTGAGTCTCTAAGATCCTCAGCTAAGTATTCAAGGTCATTCACAGCATGACATCAATGGCCTTCCTACAGTATCTCTGAAACTAGCCCATTTGAATTTTTTTATTGTTCTCTAAATATGCCAAAATGCTCCTGTTTCTGTCTTTGCACCCATTATTTTCGCCAGTTGTCATGCCACCATACCCATCAATACTTTACAAAATTCTACTCATCCTTCAGAACTCATTTCACACAACATCCAACTGCTCTGTGTCAGAAAAAGACATGAACCCATAGGGAAAGCCACCAAGGAGATGAAAACAGAGAGCCCATGGATGTGTAGTGACTCACTGTATCAGTCAGCTTGATATTACTATAATGAAATACCTGAGGCAATAAAAGAATAAAAGTCTTATTTAGCTCACAATTCTAGAGAGTCCAGTCTAAGATCAGGTGGCCCCAATTGCTTTTTTACCTTTGAAAAAGGTAATGAATGCATTATGGCAGGAATGTATGGAACAGCAAACCTCTTACAAAAAGGACCAGAAAGCAGAGAGAGATGAGAACCTGGGTCCCATAATTCCTCTTGAGGGCATGTCCTAAAGGCCTCAGGACCTCCTATTAGACCCCACCTCCTCCAAGTCCTCAGTACCTCTCAATATCACCACCCTGGGACCAAACCTTTAACACCTAAACCTTGGGGGAACTCTACCCATATTAAAATCATAGCACTGACCGAGTACATCAGCAGTCTGAGAAATGAAGAATGAGCCCAATTTGGATGGTAGAATCCCTAAGACCCAAGGCCAGCCTGGTGAAAGGCGAGGGCTTAAGGCTCATTTGCAAGTTTAAGAAGTTAGGTTCCTAAATCCCCTTCTGCACTCCTGGCCTCAGGGTGGTTACTCCCTCCATCTCAACCAAAGATTGTAGGTTTTGTGTCTGCAGCTGGTTAAACAGGGTTTCTGGACTGAACACAGGAGAGGGTGGGGTTCCCTATTGGAAGCAGGGGTGGGGTGATGGTGGCTACGGAGGACACTGAGCCAAGGCCTGCACATGGATTGGGGCATCCCCAGCCTGCTCCATCCCTGCCCCTCCAGAAATGCTGGGGGCCACCTTAGAGTGGTCCTCCAGGCATCAGAGGACAGTCTCTAGCCAGCCAACCACCCAACCAAGCACAGCAGAGGAAATAGACTAGAGAAGGAAACTACAAAAATAGCCACTAGTGTGCTCAGGTCACTCGCATCTGAAAAGAACGGAAGGCAATTAAAAAAAATTAAAAATAAAAAGATCAGAGAACAAAAAACTTAACACCAGAAAAACCAAGTAACCCAATCAATAAATGGGCTAAGCAACAGAACAGACACTTCACAGAAGTGAAGAATCGATCAACACACATTTGAAAAAAGGTTCATCATCTCTAGCAATTGAAGAAATTCAAATCAAAACTACTCCAAGATTTCATCTCACTCCAGTCAGAATGGCAATTATCAAGAATATAAGCAACCATAAGTGTTGGTGAGGATTCAGGGAAAAAGGTACATTCATACACTGCTGGTGGGACTTCAAATTGGTGCAACCATTATGGAGATTGCTCAGAAAACTTGAAAAGAAACCATCATTTGATCCACTTATCCCATTCCTAGGTTCATACCCAAAGGACTTAAAAACAGTGTACTACAGTGATGTGGCCACACCAATGTTTATAGAAGCTCAATTCACAATAGCTAAACCAAGGAACCAACCTAGGTGTCCTTCAACAGATGAATGGAAAAAAAAATTGGTACATATACACAATGGAATATTATTCAGCCTTAAAGAAGAATGAAATTATGGCATTTGCAGGTAAATAGCTGAACTTGGAGAATATAATGCTAAGTGAGAAACCACAAAACCCAAGGGCCAAATGTTTTCTCTGATACGGGGATGCTAATCTATAATGAGGGGTGGGTGGATGGGGAAGAATGAAGGAACTTTGAATTGCGCAGAGGAAGGGGAGGGGAGGGGAAGGGAGGGGCTGTGGGGATGGGAAGGACAGTGGAATGGGACAGACATTATTACCCTATATACATGTATGATTACACTACCATGTGACTACACCATGTTCAGCCAGAGGAAGGGGAAGTTATGCTCCATTTGTGTACAATGTGTCCAAATGCATTCTAGTGTCATGTAACTAGTTAGAACAAATTAAAAAATAAAATAAATCAGAGAACATCCAGGCGTGGTGGTGCACACCTATAATCACAGCAGCTCAGGACACTAAGGCAGGAGGATTACGAGTTCAATGCCAGCCTCAGCAAAAGCAAGGCGCTAAGCAACTCAGTGAGACCCTATCTCTAAGTAAAATACAAAACAGGGCTGGGGATGTGGCTCAGTGGTCGAGTGCCCTGAATTCAATCCGGGGTACCTCACCTCATCAAAATCAGAGAAATTGGTCAATAATTTTTAAATTGGTCAATAATTTTTAAAAGTGGAAAAAGAAAAAAGATTTTAAAAGTTACAGTAAAAATGAGTATCTCCATAGAGAATCTGGAAGGGTGAGGAAATGTCCCCTGAGGTAGTAAAAGAGAGAAAGACCAAAGGGGGACAAAATGATTATTAATTGAAGGACATGAGTTCGTGGAGTGAGTGGACTCACCAACCTGACACAATGGCAGAAATACAGTCAGCACCCAAACACCCTGTGGTGGGACTTTAGATTTGGGAGCAAAGTGAAGTTCCTGCAGCTTCCAGAAACAAGACAAGCCAAACAAGTGATATGGGAGCAGTTGGGAGCAGAATGGTTTTAGGCTTCTTAAACACACACACACACCCCCACACACCCTCATGCACTTCTGAACCTGACCAGATACCCATTGAGTGAGAAGGCAGGATAAAGATGTTTTCAGATATGAAAGTTCTCAATAAGTTGACCATCCACATCCCCTTTGCCAGAAGGGTTCTAGGAGGCGTAGGAAACAATCAAGGGGCTAAATAAGGAGGAGATGGCCAGGGATACAGGACGCAGCACTGACACAGAAGGCAGGCAAAGTCTTCCCTGGGTGTTGGGGACCGGAGACCCCAGAATGCCAACAGTGTGTACAGGCCCGTGTCACCTAACATCGGGAAATACGTTCTGAGCAACGTGTGGTGGGGCGAAGTCATCACTGTGAACACCACAGAGTGCATGGACCCAGCCCCGCCCAGTGCTCAGTGTGGCCTCTTGACGCCGTTCAGAGGCAGTGAATGCAGATGTGTGAGGCTGATGCCAGCCTAGCATGGCATCTGGGTTTTTTTTTGTTGTTGTTATAGTAAAAGAAGGACATTTAAAAATAATAATAAAAGGGTAGTGTACATAAACTAGTAATATAGACGTCTACTTTATTACCAAGTATCATGTGCTGTACAGAATTATGTGTGCAATACTTTTATAGGACTGGCAGAGCAGTAGGTATGTTGATCCCAGAATCACCACAAATGTATAACTAATGGGTTGTATTACAGTTACAATTATATTACAGTGGTCACAGTTTCTCTGGACAATAGGCATTTATCATCTCTGTTGCCATTTTGCAGGACCATCCTGGCTCATATGGTCCCTGGGTACAGGGTTGACTGACACATTTTTACATGCAATAGAAGGACAGCTCACTTATATTGGAGAAGGTGATAAGGCCCAGGATGGCCTTTAAAACATACTTTAAAGTATCCTTCAATGGAACATTACTCAGCCATAAAGAAGAATGAAATTATGGCATTTGCTAGTAAATGGATGGAACTAGAGACTATCATGCTAAGTGAAATAAGCAAATCCCAGGAAACCAAAGACTGAATGTTCTCTGTGATATGCAGATGCTAACACTCAATAAGGGGGGAGGAGGGAAGAATACAAGTACTTTGGGCTAGACAAAGGGCAATGAAGGAAAGGGAGAGGGGATGGGAATAGGAAAGACAGCAGAATGAATTGGACATAACTTTCCTGTGTTCATAGATGAATACATGATCAGTGTAACTCCACATCATGGACAACCACAAGAATGGGAAGTTATATTCCATGTATATAAAATATGTCAAAATACACTCAACTGTCATATATATCTGAAAAGGACAAATAAAAAATAATAACTAAAGCATCCAAAAGAGGAAGATTTAATAATAGGGAAAGCATGTGGGATTGAATCAGAGGGAAGTGTACAGTGAACTCAGCAAATGAAAAAATGAACCATTTGCACCAGGCTCGGTGGTGCACACCTGTAATCCCAGCGGCTCGGGAGGCTGAGACAGGAGCATTGTGAGTTCAAAGCCAACCTCAGAAAAAAGTGAGGCACTAAACAACTCAGTGAGACCCTGTCTCACAATAAAATACAAAACACAGGGCTGGGGATGTGGCTCAGCGGTTGAGTACCCCTGAGTTCAATCCCTGGAACCCCCCATCCCCCAAGAAAAGAAAGAAAAATAAACCATTTGTTACTTTCAGAAAAAAAGTTGTCGGGCTGGGGATGTGGCTCAAGCGGTAGCGCGCTCGCCTGGCATGCGTGCGGCCCGGGTTCGATCCTCAGCACCACATACAAACAAAGATGTTGTGTCCGCTGAAAACTAAAAAATAAATATTAAAAAATTCTCAAAAAAAAAAAAGTTGTCTAGGAAAGGAAATGCAATTATAATTCATTGCCTCCTTTAGCTGTGAAAAGTATTTACATAGTTACAATAAATATGCATCTAACCAAAATTAAGGGAGTGGAGATCAGCAGATACTGGGACCCTTCCTTGTATGAGGTGGTGGGAGGTGGCGGAAGTGGCGGCTGAATCATCTTCACACACAGTGGAATACGAGTCCTAAGACAAAAGTGAGCCAGATGAGTGCAAGCGATGACACAACGCTTCCAAAAAAGCCAACTCACATCCATTTATCTGTCCTACATTGATTATTAAACGTGTGGTGTTCTGGGCCAGGCCACGTGCCAATAGGTGATCATACTGGGGTGAGCGAAGACATAAAGTCCGCAACTGAGTGAGGCGGGCAGAACATAAATAAGTATGACCCAGAGATGTAATGGAAATTACATAGGCAAAGTACTGCCACCTTTCAGAATGTTCTGGAGCTCTGCAGTGCACTATGATAACTGCTAGCCACAAGTGGTATTTAAATTTAAATTATTCAAAAATAAATACAGTTAAAAATTCAGTTCCCCGGTTAAAATAAATAGCCAGCCATCTTTCAAGGGCTTAAAAGCCACATGCAGCTAGTGGCTATGGTGTTGGACTGAGTAGACACCGAACATTTTTCTCATCACAGAAAGTTCTAGTGGAGGATGCTGGTCCACAAGTTCTGCAACAGTGATATTTGACAACAAATTCAAGTACAACATGAAAACCTTGGAGGCATCACATTCCAGGGACTATTAGTAAACAGTCCTGCAGAGCTTGATATTTAACCAGCTAAGTTACCTGCACATGGACTGGAATTTTTACTTTGTTAACAATTTAGTTTTCAGGTGGAGCCAATCCTGGCGCTAAGAAAGGGTATTTTCTTTTTCTTTCTTTCTTTTTTTTTTTACTTTTGATGCTGTTTGGCGAGCCACAGATGTCAGGGGCAAATGCTGCCATGACAGGAAGTCTGTGAATCTTTGAAAAGGTATTTTGTGTAGTGGGAAGACAGGAGAGCTCTGCAGCCAGAGACTTCTGAATTTGAATCTTAAGCTTCACTATTTGTGAGGCATGTGGCGTCGGTCAAATCTCCCCAACTCTGTGCCTCTGTTCCCTTGGGCAAGGTGGAATGCAAGGCTTGTGGGTGAATCAGGATAAGCAGGTGGTAGGAGCACAGAGGTGGCCGCTGCCTCTCTCCTTGTCCATTTCCAGCAGGTCCAGAGGGGCCCGGCCACAGGGAAGAGGCAGGATCTCCTCACCTCCCATTTCTTCCCATCAGAACCGTATTTTCTGGCTTTTGATAAAAGATCTGTCACTGCCCAAGAACTTAAGTTCAAATAATAGGAAGGGGATTCCTGTTCAAAGAAGGGAGAAGGTAAAGGACACGGATATATACCAAAGGCACCTGCCTGATACAGGTACTTAATGTCACTCCATAAATCCTCCCCACAGGTCTGGGAGTTGTGGAAGGTCCTGAGGAAGCCGAGTGGAGGGGAAGGTTTGTGGGTGGTGGGGGAGGGAGCCCAGTGGGAGCTAAGTTCAGGAGGCTGGGCTGGGGGTGGGCAGGAGGGACCTTGAACTCCAGGATAAGGGCCTGACGGGTGAGATCTGCAGTCCACAGGAAATGACCAGCGGCCACACGCTGGTGCAGGAGGAGAGGTGAACTGAGTCAGTCTGTGGCAATCATAGAGAGTTCTTTACTCAGAGTTTTATAGCGCAGAGTGGACAGCCTCTTTCCACTGCCTTTTATAACTTCCAAGAAAGGAAAACCGATTTCTTTTAAACGCAGTTAAATTCTAAACATGATAAGCCTGACTTGGCACCAACACTGACTGCGGGAATTCTCTTTTCCTTGTAACTGGCTGCTGCATTCAGGGTTTGCTTTCTGTTGTCCTTTGATGGGTCCCCCGCCCCCACCCCCTGAGCGGGGCCAATATCTGAATAGAAAGAAAAGATCTCACGCAGCGCTCTTTTCTCAGAACACGCTTTGCAAGCTTTGCAACATCTTCCTTGGATACGGTTCAGCTGGGGGCCTTCCCTGTATTCCAGGAGGAATTTGTGGTCCTCACACAGGGGCCTTTGTTGTCGGAGGCTATGAGAAGAGAACCACTACTTCGCACAAGGAAATATCTTTTCCTTGTGTGAAGTCGTGATCAAAGGATTCCGCCATTGAAGCCAAGGGAACAAAACTGAGGTTTGTAGCTAGACTTGTTGCCGAAAAGAGAAGGGATTAGTTATTTGAGGAAAGCACAATCATCTGCATCATGGTGTCGAATTTGCTCATCTAGCGATGGAGTTTAAAATTCAATCTTTAGTATATGCCAAATTCTAAGTATTTTTTTGAAGGATAAAACTTGGTTTCCTTTTGCTTCTGTTCTGCTTATGAACATCTCTGACCTTCTTCCAAAGGCTTAAAGTAAGACCCTGTTTCACTTACATTTATGCATTATAGGTATTGTCTATGTATACATTTATATATGTAATATATAACTAATATGAAATACATATAAAATAGATATGATCACACAGAGAAGTATAAATAAGCACACAAAGGCTGGGAAAAGGGTGGAAAAAGGTCATTCGTGATCACAGCAACTGAACCTTGTGTGATGTGTTCAATTTTTCCATGATATCTTTTAGTTCACGTCCACCTGCATACCCATCATACAAAATATAAAAACAACTTCATATCCTACTTTTTTTCCATTTAACATTAGATCGCTGACCTTTTCATGACAATACATAAGGTTCATAATGATTTTTTTTGGGGGGTGGGGGTGGGGAGTGTATCAGGGATTGTATTCAGGGGCACTGGGCCACTGAGCCACATCCCCAGCTCTATTTTATATTTTATTTAGAGACAGCATCTCACTGAGTTGCTTAGCACCTTGCTTTTGCTGATGCTGGCTTTGAACTTGCGATCCTCCTGCCTCAGCCTCTCAAGCCACTGGGAATACAGGGGTGCACTGCTGTGCCCGGCATAATGATTGCTTTCAATGGCCACAAATTATTCCAAGAGTGATCCTCTGCCAGTTAATTAACCGTTTTTCTCTAGAGCTTAATAGTTGTAGAACTTTCCATTTTTGGTAAAGTCACTCTCCTGCAGCTTCCAGGTTCAGGGTCTACAGTGCTGATGATAAACTCTACATATTTTAATGTGTGAGAGGACTTTGATTTCCTTCTCTTTTCCAATTTCTAATTTTCTTCTGACATGAAGCAAAAATGACCCATACGACCAGGCAGTTAGTGACCAACCAGGAAATGTCAAATCCACAGGCATGCTTGCTATTCAAATTCTCAACTCTGGGTCAAGAAAACCTGTAATAACCTGAAGCAGGCAGACACCTCCTGTTTCAAACAGTTAAAGATTCCACACAATAGACCCCTGGGAATCCGAGCCAGTTCTCAACTCCTATTAAGTCTTGAAGCACAAGCCTTCTGAGAGGGAGGCGGCAAAGCATGTCTCTCTTACAATCAGGGTCTCAGGGAACAAAGGTGGCAGTCATCCTGTACATCTGTTGGCACTGCAATGTTCTTTGGATATTTTCTTTTCTATTTATAAAGTCCTGATTCTGTCCCAGTTTGCTCGCATATGGCAGAAGAGATTTGTCTCAAATGTCCAAACTGGCTTGCACACAATCATTTTTTCCAGGGCAGGGAGGGTGAATGGGGAGTGTGTGTAGTGAAGCAAAACCCAGGGGCTAAATAACTGCAGTTGGGGTGTTGTCAATTCATTCATGCAGGGCGCCAGGGAGGTCACAGTCACAAAATTTTTCACTGGGTTCATGCAGGTGGTTTGGTTATACTTAACAGATTTTCTTCATCAAAATTTGGGGTTTGGATCTGATGTGTGGTTGTGAGGGATGGTGATGTTGATAAAGGTGGTGGTGGTGGTGGAAGTGGTGGTGAGGGATAATGGATGGTGGGGATGGTTGTGAAAGTAGTAATGGTGGTGGTGGTGGTAGAGGTGGTGGTGGTGGTAGTGTGGGTGATGATGGTGGTGGTATTGCTGATAGTGGTTGTAGTAGTGGTAATGATGTTGGTGGCGATGGCAATGGCGATGGTGATGGTGATGGTAGTGATAATGGTTGTGAAGGAGATGATAGTGGTAGTGGTAGTGATAGTAGCGATAGGGGTTTTGGTGGAGGTGGTGATGTGGTGGTGATGGTTGTGAAGGTGGTGATGGTGGTGCAGGTTGGTGATGGTATCTACCACTTGAGCATCTACTGTGTGTTTGATATTTCAGTCACTGATTTTCTTTCCAGCAACTCCATGAAATAAGCATTAAAAACTCAATTTTATGAATAAATAAATTAGTTTACCAAGCTTAATTAACACAAATAAGTAGCACAACTAGTAAATTGGTGAACCCAGAGTTCAGAGTTTAGCTTTCTCATTACACCATGGAGTGGTCAATGACAGAATGTGTGTCACCAAGCCTATCACTGCAGAGGCAGTCAGGGAACATAGGACATAGGAGGTTAGTTGGTAACCCAGGCCTCCCTCCCATGATAGGCTTCAAACGAAGAGTCTTAACTACTATCTCCAAATGTAAGCCCAGAGCTACTGACAGGATTGAAAGAAGACAATGTTCATCACAGCCTTAAACTTTAGCCCCATTTTTCCATAACAAGTTGTGCATAGTCCCCTATGAATTAATATTTTTTCTTCAGAATAGAAAAATTCTATCACCTTTGTGCATGTGTGCAATATATGTAGATGTAAGCATTTAAAATATTCTTTAATTTTTATAATCCTGTTTTGTCATTACTTTGCTACTTTAATAAACTTAGAGTCTCAAAAACCACAAAATAGTCATCCAGGATTTCTCAACCTCTCAGAGACCTGATCTAATCCTATAGTTGTTCTAGAAAAAGTCAGGTTGTATGTGTAATGTCAACATAATGCAAAAGGAAATGTTAAGGATGGATTCTGTAAAATTATGAAAGGAAAATTCTGGGGACAGGGAGAGTCTACCATATCTTGTGCACAGATGGCCACTCTTAAGTATCCATATCTTAAGATCCTAAGAATGATATCTTATGGGTTATGTATTTTGTGTGGGAAAAGGACAAGTAATCAATTATCAGAAGCTGTTATTATGGTGCTACTGGGCTTACTCCTTCCTTGTTGGTATGCAAAGCCCTGTTGCTATGAGCTCATCCTCTCTGCCTCAAAGTTGGCCATCCACATACCACAAGTGACTGAGATTATAGGAGGAAACATGTAAGTTAAGTTGTCCATGGGTCAGGCCACATTTCTTTTGTAAATAAAGTTTTATTGATACATAATCATGTGCATTCATTTACCCAATGTCTACTGTAGTTTTCCAGCTCTACAGTGGAGTTGAGTAGTTGCAAGGGACACTGTCTGATCCATAGTCTAAAATGTTTATTAGTTGGCCCTCTATATAATAAGTTGGCCAACTGCAGCTCTACAGAATAAACAGAGGTCGTTCTGAGGAAGCAAGGTAGGTCAGCTCCCATGGTGAGTGTGGAATTGGGTCTTCTATTGCCTACTAAAGGCAACTGAGTGAGCCTGGAAGTGATTCTCTATCCCCAGTTCAGCCTGAGATGACCGGAGCCCTGGGTGTTAACTTGATGGCAACCTCATGAGAGACCTGGAACCAAAGTCACTTATTATGTTGTGTTCAGATTCCTGACCAAGAGAAACTATAACAAATGTTTGTTATTTTAAGCTACAGAATTTAGGTTTTTTTTTTTTTTTTTTTTTTTTTTTTTTTAACAGCAATAGAAAACTAATAAAATTGCATCTCTTCAACTGGGCTCACCCTTTCAGAGTGAGTGACACTGTACCTCCCAGGTCAAAGTCCAAACATGATCAGCTCTGCAAAGCCTTTGGTGCATGCCCCAGCTTCAAATGGAACAATCTAAGGGCCAGCACAACTGCTTAATCTGTGTATCTCATGGCCATGTGGCCAGTTACGCAGGTGTCTGTCTCTCTGGCTGGTGACATGTCTTACTCAAGTTTGTAAACACAGTCTGATTTAGTGCCTATTGTTCAAAGTGGAATAATAATAACTATTTATTAATTGCTTACTATGTCTTAGCACGTTATGTGCACTATCTCACTGAACCCTCACAAAAACCTTGAGAAAACAGTGCTATTTTTAAGCCCATTTGACAGGGGAGGAAGCAAAGGTTTAGAAGTTAAGGAACTTGCCTTATATCCTCATGTATGGAAATGTGGACATGCTGCTGTGTTGAGCCACGAACTCAGCAATACCACTCCTGCTGAGGACATCACTGCCATCTCAACCATAAAGTGGCGATATGACGGTACTTTTCCTATCTCTTAGAGTCATTGTGAGGAAAAGTACAGTAAGCCAACACATGATTTTTAGTTCTCAGTAAATGATAAGTCAAAGGGAAGTGACTTCCTTATCTGACTCTTGGGTGTGGCAAACCTGAAAAATGAACAGGAAAACAGGCAGGAGGGGACTGAGGTGGACCTTTTTTAAAAAATATTTTATTTTTAAATTTTTTTCTGTTTAATTATAATGACTACATGTATACATGTTTAGTTATACAGTAGAATGTATTTTGACATATTATACATACATGGAGCATAACTTCCCATTCTTGTGGTTGAACATGATGTGGAGTTACACTGGTCATGTATACATCTATGAACACGAGAAAGTAATGTCTGCTTCATTCTACTGTCTTTCCAATTCCCATCCCACATCTTTCCCCCCATTTCTCCTGTCCAGTCTGGTGAACACTCCCCTTCATTGTGAGTCAGCATCTGCATATTAGAGAGAATATTTGGCCTTTGGCTTTTTTTGAGATTGGCTTAGTTCACTTAGCATAATAGCCTCCAGTTCCATTCATTAATCAGCAAATGCCATAATTTTGGCTGAGTGACATTCCATTTTCTTTATCTATTCATCTGTTGAAGGGCACCTAGGTTGGTCCCACAGCTTAGCTATTGTGAATTGAGCTGCTATGAACATTGATGTGGCTGCATCACTATAGTATGCTGATTTCAAGTCCTTTGTGTATAAGCTGAGGAGTAGGATAACAGGGTCAAATCGTGATTCCATTCCAAGTTTTCTGAGGAGTCTCCATACTGCTTTCCAGAGGGGTTGTACCCATTTGCAGTCCCAAGAGGTGGGACCTTGGCACCTGCCTTGTATAGATCCTATTCTTTCTCCCTGCTCCTCCTCCTCTGCAAAATCCTAACAATAATGGTGGATTGAGGTGTTGGAACAGGAAGAGAAACTCCCAATTCTTTAAAAATATACCTCCTACTTTCAACTGGGAGCTTTTACTGGGACTGTGCCTGCTCCTCTCTGGACAGCCCTCTTTGTGGTTCCTTCATTCAACCTTGGTCCCTACCTGAGAGCACCCTGGATGCTCCAGGCTGGATTACTGTTTTGGTTCTGACTCCCACAGCACCTCACAGAGGGAGCTGGGATTTTCACGATGGAATCCTCAGGATGTGAAGAGTGCCTGGTATACAAGAGGTATTGTCTTCATTCCAGTTGAAAACAAAGGAAAGAATTCTCACTCATTTCTAAACAGTTCTAGGTTAGCATATAAATTCCATAAGGAAGCTGCCCAGCATTAAACCCAGTACCAAGAACATTGTAAATGTTCAGTAAGTCTTTGGTCCTAAAAATTGGGCCCTGTACTGTTAGATTTAGGATAGTGTGGTCAGGTGAAGGAAGTAGAGTCCAAAGAACAACGTCAAGGGTAAAACGCCTGACCACGCAAGGCACCTGCTGCAGCCATGCCAGTTTAGATTCCCATGACTTTTCTGAACAAGGTTCTGGTGAGTTAAGTCCCAGGGCTCCACAATGCCATAGCATTGGTGCCACGAGTTCACCTTCTAGGACAAGTATTATCTATTCTGACCAGACTGCAGCAAAGATCCTGCAGATCCTGCATTTAAACTGTATTAGTCTCACAGCAGAGATTTTCTTAAGTAAAAAGAAAAAAAAATGGTGCTTTCTGTACTGATTGCCTATTTCATCTTGTTTCCTTAAATGCCAGGGAAAACAAGCACAAAAGCCCCTGTCAGCAAATCCAAAGAGATCAAAAACTTCCTCCAGGTTTCCTTTCAGCATTGCTTATGATGAATTATATAAAAGGGACAACCTGAGAAAACCAAGAACCTGACATATACTCAGTATCAAAACTAGAAAAACAATTCTGCCCAGGAGAATGAGCACTCTAAGTATTTCCTACCCTCACTTGGCAATCGTCTACTGTGCTAAGGGAACTGAGAACTTGGGAGACATGATGGATCTACATTAGGTGACTCTTCAAATCTGCATCAACTATAACCTATTTTTTTTTTTTTTTAGTTTCATTGAATTTTTTGCTAAAGGCAACTGAGTGAGCCTGGAAGTGATTTTTAAATTTTTTTTAGTTTTATTGAATTTATTTTTTTTAAATACACAACAGCGGAATGCATTACAATTCTTATTACACATATAGAGTACAATTTTTCCTATCTTTGTATATAGAGTATGTTCACGCCAATTCATACCTTTATACATGTAGTTTTTTTTTTCATTACAATTCTTATTACACATATACCACAAATTTTCATATTTCTGTTTATATATAAAGTATGTTGACACCCAATTCGAGTCTTCATACATGTACTTTGGATAATGATTTCCATCACATTCCACCATCCTTGCTAATCCCCTGCCTCCTCCCTTCCTCTCCCACCCCTCTTCCCTATCTAGAATTCATCTATTCCTCTCATGCTCACCTTCCCTACCCCACTATGAGTCAGCCTCCTTATATCAGAGAAAACATTCGGCATTTGTTTTTTTGGGATTGGCTAAGTTCACTTAGCATTATCTTCTCCAACATCATCCATTTACCTGTTTTTTTCCCCTGAACTGGGGATTGAACTCAGGGGCACTCAACCACTGAGCCACATCCCTAGCCCTATTTTTTTTTTTTTTTTTTTTTCAAGGATAGGGTCTCACTGAGTTGCTTAGCACCTTGCTGTTGCTGAGGCTGGCTTTGAACTTGGATCCTCCTGTCTCAGCCTCTCAAGCTGCTGAGATTACAGGCCTGAACCACTGCACCAGGGAGTATTTTTAACTCTTCCTCTTAAGCACTCAAATTCCCAAAAAAGGGAAGCCATTTTCCAGAAATATTGAAAGGATTCTCAGTTGTTCATTCATTCATTCATTCATTTTTTTTTTTTAATGAACAGATATTAGATTTCCACAAGGAAAAGCTGAGAAGGAGGGAATTTCTCAAAATTTTTCAGGTCAAAGAAAGTTCACTTCTTGTAAGCCAAAATCAACAAAATAGCCCCACCCTCTTCAGTGCAGAATGTAATGCGGAAACATAGTTTGTGGAAACAATCCAAAATCAATTAAAGTAGACTTAAGGAACAGAGCATAAAAGAAGTACATGCCAATCCACAGCTCACAGGAGTATTTCTAGAGAGTATTTCAGGCTAGAAGTAAAACAAAACTAGAAACTGATAAGCTTTAGCCTACTTTTCATTTACTCAACTGAGTAAATATGAGATGGGCTTAAATTCCTTATTTTAAATTCCTTAATGTTTTCTTAGCTGTACATACTAACACGTAAAGTGCATCAACTTACTGTTCTTGGTATGGGTGGGAGTTTTACTGGTTAAACCAGAGATAGTTGCAAAAGGATCCTATAATCTTCATTAGAAAAATCAGCACTCTGCCATATGTACCATAGCAAAATGCATGCCTTATCTGCAACCTGTTCCGGGGTAATTTGAAGATTTCTCAACAGAATTTACTCTTGCCAGTGGACAGGAGTGGAAAATTCAATACTAGTAGTCAGTATACTTTTTAGCTTCCCTATTTAAACAATGGGGCAAAAAGCTTTGTTTGTATTTCAACTGTATTCAAAATGGTGCCATTGTTTCTGGGGAGGCATGGTTTTTACTCTATGATTTAGGCAGGTGCCAAGTTTGCAAACCAGTTATACCTTCCAGGCAGTGCTTATGAGGGCAAATGTTTAACAACTGATTCTCCAGAAAAAAAAAATGCTTATTATAAATAAAAGATGTTTAGTGCACAGTATAAACATTATAATAACAATACTTTAAAAAATAAAACATCCCATATATACCACTGACTTTCTTTTCTTTCTTTCTTTCATTTTTTTGCAGTACTGGGAAATGAACTCAGGGGCACTCTTCCACTGAGCTTCACCTGTAGCCTTTTTTATTTTATTTTTTTAATTTTGAGACAGGATCTCAGTGAGATGCCAAGCCTGGCCTTGAATTTGCAAGCCTCCTGATCCAGCCAAGTTGCTGGGATTATAGGCATACACCACCAAGGCTGACTAGATCACTTATTTGCACAAGAATGATTTCAATGAGTTTTGCTAGACTCTTCTATCCATCATTAACTATGGTTACAAATGATAAAGACGTGCAGATCTGTGTGGGTTGACATTTGCATTTAAGTTCGCAAAGTTAGCGGAAGGTGAAACAATGAACATAAGTGGGAATTTCATTTCAGCTGTTTGTTAATGATGAGTGCATATTTTTTGCTGAATTGGATACTAAAAATTGTGTTTGAATACTAGAAGAAAAATTTCCTCAAGGAACTTTTCATGTAATGGCCATTGACAAACATTTTCTTCATGGTGTTCTTAATTGTAGACAAGCAACAAAATAATTAAGTCCTGACTGATTCATAGCATTTGTCAAGTTTGGGTGGTGTAAATGTTCCTGCCAGGGCTGGTGTCAAGCTAGCATGTTGAGACGCTGAATGCAGATTTGGAAAGGTGCAGAGTGGTACCCATCATTTAGTATTTCTCACACACAGATACAACAGATGTAATAACCTCAAGAGCACAGGAAATGATAAAATATTTAGGAAGAGATGAGTTTTTTGTATTTATTTACAGTTTTAAATATAGTTTACTTAATTCTATTTTAATACAATTTTGTTTAAAATATTATTAAAATGTCACAAAATTTCTGAAATTCCAAGTTCTCCCAGCCAGTCGTGGCTGTCTCCAGAACAAGCTTTCGAGGTTCTGAGCTTGAAGGGCAAATGCATTTTCCAGGCAATTTCCCCTCAGCCACAGGCCACTAACCTCCCATTAACAGTGACCCTAAGGCCCAGCTTCCCCTGCTGTGAGTTAATCAGTCTCCAGGGGGTACGATGTATGGCATGAAGTTCCCAGTAGAACATTAACATTTAGTGAAAAGCAAGTGGGATAAAATGATCCTAGCATAGTCATGTGACTGTGAGACAGCCTCAGTTTCCTCACTAGTGGAATGGCAGTTCCTCGGGCTGGTGCTAGCGTTGTGCCTCACATACAGCAGAAGCTCAGCAGCCAGAGGGCTAGCATGAAGACCACAGCGGAATCACTACACAAGATTCTGCTTCTGGACACAGAGCGGTCGGTCAGGGGGGCTATGGCCTTTCTCCCAGTTCTGATTTGAGACATGACTCACTGATGAGTCTAAGAGCCAGGTCGCAATGAGGACATGGAAGAGCGAGCCTTGCCTGGCTCCCAGGGATCACTACTCTCATCTCTTCCCAGGAACCACCACCACCTAAAAAAAAAAAAAAAAAAAGTGCTGATAAAATTTGTAGTAGGAGAGTTTCAGCCTAGACCCCAAACAGTGGTTCACATAGGAACCACGGGACATGTAGTAGATCCTGGAATTTAGGAAGACTCATTTGCTCTCTATGTGATCAGCGCAGATAACAGGACCCTGATTAGATGAAGGTTAAGAACTCTTTTAAAAAAAGAGTTTTTGAATCTTTCAAAAAATATGCTGTCGACATTTATCATTTATTTTGACATTCCAAACCTTTTTAGATCCTTTGTCTCCACTTTTTCTTTTCAAGCAGACATTTAAATAACAAAACAAAACAATACAAAAACAAGAAGGCTTATTGTGTTTTTTAATATGAGGACTGGGGAAATGCCTATTGTAACGGTTTTGGATTCAGTGAACTTGGCCATGGACTGTGTCTAGCACATGCCTGGGGTGGACACCTAACGGTAGCTGTTTTAGGCTGTGCACTGCGTTCTTTCTTCTTTCAAATCAATTGAAGTTTAACCCAGTGGGGCGGGGGTCTATAGACAAAGCACTGATGAAGGGGCCCACTTCCTGCTGCTTCTAATAGGCAGATAGCAAGCTGAATCGATATCTCCCTGCCCAATACAGTACATTCTTTCAAGAATAAAAACAAACAAACAAAAAGGTCCACTATGATAGCTACTAACCAGACCAAGGATCGAGGACATTAAGAGATTCTAAGCCACTACCTTTTATTTCACGTACATTTTCAAACTCTAGTTTTTATTCTGGATTTCAGGGACACCGAGGATTAATTGATAAGCCAAACAGAAAAGATAATGGAGCCACTGGGAGTCAGCCTGGCCTTAAAATTTAATCTTCCATATCACATCAACAGTACACAGTCATTACGGTTGGGAAAAAATACAAAGATAGAAACACATGTGAGTCTAAAAGCTAGAAGCATTTTTTAAAAAATAATTAATGGCTATAATTTAAAGTATTTAGATCCAAAATAAACATATTTATGTAACACATTATTGGGGACAATTCAATATGTAATTCTGAGGAAATCACAGAATTTGGCCTAGAAACATTAAAGGCATAAGGATGCAAGTAATTTATTGAATTTAGCAAGATTCAAATTCAGAGATTGCTTTATTATCACGTTTTATAAAAATTGAAATAGATTTCTAAGTAGAAGACATTCTACATTGAAAAAAATAAAACCCAGAAAATATTATAAACCCAATATTGTCAAGTCATCAAAGTTAAGATCTCTAACCATGAGCCGTGAGCCAAGTGACCCAAGATGAATTTTTTTGAAGTAATAATAAGAAAGTACGTGTGTGTCTGTGTATGTGCCAAGTGTTACCTGCAACCAACCAACTCATCTCTCTCCTGGTAGTTTATGTAAGGTACACAGGGACTAGGATGGTTCCTAAGGACATTACTTACACAGTATGCCTAAGATTGAACACACACTGCCCTACCATTGAGTGTGAATTTGGAAGGAATACTAAGGAAATTTATGGGGTCAGTCTTCCTACTTTAACCCTCAAACCTTTGCATCCCCAACTGCAGTGGGAAGGAATGTCCAGGAGAACTGCAGTGAATCAACATGGACTTCTTCCTCTCTCTGGGCAACTGTAGAAAGAACTGGGTTTATTGTTTGCTTTTGTTTTAAGGATTTTCTTACCTCTCTCGAGCTGTTCTGCTAGTTCTTTTTCTTTCTTTGCCCCAAGGAGGTGCCCCAAAGGTTTGCATCCCCAGGCCACAGTCTTAACAGTTTCTTAGAACTTCACACAGTTGTCCAATGGTTAAAAACATAGCAGGAAACCCAGCTGAGGGCCCTCTTGAGCGGGGCAGGTGAAGGGTGGCTGAGTGGCTGTGTGCCTGGCTGCTGTTGCATAACAAAACCAAACACTCTGCTCTCCTGGCTGTGGCTGCAAGGTGCGTGATTACACACTAAATAATAAGAGCTGTGTGCCTTTCCTTGCTGAGGACCTGAGTGGCAACATGCAATCCCTTTAGTCCAAGCTCTTCAAAATCAAATATTACAGTGCTTTTCGACCATTCGTTTTCAGCCAGTACCCAGAACGAAAACAAATCCAGTGCTAACTTTCATCTTCTGGACTTGGTGCTTTAAGCAATTAAACTTAGTACAAATAGACAAATTCAATTTAAAAAGTTGGAATGAAGCCAAATGTCACTATTTATGTTAGCATATTTTGATTTGTAATTCGTGAAGCTTAAAAGAGATTGGAACCAAGGCTATAAACTGACATGAGGGAAAAAAAATACTTACACAAATGTATATACACCATTTATATCACTCATTGCAATCCTAAGTTGTCCTGAATCATTACAAGAGTGTCAGATAATTGTTTAACGTCATTAGGTTTTTAGTTTATAGAGGTACTTTAGAATCTCAAAGTAAATAAGATTCCTAAAGGATCAAACATTTTGTAAGATGTTGCCACAAATTTTAATGATTAAGAAGGTTTTTCTAGCCAGGCACAGTGGCACATGCCTGTAATCCTAACAGCTTGGGAGGCTGAGGCAGGAGGATCACGAGTTCAAAGCCAGCTTCAGCAAAAGGGAGGTGCTAAGCAACTCAGTGAGACCCTGTCTCTAAATAAAATACAAATAAATAAATAAAGGCTGAATATGTGGCTCAGTGATTGAGTTCCCTGAGTTCAATCCCTAGTACCAGGAAAAAAAAAAAAAGAAGGCTTTTCTGGAGCTATATGTACCTATATGTATCTAGTTCTGTGTTTGCCACTGCAAAAGAATAAAAAAGTATATATGATTTGCTTTATCCAAGAAATTTATAATCTGAATAGAAAGGCAAATCCAGCACGTGGAACAACTTGCTAACTAAGCACAAAACAACACGGTACTGGATTCTAGTGAGACAGTAAATCAGTCTTCAACTTAGCTCCCCCTGCATCCACAGTCTGGGCTAAGAATTTATAGGTCTCCCTTGCTTTGACCTGTAATTTACCATTAAAGAGTATGCTACATATGTATAGATTTTAGTTTGTTGCACCCTAGGGGTAGTAAGAAATGAACATTTCAGGAGTAATCAACTAATATCTAATCGGGACAGTTGCACATAGAAGTGATTATTAAGTGATACTCCAGTGATCCATTGATTAAGACAGGAACTAATGATTGGGTTTCTATTAATGGCCTACTAAGTAGGAACATAGACTTAAAAAACAGAAAACACTGGTGGGATTCAGATATGTAGGTGGACTTCCCTGGCCTGTAAGAGAGAAGAATCTAATGAACTGAAGTCTAGACACTTGCGTGTGAGGTGAAGCTAGGTACTGGACCTGTGACCTTCATTGGATTGGTTGTTTTGGGTACCTGATGCTGACTTTTGAGGGTGTTAGGACACTATGTCTGGAATATTGTTAAGCTGACCCAAGTACAGGAAGCCTCCATATCTGCAGGCTCAAATAACTCTGAATCAAAAAAATTCTAAATGCTCAGGAGTAGTATTGGTCAAATTATATATTGTGTGTGTACCCATACATAATGACAAATCTCATCACTATGTACAACTATAATGCACCAATAAAAAAGTGAGAAAACAAAAAAATGTTCTTCCTCTGCCAAAAAAGTTGTGTATTTTTTTGTTGCCTGCGCTCATCATGGCAACAACAACAACAAACTTTTTATTGTGATTATTCCTTAAATGATAGACTAAAACAACTAATTATTTAGTATTTGCATTGTACTGAGTACTAAAAGTAACCTAGAGATGATTTATTATATAGGAGGTGTACATAGGTTATATGCAAATACAATGCCATTTTAGACAAGGTACATGAACATCTGACTTTGGTATCCAGAGGGCTCGTGGAATCAATTCCCCATAGATAGCAAGGGATGACCAAGTCTTTTCTGTAGGGTGCTGTTAGAATATAAAACAATAAAGACTTCAGACTTGAAGTTTACAGAATAGGTTGACATACTGTTTTGGGTTTACTTGCTAATCAAGGCAGTTTAAAATAGCTATGTGGAGAATTTGGTTCTACACTTGCTTTCATTATATCCCGACTGGGACTGTGTTGAAGAGTGGCTAGTTCTTACCCACCCCAGGCTTGCCTGCAACTTCTGTTATCCATGTTTAATCCAATTTACTTTGACTTTTCCATGCCCTAAAGACCTGTCTTTAAGTTAAAGTTTGTCCCTTACCAGCCAGTTCTGTGCCCATCTTGGAGGCCACCACACCTCATAAGCATCTGTGGTAGTTCAACAGATACCTCCTTCCTAGAGGAATTTAAGCCAATAACTAAGGTGATATTGAGAGAGGCCAGTTCCCTCACTCATGACTATCTAAGAAGTATGAAAGGGCATCATGGATTCTGGAAGAGGGTGCGGATAGGTGCTAAAAAGAGAAGGAAGGGGAAAGCTGAAGGACCTCAGCTCTGATGATTCAAGGCATCCAGAGCTAAGAAATAATTTTAGCTCCAAATTTACAAGATGGCCCCAATGGCCCTTCTGGTGTCATGTCCTTATCTGTCCCCTTGCTGGAGTGAGTCTGGATTGGGATGACCCTGCCTGTGACAAATGCAACAAGGCAGAAGTGACAGTGAGATTGTCAAGGTTAGGAAAGTTTGGCTTCTTTAAGATCTCTGACATTGCTTGCTCTGGGAGATCCAGCTGCATATTGTGAAGCCATGAAATTAACCCTGTGGAGAGGCTCCCATGGGAAGAACCAACTCAAGCCATGCTGGAAGGACAGCCTCCACCCCAGTAAGCCTCAGTGACTATGGCCACAGCCCACATCTGACTGCAAACTTATGAGAGGCCCCTGGTAAGGCCCAGCTGAGTCACTCTTCATTCCTGACCTTCAGAAACTATTGGAAATGAGAAATATTTACTGCTGTTTTAAACCACTGAGTTTTGGAATAATTTGTTATGCAGCAACAGATAACTAGTGCATTAAGAATACATCTCCTGCTGGATCTGTGGTGCACTCCTGTAATCCCAGTGGCTCAGGAGGCTGAGGCAGGAGGAACAGGAGTTCAAAGCCAACCTAAGCAAAAGTGAGGTGCTAAGCAACTCGGTGAGACCCTGTTTCTAAATAAAATACAAAATAGGGCTGGGGATGTGACTCAGTGGTCGAGTGTCCTTGAGTTCAAACCCTGGTACCCTGTACACTCCCACCCCCTCAAAAAAGAATACATTTCCTGTTCTCACTTGGCCTCATGGAATAATCTAATATAGGCAAAGCATTTTAAAGAAGGAAACCACTTTACACCTCGCTCCTCATTCTTTGCCATTTTCTCTCTTTGAAATGCAGATGCTAATTTAGCTGTGAGGTTAATGCAAGGTCTGGGTGTCTGTGTTCCCCTGACTCCCCAAAATTCACACCTTGAAGGCCTAACCCCAAGTTGATGATATTAGGAGGTAGAACCTTTGGACTTTTGGGAGGTGATGAGGTCAGGGGCAGAGTTCCATAAAAAGAGGAAGAGAAACCAGACCACTTCTGCTCTCTCTTTCTTGCATGCCCACCAAGAAAAGCCATGTGAGGACATAACCCAAAGAAGGTCTTCACCAAACACCCAACCATGCAGGCACCCAACCTTGGATTGTGAAAATAAATGTTTTCTAAGCCACCCAGTCTTGGGTAACTTGATAGCAGCCTGAAAAGACAGAGCCTGGAATGTTTTATATATATATATATCTTCCTATAACATACAGGGCGGGTAATTTCTGATTACCTACACAGGAAAACACAGAGAGCACATAAACCCTGTCTACAAGGCTCAGGGCATGCCAGTGAAGTCATAGCTAGTGACTAACCTATTACTCTAAGAATACATGGTCATTGCAAAAGAGTTAGAAAATATAGATTAGATAAAAATACCATTCAAAGATAGCCACCATTAGGGCTGTGGCTGTGGCTCGGTGGTAGAGCACTTGCCTTGTACGTGTGAGACACTGGGTTCGATCCTCAGCACCACAGAAAAATAAATGAATAAAGATGGTATGTCCATCTATAACTAAAATTATTAAACAAAAAAGATAGCTACCATTAAGTTGGGGTTACCACTAGCCTGTCTTCCTTTCTTCCTTCTTACCTTCCTTCCTTTTTTCTTTAACCTATTATTTTTATTTGTTTTCCACATATTTTAATTGGTGCATCATAGTTGTACACAATGGTGGGTTTTGCTGTTACATGTTCATACACACACTCACACACACACTATATATATATATATATGAATGAATATAAATTTGGTCAATATCGTTCTCCAGTATTTCGTATTTCTATTACACTTAAAAATATACCTTGAGTATTTCCCACATAAAAATGTTTCATGGACACTTTATTATTTTTAATGGCTAGATGATAATCCTTAGAATCAGAAAATGCAGATTATTTTTAAACTCTCTTATTGAAAGTTTATGCCATCATACCATCTCAAAGGCAAATATGTTTTTATTCTTTTTCCACAGCAAATACTGGTATCACGGTTTCTTAAAATCTAATTAATTTCTATGAAGACAAAATTCAATGGTCTGCTAAGTATATCAGCAAGTATTTGCTTTTAAAGAGGAGAAAGAATTTCAAATGCATGAAACTTGGTGAATCGCGTGCTTTATTAGAGTGTGTCATGGGTGTATTCATGTGTGACTGGCCAATGTGACTTGGTAGCAGAGCTAGGGGTGAGGGCCAGAGGGTGTTCCAGTTGGGGTGCTTGTACCTCTGGAAGCTATTAACATGTAATACTGGGGATTGGGAGAAAATTATTAAATTCCTACTGACATCTCTTCAGCTCATCTTTTAAAAAATTTCTATTTGGTGCATATTACTGTTTATAAAATACTAGTACAGCAATCTATGTGCATCATACAAACATCACACAACAACATGTGATTCATGCCAAATTTTACTGACAGGATGCATGATCCAAACACTTGGGAAATGCTGATTTTAGATCACTATCCTTTAAATTTGGATGTGCTCAAGAATCTGCAGGGACACTTTGTTAAATGTAGGTTTATATTTGGCATATTCAGGTTGGCGCCAAATTCTACCCTTCTAATACACTTTGATGAGATATTCATGCTACTGGTTCAGAGCAGCAAGGACTTAGATTACTCTTCCTTTGGCCTCCAAAGCACAAGGTACTTGCTGAGACACCTGGTTTCAAGGACTTTGCTCTTGAAACCAAGTCCCAGGAAGGACCTGACCTCCAGCCCTGATGAAGCTCCCATTGATGGCCAACACTAAACCTCAGCCATGTGAGCGAGCCATCTGGAGGATGGCTTCTCCTGTCCCTGAAGGGCTGTGGAGCAGAGACCAGACGTTCCCTCCTCAGTGCCCAAGAGTCCTACATGAATTGCAGGTTTGACAACTTAAATTTTCATTTTAAAGCAAAACAAACTTTTTTTTTTTTTTTGGAGTGGGGGTAGTTCATTATGAAGCAATTGAAACTAGAACCTATGAAAGTTCTGTTTCAGATGTGCGTGTTGGTGTAAAGTGTATTTTTTTAAACTTGTGGGTCTCAAAGTCACAGAATGAGGAGAATCATGCTGTGAGATGATTTCAAAGAGCCCCATGTTACCATCCAATGAATGGAATTTTACCATTAGATATAATCTCACATAAATTCACATACCTTGAGTTAGAAACTGCCATAGTTTGAACATTTGTCTCTTCCAAAACTCTGGTTGAAATTTAATTGTCATTATAAACATATTAAGAGGTGGAACCTCTAAGATGGGATTAGGCTACGAGGGCTCCATCCTCATGGTGAGACTGGTACTGGTCCCTCTTGTCCTTTCACCTTCTGCTATGGGATAGCCTGGTAAGAAGACCTCACTAGATGCTGGTCTCTCCATCAGAGACTTTCCAGCCTCCAGAACTGCAAATCTTAATTATAATATTAATCATAAATCACCCAGTCAGTGGTATCCTGTTATCATGGCACAAAACGGACTAAGCTGGAAAATTGGTACTGAGAGTGAGTTATTGATATTCCAAATATCCAAAAAATGTGAAAGAAGGCTTGAAACCCAGAAATGGGTAGAGGCTGGAAGGATTTGGAAGAATAGGCTAGAAAAAGCTTAGATGGCTCAAAATAGAGTGTGAAGGGCAATGTTGAGTCTCACTTCAGAAGAAGAGAAGGAATGTAGGGAAGTTTAGAACTTCTTAGGGATTACTTAAATAGCTGTGATGAGAATGTGGCCAGAAATACAATGGTAAAGGCAATTGTGATGAGGCCTCAGAAATGAAGAATGAGCTTCTGGAAACGGGAGTAAAGGCCATCCTTGTTATAAAGTGGGCAAAGACCTGGCTGGAGGGTGCCAAGCCCAGAGGCTCTGTGGAAGACAGTGATGAGCTGGGGGTCTGGCAGAAGGCACCTCTAAGCAGCAAGGCATTCTGGGTACCATGGGGCTTCTTTCAACTGCAGGTAGTAAAACTTGAGAAAAATGAAATGACTTCAAGATAGAATTTATAATGAAAAGGGAAACAGTATTCTGAGATTTGAAGGTTTATCATGCTGGCCCTGTGGGAGAAAAATGAAAGCATTTTCAGAAGAGGAAACCAAGGGGGTGGTCAAATGACCCTTCAGAATGACCCTGAAGGCACTTCAAGAGATTACTGATGCCACCCTTCCCTACACAGGCCCAGAGGATAAGGTAGGGGGAAGCAAACGTGTGGAGAGAGAGAGGCCTCTGGCACCCACAGCAGGGGCCTCAAGTCTGTACTCTGCATCCTGGTGTAGTGCTCCTCAGCGGCCCCAGCAGGGGCCCACTGGGGCCCCATTGTGGCTGGTGGCTCCACTGTTCAGTGTAAGCAGTAAATCCTGGTGGTCCAGCTGTGGTGCTAATTCTGCAGGTGCAAGAATGCAATAGCTGCGGGGGTATCCTCCTCCACCTACAGCTCAAGAATGTACTGGACAGCTTTGGGGCCCAGGCAGAGACTGGGGGCCCACTGCAGACAGTCCCCAGTAGGTGAGTGCCCAGTGGAGCTGTGGGGTGGGGCTGCCCCTAAGGCACGGCTGTAGAGCTACCAGCCAACAGCTGCAGGCGGAGGCTCCAACCCATGAGAGCTGCCATGGTGGTTGAACCCACCAAAGCCATAAGGTGGGGCTACATGAGGGCTCGGAGTCAACCATGCCCTGGAGTGCCTGGAAGACAGAACGAGAAGTCGAAGATTATTCTCAAGCCTTAAGATTTAGCATTGTTGGGCTGGGGATGTAGCTCTATGGTGGAGTGCTTGCCAGACATGAACAAGGACCTGAGTTCAATCCCCAGCACTAAAAAAAAAAAACAAAACAAACAAAAAGCCCCAAGCAAACAAACCAACCAAAAAAACCTTACGGTATTTTTCAGAAGACTATAGTTCAAATGTAGGTCTCTTCTATTTTATACTGAAATTTAATTGTCATGGTACCAGTATTAAGACATGGGAAATATATGATGTGATTAGGCCATGAAGGATCTATCATCATGAATGGGATTACAGCTGTTAAAAATAGCAAGTTTGGCCCCCTCTTGCCCTTCTGCCTTCTGGCATGGGATGCTGCAGGAAGGAGGTCCTCCACAGATACTGGTCTCTTTGTCTTGGACTTCCTGGCCTTCAGAACTGTGGATGAAAAAAAAATTTTGATACCAGGGATTGAACCCAGGACTGATAAACTACTGAACCATGTCTCATACCTTTTTATTTTTTAATTTTTGAGACAATGTCTTGCTAAGTTGTCAAGGCTGGCTTTGAACTTGTGATCCTCTTGCCTCAGCCTCCCGAACCACTAGGATTACAGGTATGTGCTTCTGCAGCCTGCAAACTTTTGTTAATTATAAATTACCCACAAAAGAGACTAAGATAAAAACATTCCTGTTACTAGGACTATTAGCTGCTCTGATACCACTTTTTGATCACCAGGTTCTCATCTGTGAATGGCTATTCAATGGCTTCTCCCTTTTCTTTCCATCCTTCCTGCCTATAGATATGGATCATCACCATTTTTTCCTTGAGCATCTACTGCTTAATCAGTCTTCATGTTTTCTGTGCCAAATTGTTTGCACAATGTTACTTTGTAATCTCAGTCACCAAATCCAATGAGTATTTGAAGATGGAGTTTTCATGGAGGTAATTAAGGTCAAATGAGGTCATTAGGGTGGGGCCCTGATCTGCTAGGATTGGTGTCCTCCTAAGAAAATGCAGAGAGCTTCCTTCCTCTCTTTGTATATGCAAGGCCACACCAAGGAAAGGCCATGTGAAGGGATAGTAAGGAGTAGGAAGAGAGCCCTCACAACAATCAACCCCCCTTGGAACCCTGGTGTTGGACTTCCAGGCCTCCACAAATGTAAGAAAATAAATGTCTATAGTTTAAATCACACAGAGTGTGGTGTTCTGTTAAGACTGCCTAAACAAATGAATACAACCTCTCTAAATTCTTTCAGCTATAGGGAACAGCTAAATAGAGAAGGCTTTGGAATTATATTTAATTATACTTGCCAGGTAATAGAAGAATAAGAAGTTTAATCTCTCAGAGTCTCTCTGTGCTTTGTTGTAAAATGGAAATGAGCTCTGTTTCAAAGTGTTTTATTAGAAATCACTGGTGTTGGCATCAAGTACTCATAAGGGACTCTTAGAAATGTGGGAATGGACTTGATTTTTAGTGTCTCAATGACAGAGGACATTATATATAAGCATTAAAACGGCATTTAATGCTTATATATAATCAAACTGTAATGCTTGGGATTGTCTAGCACAACAAAAGAACTCCCTCACTCAAAATGTCAGTAGTACCCTTTTGAGGAAATAGTAGCAAAAAATTATCTGTCTGGTAGATAGTAGATGATAGTATTTACTTTACCTATAGTTTAAGAAAACCTTTTTTTACCTATTCCTAAGATAATTTATAAATGACATATATATATATAAATATCATGGATGCCATGATATCTCCCATTCAGTAGATCTTACCTCTGGTAAAAGACAGAAGGTCATAAGCACTATAGCACCTGCTACAGTGCTATGGACAAAACAGATACTGACGAATATTGGTGGAGTCCTAGGATTTGAGTGTTCTCTCCAAAACTCATATTGAAGTTTAATTGCCACTGTAAGATTATTAAGAGGTGGGACCTTTGAGCAATGCTTAGGTTGTGGGGGCAGAACCCTCATGGCAGATGAAGGTCATTGGCATGATGGTGGGTTGTTATAAAAGCAAGTTCGGCTTCTAGCTTTCTCTTGCTCCTGCCCTCTCATTTATGATCTCATTTGTGTCCTCTAACATGCTATGATACAGCGTGAAGGCCCTTGCTAGATGCCAGTAGTTTCCCATCCTCTATAATCATAAAAATGATTTTTTCCCCTAATAGATTACCCATTCTGTAGCATTCTGTTACAGCAGCAGAGAATGGACGAAGACTATGGAACATACCTGGTTGTTAAAATAATAATAGGTCTTAAGAAAACTTTAAAGTCACATGTAAATTATTTTTTTTCTACCAGATTTTTAAAATGTTATATTGGAATCTTGTAATCCACCACTAATTAAATAATTATTAGGTATTCTTGGACCCCTGCATGGATATATGTCGGTACATATCAACCTTATTAAAACGCGTATTGGTAGAACATCAGGTAAAGACAGTGGATTGAACACACCATCAGTTTTGGCCTTCTCCTGAAACTTATTAAAATTATAATATATATATATATATATATAGTGTGTGTGTGTGTGTGTGTACACAGCTATTCTTAATAGTAGAACTGAAGGAGCGACAACAGCATTTTGGAAGACAGAAAGCAGGCGGATGATTGACCACTCATTTTCTCAGTGGACCTGAGAAAGCGAAACCAGAGCTAGTGGGCACCAATTTACAGAGAGTGGAGGGTCCTCCAAAGGCTCTGGGATTGGCAGCATCAGGTCACTCTGGTAGAGGAAGAGGCTGAGGCCAAAATGGGAAGGATTGAGATGTATTTAAGAAGCTGACACTTGTGCTCCCCTTACTGGGAGCATCTGGGTGACTCCACCTCCTCTCCTCCGGCAGAAGTCCAGACACTTAATCTTGTGATGAGGGTCAGGCCAGAAGCCCTCTGACTTGGGGAAACAGCAGGCAACACTGAAGGTGGGATACTAGATGAAACAGGAGCATAAAGTAAACATGCACCCAGTACACAGAGATTCCTTTCATCTGCTTCCCAGCTGCATCCCTCAAATGCTGGCTACCAGGTCATCGTTGATGAGCATTTTTGAAGACACATCCCCCCAATCAGATTCCAGGCTCATTGTTCATAAGTCGTCCTGAGCTTCAGTTTGTAGTCCTACTCTTACATCTGAGCAGAACACCGTGACTACCATGAAGCCAATGAAAACAGAAACAATTTGGAGGAACCAGGGACTATGGAGAAAAAAGACACTTTCAAAAATGGTTAGGAAAAAAAGAAACTTTCAGAAATGGTTATTTAGAGATAAAATGAATATATACCTCATGTCTGTATTTGCATCATGAATCTAACAAATAGGGAATTGAGAGAACAAGGAAGACAGATGGCAGGAGACAAACAGCAGAAATAAGACCTTCATTGGAGAAATGTACATTAAAATTGAAGACATTAGAGTGAAAAGGCAAAGAAATGGATGAGGAAAGATAAGAAAAGCAGATAAATATATTAGGAATTCCAGGAGATCTAGAAAGTGAAAACAACAACAACAACAACAAAAAACTCTCAGAAGAAAACATCACCAAAATAATTCCAGAAAATACCCCTAATCTGGAGTAGATTTTCTTGGTGTAGAAGGAGATGCTGACAGCCCCACACAGGGAATAGAAGCCAACTCATACCAAGGTGTGTCACTGTGAAGTCTCCCCACTCTGAGGTAAGGAATATTTAACTAACACCCAGAGAAGAAAATCAAACTATGCACAAAGGACTGGGAACTGGAATGGTGTTATGCATCTCAATGGCCACAATGAACCAGGAGATGAAGGAGCAGTGTCTTCAGGACTCTGAAGGGAGAAAAAAAAATCAAAAATCAAAACCAAAACAAAGAAACAAAGAAGGGAAAAAGGTTCTGTGTGAAAATGATTTCCAACACAGAACCCTAGAGGCAATCACTCTATCAATCAAGTGGGAAGGTAGAACCCAGGTACTTTGAGACAGCTGGTCTTAAATATTTAATATTTACACACATATACTTTTTCTTAGGAAGCTATTAGAGGACATGGTTAATAAAAAAAATAAGAAAAAAGGAAAATATGCTGTTATGGTTTGAAGCTCCTCTCTAACTCATGTTGTAATTTAATAGCTGTCGTAAAGGTATTCAGAGGTGGGACCATTAAGACGTGAGTGGGTCATGAGGGCACATCCCTCATGAATGGATCAGTGTCCTTACTGAGGGAGTGGATTAGTTAGCCCAAGGATGGATCTGCTATCAGAGTTCACCTGGTTCTCTGTCTTCTCACGCTTGCCAAACCTTTTACCATGTTATGATGCAGCAAGGAGGCATCTCCAGATGGGGGCGCTATGCTGCTGAACTCCCAGCCTCTGGAACCCTGAGCTGAATACATTTCTCCTGTTTATAAAATACCCATTCTGTGGTATATCAATTGCTCAACAGAAAATGGACTAAGATATGTGAGGCCCAGAAATGGGGCTCTAACACAGGATGAAGTGAAGGATGATGGGAGAAGGAGCAGGTACGGAAGACAACCAGTTCAGACCTGCAGGCAGAGTTCTCCAGAAGAGACCTCATAACTTGCCATCGATAGGACTGATGCAATACTTGATAGAAAATTGAAAGAATTACTGAATATCTTGAGGGACTATTTAGACAACTGGGAAACATTTCAGTATTGAATGAAAGGTAAGTACATTTATTAAAAACAAGTACAAACTGGCATGGTGGCACATGCCCGTAGCCACAGCTTCTTGGAGGTAGAGGCAGGAGGACCACTTGACACAAGTGGAGACCAGACAGGGCAACCTAGTGAGACCTGGCTCCCAAACAAAGCAAACATAGGCAAGAAAAACAGGCAGAGCAAAAAGAAAATGATTAACTTTGTGGATGTTAAATTTGTATTAGAAAGATACCCACAAGCATGGGCACACTTATACACACACATACTCATACACACACACACACAAGCTTTAGGATGTGCCCCATTTCTGAATATCATCTACAGTCACAAAAACGCAAATAGTGTAAATTGAATATTTCCATCACAATTGAGATGGAACTGTATCAGGTGGAGGGCTGAGTCCTTATCCTACACAGGGGAAAGTCAGTGTACAATGTACAACTCCCCACCTCCAAAACAAAACAAAACAGAAGGTGAGAAAACAAAGTCATACTTAGTCTTTGGGAAAGAGAGTGGGCAGCAGGTGACCTGGGCATCTGTCTTTTTCTTAAGAAACCTTGTAAAATTTGCAGACTTTAAAAACTATACTCCAGTATGTGGAATATGTATAGTCTAGTATATACCAGCATATTCTAGTATATATTCTAGCATATAACTGGTGAAAAACTTTTTAAATGATTAAAAGTGTAAGGTATAAATTGATTTAAAAATAAAGGCTTTATCAAAATAAAATCTATGTGACTTTGGCACATAATTTTGGGGGTGCTTGCCTTCCTCTTTTATAAATGGAGAGACTTGGAGTAGATGACTTCTAGTGACCCTTGACCTCACATTTACGTTTCTTGTATCCCTTCGTACATGTGCCTGTACTTTTGAACATGAACACACAGAAATCTGGTAGTTCAGAGAATGCTCTAATTCTTTCATGGTTAAAATTTCTACATATTAAGGACACGATCCAGTGCTATAGAATGGAGGAGAATAAGGCAGCATGGCTGTCCAACGATTTGCCCAGAGACACCTGAGGCTGCTTTTCTGTCCTGTGTCCACGTGGAAGAGACCAAAGTTCCCTGCTGTTTTAGACTCTGGCCTGTGACATAAGGTGCTGACCTAAAGTTAATATTTATCCATCTTGGTGAGCTAAGCTCTGCTTGAGATATTGGTTAGGGGACACAGGAAAAATATACTACAAATGCTGCTGGCATTTTGCAGTAAAATCATTGTTAATCTTGGTAGCATGAGCCAAGTCACTCATAGTATAGGACTCCAGGACATGCCAAGGAAGAAAACATGGAGTCCTTAATAATACAGGACTGCCGTGGGTGGGGTGAGGCAGGAGCTCTGAATTAGAGAAATATGAAGATTGCCCAGTTCAAACCTTACTTCCTACCTTGATGACTTTGAGTAGGTCATTTATTCTCTCTCTGCCTTGGTTCCTCATACAGAACCTGAGGACAATAATACCTATTCCATATGGTTATGAGAATTACATGTTAATACTCTCAGAACAGTGCAAATGGAGCTTTGAGCTCGATAAATTGCTGAGGCTGGCCTTGAACTTGTGATCCTCCTGCTTCAGCTTCCTGACTCACTGGGATTACAGGCGTGTGCCACTACAACTGGTTTGTTGAGAGAAGGATTGGATAGACCTTCTCTAAACAGATGCAAAGAACTTAATTTGATTCACTGGGCCTGTAGGTTGATTCATGACACTTTGTTTCTAGCTCTTTTTTTTTTTCTTTTTATGTTATGTAATTTGGTGTTAAGAATGAGAAGACATCAAAGAGGAGAACATTTCCCATGACACATTCAGTCCAGTCAATCTCAAAGGGTCAAAGAACATATTGTACTTTGACTATGGTAATCCCATTAGATAAAATCTCAGGTTACATTCACTTGTACTTAAAATTTGGATCCGACACGAAAGCTCTCCCTTTCGTGCCAGATTTGTTTGGCAACCCAGATGGTCTGGAAGACTGGGCTAGTGCCAAGTCAAGGAGCCCAATGGTTGGTTCAGGGACATGCTTTCCTTCCTTTTTGTTATCCCAGGTCCTCAGCAATATCTGGCCCATAGAGAAGGTGATCAATACATGTTTGTTGAATTAAAAATGGAAAAATACATTGATGTGTCACACAAATTATGTCACCCATAATTCTGTCATCCAAAAATGTACCCTAATTTTTTCATTCATTTCTCTACTTAACATAAGTAGTTACATTATTATGTTAAGTGTTACTGTATCATATGTGTAACTTAAATTTGAAAAAATTAACAGAGACTATAATCCTAGAAATGTGGTACTTTAAAATGGTGAGCAATTTTTAATTGAAAACTTCCAAAAAGCTGGGACAAGCACCCAAACATGACAATGATACAAAACAAACATGTCCCCCCCTGCACTCCAACCCCAAATGAGATCATAGTATATATATAAGAATTTAGTGAAAGGAAAATATGAATTTTTTTTTTGTAGTGCTAGGAATCAAACCTGGGGCCTCATGCATTCTAAGCAAGTGCTCTGCACTGAGGTACATTCCCCAGCCCCCAAATATTTTCTAATATATGGCTCTTATTTTATTGGGGTGAGAACAGTTCCATGACATCCACCCTCTTAACACATTTTATGTGTACAACATAGTATCGTTAACTACATGCGCGGACTGTACAGGAGAGTTCTAGAACTTACTAATCTTCATAACCAAAACTTTGTAACTGTTGAACAGCAACTCCCACCACCTCCCTTTCCAGTCCCACCATTTTTTCTACATCTATGAGTTTGAATATTTTAAATATCCCATGTAAGTGGGACCATGTGATATTTGTTCTGTATCTGGCTTATTTCACTCAGTATAATGTCTTCCAGGTTAATCCATGTCACAAATAACACAATTTCCTTCTTCTTCTTCTTTTTTTTTTTTTTTTGGCCATTATACACACACACCACATTCTCTTTGTCTCCCATTGATTAACATCTAGTTGTTTCCGTATCTTGGCTATTGTGGATAATGCTACAGTGAACATAGGAGTGTAGATATCTTTTCCAGATTCTAATTTCAATTCTTTTGGATATATGCCTCAAAGTGGGATTGGTGGATAATATGATGATTCTACTTATAATTTTTAAAGAAACTTCTATGGTGACTACATGAGAGGTCCAGTTTCTCCATATCTTCACCAACATTATTACATCTGTTTTTTTTTTTCTGATAATTGTCATCTTAACAGGTGTGAGGTGTTATCTTGTGGTTTTGATTTGCATTTAGTTGGTAATTACTGATGTTGAGCACCTGTTGGTATAACTGTTGTCCATTTGTAGGTCTTCTTTGGAGAAATGTCTATCAGGTCCTTTCCCAATTTTCAAAATTGGATTTCTTTTTGTTTTTGCTATTGAATTGTAGGTCTTTCTTATATAATTCAAATATTTACCACTACTCAGATATAAGGCTTGCAAATATTTTCCCCCACTCTACGGGTTGCCTGGTCATTTTGCTGTTTCAGTCTGACCTTGTCCCACTTGTCTGCCTTTGCTTTCGTGGCTTGTCTTCAGGGTCTGCAAGTTGTTTAGAGACAGGTGGAAGAAAGGGGGATGTTGAAGACAGAAGACAGGACAAGATAACCACTTGAGCAATGTCCACTAGCAGACAGGATAGGGAATGGCACAAGATTAAGAACCTTAGACAGGAGGTGGGGGAGGAATAATGTGGGCTGTGGCTCTCTTCATCCACATTTCCCAGAATCACCTGGTAAGTAGGGCTCCATACTAAGGTCCAGACCATCACATGTATTGTGAGAAAGGTGAAAGGGAGTGAAGCAGAAAATAGGAATTCCTTTAGCTATTTCAAGCAAAATGAAACTTCATTAATTGATTGATTCATGATACCTGTAGCACCTGGCTACATCTGCTGTTTCTGCTGGCAAGCCCTATGTGGACCCACTGGATTTTTCTTTAGCAGTGTTCCAATGACCAGATGTCAAGAAGCAGAATGCAGATCCCATTCAGCACGGTGGGAGTCTGGGGCTGCTGTTTTCACAGCTCACCTACTAATCTCAGCTATAGAAGGGGTCCTGGAACCTAGGGCTCCAATGCTCACTTCCAGTCCTCCTTTCTGATTGCACAAGAGGAGGCAGCTTATCTGAGGGCTAGTTCCCTGGCGGTGTTCTTGATATTACCAAGCTTGCTACTTCAGCCCTTCTAAGGAGATTGTAAGACTTTAGTTCCCCACTTTAAATATCATGAATTAATCAATTAATAAAGTTTCATTTTGCTTGACATAGCTGAAGGAATTCCTATTTTCTGTAAGTAGACCCAGACAATGAGAGAGATTTATTCTCCCCCTCCAACCTTTAGAACATCGATTTTATTATACAATTGGGTAAAACCCAGAAATTTATTAAGCATCCATGTTATCCCAGAAGCCCAGGAAGAAAGCCAGGAAAGAGAAGGGTAGAGGGAAATGTCCCAGGAGAGAACCTTTCCTCCTTTGGGTCTTTCTCCCTTGATGAGCTTCCTCACCTTGGGCCCAGAGCAATGGAATCAGCAATGTACACATGGAGACCACTGAAACCCTGACCTGTGTGCCAACATAATCTCCTCTAACTATTTCTTGTTGGGTGTCTGGGCCAAAGACATGAGGAAGTTAATTAAAACACAGCCACAGGCCATTGTTCCATGCTAGATAAATATTCTTACGTGTGTCTCTGTGTATGTGTGGGCACGTGTGCACTGCTAGGAAGTGAACCATGTCTTAGAGCATGCTGGAGAAGCATTCTTTTTTAAAATTTTTTTTTAATTGAATGGACTTTTATTCATTTTTATGTGGTGCTTAGAATCAAACGCACTGCCTCACACATGCTATGCAGGAGCTCTACCACTGAGCTCCAACACCAGCCCCTGGAGAAGCACTCTTAAACTGCACCTCCCATCCCTGCAGGTGGAGCCTCATGGCCTGACTGCACTCTAGTGGAGCTGGTCCCCACTAGACGTGCCTGTAGGAGGGGGGTTCTTGGGGCTGACCTGAAGCACATTAGATTGGGTAGTCAGATCTCCATGAAGACAGAAAGATCTCTGGTAAAGCAAATCCAGGACAATTATAAAAGCTAGTGCCACCTTTGTTCCACAAGATGTAAGAGAATAAATTGGAGAAAAACCCCAAGATTATTCTATGGAATCAAACACAGTGTGCACGTGTAACATTGTGACATCACTGGCTGCGCAGGTGGGGATGGAGAGGCACAGCAGCGGCGTTCTCTACGCCAGTGAAGTTACCCTGCCACAGACTCCCATCTGGCTGCTGTTCCTATCTCGTGGGAAATGAAACCCCCACAGGAACCGCCAAGAAATACCTCTAGGACATACCCAAAGTGAGAAGTAAGAAAACTCAAATGTTTCACTACAGACATCCCCTGAACAGAAGACAGTCCCCTAACAACCTAAGTCACACTGAATCAAACTTGCCCTGGCCTCCCTATGAGGACACAAGCCACGCTGAACCGTGAGCTCACCCCATCCCTTAGGCCCCATCTTCGGTAATTACGTGCTAACAATGCCATTTCTGACAAGAGAGACCTTATTCTTAGGTGTGGAGGTCTGGGGGACAAGATGGATCCCTGACACTCCCTGGTCCTACCCATCTGGGAGTCCTTTTCAATAGGTGCCGAGTTCTGTCATGTCATTATTCTACATGAATCCATACCCTCCTGTGCCATTCTTGGCTTTTCAGTAAAGTGCATTGTATGGGGATATTGGTGTCTATACTCTTGATGGACTTTGGTCTGTGGATTTGGGGTTTCTCTGATGGTTCTACTCTGGCAGCGGCTTTTCTGGTTTGATGGTCGGGCAATACCAGCTTCATAAAATACATGGCGAGTTGTTCCCTGTGCTTCCACTTCCTGGAAACGTTTGTATACAGTTGGTCTTCTTCACTGTGTGGCGGAATTCTCCAGGGCCATCATCTATAGCTGAAGATCTTTTGGGAGCTTTTTATATTAGGAACTTTATTTCCTTGATGGTCACTTGGCTTTTATGTAAGTAGCCACTGTGGGACAGTTTAAGATGGCCAGTCCCCAGAGCCCATGTGCTCATTCTCCATGACCTTTAGCAGCAGTCAGGAGGAGATGTTGGGTTCAGAGGCGGCAAGGCGTGCTGGTGCCGCAAGCAGCCACTGCTGCAGGCCAGCCCACCCCCGCCCACTGGCCCGTCTCTGGCTTCCTTGCCGGTGGGATTATGGAAGTGGTGCCACAGACACTCTGGAGTCCAGTGGCTTTCCAGAGGAGTCTTCTCTAACACCTGCCACCCACCCTCTCCACACATCTAAGGGAGGGGCCTGAAGAGCAGGAAAGATCCTTGGTGGCCAAAGCAATCGGCTAAAACAGAATCGAGTCTCCAGTGGCTCAAGGAGAGAATCTCCATCTACACGAGGTCAAGGCACTTGAGTCCCCACCTACACTGGCTGAAGGTGCGGGAGTCTCTACACAGAACAGCAGAGGGAGGCCCAGTGGTCCAGGCGTGGTCAGGACATCTGCTGGGCTTCTGCTTTTGCCCTGAGGCCTCTCTTTGGTTTGGGTTTTTCTTTTTTAAGTTTTATCTCTTCTATTTTTCAAGCCTTCCCTCTTAAAACAAAGCAAAACAAAATAGTCTTTGAAAAATCAATTTTATTATTCAATGGGTGAGAAAGAGAAATTGATGAGGAACCATCGCTGGTTTCCCAGAAGCCCGGGAGGAAGGCCAGGGCAGAGCAGGGCAGGGGGAAGTGTCCCAGGGAAGAGAATCTCTGATGTCTGTGGCAGGGGGGGACAGAGAGAGTGGTGGTGGAGGCCCACCGGCTCTTGGCTGGAGTGCGCGTGGGGAAGCCCAGGCCAGTGGGCGTCCCTCAGTGCTGCAGCTGTTTCGGTGCCCTTCCTGACGGGTGCCGACTCTGAGGTCAGGCTGCTCCGAGATCGGGGTCTTCTGGCTGTCCCTTGGTCTGTGTGCCTCCTCAGGGCGCGTCCACTGGGGCCACTCTGTTTTGGAACCTAGGGCGCCTGTGGCCTCCCTGCACCGGTGCCGCTCTTCTTCGGGAGCAGGGTCCGCGGAAGCAGGGCAAGCAGCAGCACAGTTGCTGGAGGCAGGTGGCGATCCTCCTGGTGACCCCCCTCCAACCCCTGCCACTGTTAGTGGATTGGCCTGAGGAGGACTCCTGGGAGGAGGAGCTGGGGCCTTCTGCCACACACCCGCAGAGGACCCTCCATAGGCTGGGCCTGGGGTCCCGGGACCTGCGGGGCACAAGGTCACCTCGGGAGGCTGAGCTGGGAGGGGCTGTGCCCACATGGAAGCAGCGCAGAGGATTGTCAGGCACACTGGCACTGACAGCGTCGCTGTTCTCTGCCTGCTTGGCCTCTTCTGGGGGCTGGTGCTCCCAGGGCACTGGATGGGCAGGCTCGCTGGTGCACCACCTGCTGGGGCGCAGGCCGAGGGCATCCGCGGGGCCTGGGCGAGGCCTCACCACCCTTCTGTGCACAGGCCTCGCCTGGAGCGCCCACCCCGCCGCGGCCTGGGTTCTCTGGTGCTGGAGGATAAGGTAGGTGGCCATGGCCTCGTCGTATTTCCGCTGGTCCAAGGACACCCAGGTGTAGTAGGGGTTGTAACCCATGTCGAACATGATGGTCATGATGGCGGGGTCTGGGTGTCTGGGGTGTGGGTCTCTGCGAGGACTGGGCGAGGGTTCCCTGCCCTGGCTCAGCCACAGGTGCCCCATTACCTGCTCCAGGGTGGGCCTCTGCCTGGGGTCTAGCCTCAACATCTGCCCGATGAGGCTGCAGGCGTCCTGGGAAAGGTACCTGGGAAGGTAGTATCTGGCCTGCATGAGGACGTCCTGCAGGCGGTTGGCGACTCTGGCCTTAAATGGGCATCTCCCTGTGAGCATGAGAAACAGGGTAACCCCCAGGCTCCAGACGTCCACAGGGGGACCCTCGTATTCTTGGTGCCGTATGATTTCAGGGGCACGGTATGGGACAGTGCCCCAGAAGCCGTTGAGCTTCTGCCCAGGCGTGAAGGTGGCGCCAAGGCCGAAGTCGATGAGCTTGACGCTGCTGGCCCTGATGTCCACCACCACGTTGTCGGGCTTCAGGTCCAGGTGCACTATGCCCCTGTCGTGGCAGTGGCGCACGGCGCGCACGATCTGCCTGAACACCGGGCGGGCTTGGTCCTCCTGCAGGCCACCGACCTCAGGGATGTAGTGCCATAGGTCTCCCCCATCTGCGTGCTCCATGACCATGTAGACGGTGCTCGGGCTCTCCATGAACTGGAAGAGCTGGAGAACGTTGCGGTGATCCAGGGCCATCAACCTCTCCGGTTCGGAGAGGACGGGCACGTTCCCCTGTGCCTTGGACACCACTTTCACTGCCACCTCTGCCCCTGTGAGGAGATGGCGGGCCAGTAACACATGGCTGAAGCCCCCCTCCCCAAGCTCCCTCACCACCTGGTAATGGTCGGTGAGGGTCGAATCGTAGCAGGAGCTGGGCTCCTGTGACCCTACACTATTCTCTCTACTCTGACTCTGCATTCTAAAGCCAGAACACCAACTAAGGATCCAACTAAGGACGCTCACTCAAAATAAATAAAATAAATAAATAAATAAATAAAATAAAAATAAATAAAAATAAAATAAAATAAATAAAAAATAAAATAATATAAAATAAAAATAAATAAAAATAAAAAAAATAAAATAACAAATCCAAACAAAAGAACAAAACCAACAACCAAAAGACAGAAGACAAAACAAACAAACAAAAGCCCAAATCAAAAAAACAACAGCAAACACCGAAACCACCAGCCACCAAACCACTAACAACCAACCACCAACCACTAACTATCTGGGAGTCCGACAGGTCACCACCAAGAGCTTCCTGTACTTATGGACGAAAAACCCAGCTGCAGGCCCCCTCTTATATGGCTGGTGTTTGAGAGCGCATCACAGTGGCTCCTTGTGAGGTCAGAGTAACCGATGGTTACCAGTGGTCATCTCATTCTGGGGCCTCCGGAACCTTTTCAACTTTCATAATAAGAAAGGAGCCTGGAATTTTTTTGTATTGAATTTTTTTTTTTTTTTTTTGTAATTAGGTATCCATGACCCATGAATTCATTTTGACAGATTTTACACAAATGGAGCCCGACTTCTCATTCTCTGGCTGTACATGGCATAGAGTCACACTGTTAGGGTAATCATTCTTGTATATTGGACAATAACGTCTGTCTCATTTCGCCTTCCTTACCACCTCCACACCCCCTCCTCTACCATCACTCCTCTCTGCCCAATTCAAAGTTTATTCTCTCCCCCCACTATTATGGATCAACATATTTTTATCAGAGAAAACATATGGCCTTTGGGTTTTTGGATTTGGCTTATTTTACTTGTAGCAAGAGGGAAAGAAGAAAGGATGATCATAGATAATGGTCATTCTTTGGTGATAGTAATTATCACAAACATAGGAGTTTTTATGTGGGATTGTATAGAGCTCTGAAGAGGTTCATGGATAGAATTGAGAGTAACTGAAGTAAAATGAGAAAAAGTCATGTCTCCATTTTCAGTGCTTTCTAAAATTTAGCATTTCCTTTCATTCTGAATGTAAGCACTAAACTACAGCATCAAAAAAAGTTTTTGTGACTTAATTCTAGATATTTTTATATCACACTGGAGTTGTTGCAGATCTCAAAAAATTATGTATGTCCACAACTTCAAATTCATGGACATTATTAGATTTACTACTAGATCTTGTTCTTTAGTGCATTTATAAAGAAGAAAGATATACTACTATATCATCACTTAAAAACTGATAACTATTTCCTTTGTAATCCTATGTATTTTACTTTAGGCATTTAAAATTATCCCTCTGATATGGGGATCCATCAACTTCCCTAGATTGGCAGAGTTCCCCCCCCCCCCAAGCCTAAAGCATATTCAGAAGCCCGTTTTAACATCTTCAATTTTTACCATAAAGTAGGGTTTCTAGATTTTGACATTGACATTTAATTGTGGTACACATTTGTCAAAACTCACCAAATGACATAAATTTGGGCGTTTCACTGTATGTAAATTATACCAGAGGAGGAAGGAGAAGAGGGCAGAGAAGAAGGAGAAGGATAAAGAGAAAAGGAACAATGGTAACTGCAAATGAAAACTAAGTTCATAGTTAATGCAATACACATTGACTGTTTAGGGATGAAGTGAACTGATGTCTGCAACATACTCTGAAATTCATTTTCCTTTAAGAAAAAGATGGATCAATGAATAAAAAGGTTGGTTAGATGACTAGATTGAGGACCAATACAACATGGAAAATGTCAACCATAAAGTCTAGGTGGTGGGTGTGGTTTATACTTGGCAACGTTTTTTTTTTTTTTTGTGGCTTTTAATGTTCCTACTGGTAAAAAGGTAAGTGGCTAATCTTTTTGTGCCCTTTTGAAGTATTTTATTAACCTCTGGGCAAAGAAACATCTACCTCAAAACATGCAAAGCATTTCACGTGAGTCTTGCCCTATTTTCATACACAGATCATAAAACAAGTATTATCTCTATTTCAGTAATGACAATCATCAACTTCTGACACTGTGGAGCCCATTTCTGGATCATCTGGGCTGTTCCAGTCACCGGGATTACCTCACACATGTCCTCATGCAGACTGGTAAGAGCTTTTATTGTTGTTTAACAAAAAACCTCTGGTCAACCAGGAACTAGAACAAACAGGAGTCCAGGGGGAAGATAACTTTGTTGACAGCAAATCAGTAGCATGTATCAATCAAATATGTGAAGAAGGTAGGAGGACAGGTGTATGCGCACGCATGCGCATGTGTGTATGTTTTAGGGGTGAGGCACTCAAGCAGAAGAAGGGAAATAACATTTTAGAAAGAGGATACATATAATAATCCACAAAAAAAGGAACAGTAACTTTAATCCAGTTTCACCACAGAGAGAAGCCTGCTTTTTTTCTCCTTTATATGCTCATATATATTGATGCAATATGATACTGTCACCTGGCACAGGGGTGTGACAAAGGCTGCCCGAGTTTGGCACCTCCAGCTCTTTTGTGGCTTTCCTTTCTCAATAAACCTTTGACAAAGGTTAGGTGTTTGAAAGGCGGGCTGTTCCTTGTTTGGCCCAAGTGTTTGTTGCTCAGCAGAATGATTAAACGTCTTTGAATGTCAATAAATAAGTGGTTTCAGTAAAGCTTTTTGGAATATATTTCCCTGAAGGCTGCTTGGTGGCATGTTTGGGATTGGTTTGGTTGTGTGTGAAACTAGTAAATAAACAATGTAATTACCAGGCGTGGGGGAAGACAGCAGAGAGAAAAATATCATCACCAAGCAAGAGTCAGAGGCTTTGAACTTCATCTTAGTTAATAAAATGGCAAAGTGGGGAACAGGCAGGAGCGGATTTGAACTAAAGAGATCTCAGGAGCCACGGTATAGACATGGCAGCACTAAAAAGAATATAAATTTTGTAAATATCTACTGTTGTCCATCAGTATCTGTGGGGGATTGGTTCCAGCAGCGCCCCATGTATCCAGAAATTTATGTTGGTCAAGTCCTTTTATATGGTCTAGTATTTTCAAATTACCTACACACTCCTCCAAATATTTCAGTCATTTCTAGAGTTGTTAAACTCTACTGTTTATGGAATATTGACAAAGAAAAGAAGTCTATAATGTTCAATACAAGCACAATTTTCTTGTTTGAATATTTTTAATCCACAGTTGGTTTAATCCACAGATATGGAGCTCATGAACATGAAGGGCTGATTGTACTAGGAAAAAAAAATAGGGACTAAGTCTGCCTTGAATGAGCACATGTCAGTTTCCAGTTAACTTGGTGCTGTGTTATAGATAGAGGCATAATTCAAACCTGATTCATGTAATAGTATCTTGCTACTGGCTGTTTATAGGGGGAACCTAATGGAACTAGACTAGCAATACTAACCCCATGTCAAACAAGTTCAGGGAAATCAATGCCACTCCTCTTGTTTCCAAGGATCCCTGCACTGCTCTTGAGATAGGATAAACGATCCCAGGTCAAACGATTTCTTTTTAGAATTAACTTTCTTTCTATCCTTTCCTTTTTTTGTGAGGAGGGGGTGCCAGGGATTGAACCAAGGGGTACATAGCCACTGAGCCACATCCCTAGCCCTTTTTTGATTTTAATTTTGAGACAGGGTCTCACTAAGTTGCTTAGGGCCTTGCTAAGTTGCTAAGGCTGGTTTTGAACTTTCGATCCTCCTGTCTCAGCTTCCTGAGTTGCTGGGATGACAGGTGTGCCCCACCATGCCTGGCTAGGAGTTAACTTTCTGATGTACAAACCTAGCATCATTTGCCTGTCAAGTTGGAATAACAGAGTAGACATATTTCATAAAATAATGTAATGGCTAGCATCCAGGCCCAAAAAGCAGAAGATGGACTCTCAGATTTAATAGAATTTAGGAGAAAAAAAATTCCTTTTGATTCCTTCCTTAAGATAAATTGTATCTAATTAGCAAATAAGCAGGTAGTTTTTATTGGCTTGTGACTCATTTGGGACTCAATTCCACTAAAGATGATGTGACGACGTTTAAAAGCTTGCCTGAAACCAGAAACAATGTGAAACCTGAAGGTGATTCTGGGTCTGGTGGAGGATTATAGAATGTATAATTGTATTTCATGTAAAGTATTCACCTCTTAGGTGGATTTTAGGAGTTGCTGACATAATATTTTCATGGTATTTTGATTGACCTATTGTCTTAGTCTGTTGGGAATGAGATAGCAAAATTCTATAAACAGAATGGCCTTACAAACAATGGAAATTTATTTCTCAGAGTCAATGGAGGCTAGGAAGTCGAAGATCGAAGTGCCAGATATGGTATCTGGCAAGGGCCCCTCTCTAAGTTCATAGATAAGCCTTCTCAACTGTGCCTTTGCACGGCAGAAGGAGACACTTGACTCTGTCATCTTTCTGTAGGAAGGCACCAATCTCCTTCATGAGGGCTCCATCCCATGACCTAATCATCCCCAAAGTTCCCATCTCTATTACCATCACCATGGGGATAAGGACTTCAACAAGGGAATTTGTTTTTTGTATTTAGCACAATGTTGTTTATAAAATTTAATAAAAATTGCAGTAAACAAATAAGAAAAATGTAGGTAATTAGCATTGACAGAAAAAAAGGTACAGAATGTCCAGCTACATTTGAAATCCATATCAATGAAAAAAATTAAGTAAAAGTACATTCTGTGCAATATTTAAGGCATACATAAGCAATAAAAGCAATTATGTCCACCTGGAACAATGTGTGATGTACTTTTATCAGCTAAGTCTGGAAGATTTATTTATTAAATAATCGTAAGCTTTTCAAAAAGCAGGATTCAAACTTTTACATGCAGATTTTACATTAGATTTTAGCTATGTCAAAAAGATGGAGCATTTCATCTTGTGCTGTTCACCATTACAATCTTTTTTATTTCTTTTAATTGATTTTATTTTTTAAATACACGACAGTGGAGTGTATTACAATTCTTATTACACATGTAGAGCACAATTTTTCATGTCTTTGTATATAAAGTATGTTCACACCAATTCATGTCTTTATACATGTACTTTTTTTGCAATATAATTCTTATTACACATATGTACCACAATTTTTCGTATCTCTGTTTGTATATAAAGTAGGTTGACACCCAATTTGTGTCTTCATACATGTACTTTGGATAATGATGTCCATCACATTCCACCATCCTTGCAAATCCCCTGCCTCCTCAACACAAACATTCAGACCATAGAACTATTTTGCCAGTCAGATGACATTGGGGTGTCATAGTTTTTTACATGTGCAAAATGATTTTGTTTTTAAAGATATGAGAATCCACCAATATAATCTCAGCCATTCCACTAGGGTGAGAAAACAGAGTGGAATGTGTAAGAGAACAGCCCACAGAACTTCCTTGCGAATGAAACAGGAAGGAAGGTGGTTGAACCACAACTCAACAGACCTTAGAGCAGAAAATTACAAGACAGCAGTAGGGAGTTCCAAGATCACAATAACAACGCACCCTGGAGGAGTCATTAAGAGAGTATTATCTCTGGATAACCCAGACCTAGACCCTGTGTGTGTCTGCACCTTCAAGAAGTACCAGGAAGAGGTTCTGTTTCTCACAGAGTGAAGTGGAATAACCTACTCTGAGCAGAGTGGAGTAAGAACTTACACTTAGTCCTCATGCTTCTCACAAGGTGCTTGTTCCCCCTGACATGTAAAGATGTCATGTGGATGTTGGACCCCAGTACTGTGGGCACAGTTAGCAGGGCAGACAGTTTGTTTGCCTGGGTGTAGGAGCTCTTCTGCTTCAAGGTGAAATGCTGGTCTCACCTGGTTAGAATTTTAATTTTGATTTTTATCCAGAAGCATTCTCTTCTCCACTCACATCTTCACCTTTGCTGTCTGGTATGGAGTTTCTCAGGACTGCTGTTGGTTCCTTTTTTGCTTATCCTTGTTGGTATGTTTTGGGTTTACTAATAAGAAATTTGAGTAAGGATAGATAACTTTTCTTTGGTTCAGAGGATTAAACTCAAGGGTGCATAACCACTGAGCCACATCCCAACCCTTTAATAAAATGTTTTATTTAAGAGACAAGGCCTCACTGGCTTAGAACTCATGATCCTCTTGCCTCAGCCTCCTGAGATGCTGGGATTACAGGCATGTACCACCATGCCTTGCAGAATGGATGTCTTACTGCAGCATGTACTGTGATTCACCATGGATAGCACTAATGACAGAGAAGTTTTAGGGTTAATGACACAGGACCACCAGTCCTTATATGTGGTGTAGGGTGTGGGGGGACAATGATGGCACCGGCTCTGGATAAGAACTTTGTGCCTTTGGGGTTGTTACAGGCTGATTCTGTCCTCTCCAAATCCACAATTGGAAGTGCTAACCCCCAGCTCCTCGATGCTATGGTTTAGAATATGGTTTGTCCTCTCTGAAACTCAGGTTGGAGTTTCATCCCTATTGTGAGGCATTAAGAGGGTGGAAATTCAGTCTGCCTACGACGGTGTTTAAAGGTGGGACTTTTGAGAGAAAATCAGGGTTAGATAAAGCCATCAGGTGAAGTCATCAGGGCTGAACACTGGTATCCCTCGAAGTGGAAGGTAGGACACACATGACAAGAGAGAGCTTTGTGAGGAGGCAGCAGGAGAGTGGCCATCTATAAGCCACAGAGAGAGGCCTTAAAAAGAACCAAACCTATGGTCCTTGATCTTGGACTGCTAGCCTTCAACCCTGAAAATAAATCTCTGTGGTTGAAACCTGTGGTATTTTCCTACGGCAGGCCTTGAAGACTTTAAACAGGGGTTTAAAGAAAAGTGAAGAATGTTTGGAATTGTTCAAAATAAAAGAGCAAATCTTAGGTGAACTCAAGAGTTGTGTGATGTGTATTCCCAGGAAGCTACTAAATAAAAGGGGGATTCTGGGTTCAATAAATTTGGCAAATGTTGGATTAGATAGTAAGCCTGGTTTCTTTGTGATAGGATTTATTGGAAACTTTAATGTGCTGAGAGATATATTATTAGTATGAGTCATATAATCTGGTGTTCCCAATACCTCTCCCTTCCCCTCACATTTCATTTCCAGCCCATTCCCAACTCCTGATGACTCTATCTTCTGTATATTTCTTGAGTTAGTTCACCTCTATCTGAACCTCCATTGAAACCCAGACTATACCAATATTGCCTGACATTTTAATTTTGGAAATAGAGTCATGAATTAGTATACTTCTCTCTACTGAACTGCTGTAAATTCCTGAAGCAAATTACCTATGTCTCCTGCTTAGACCACCGTCAAGCCTTTGTGGCGGGTCTGTCCACACCCACTGGGGTCCCCTGAGTCAGTTCCACAACACGGATGGAGTAAGATTTTCAAGCACAAGTCTGTTTATGTCAACTGTTTTTCAAAGATATTTCAGTAGCTTCCCATTGCCCTGAAGACCAGAAGATAAAACTTCTACTCATTTCTAAAAAGTTTATCTTGAGCCACCTTCCCCTTGGCGCTCTAGCTTCACGGGTCTTCTTTTGGTCCTGTCTCCCCCTGGGCCTGTGTTCATGCTGCCCCTTCTTCCTGGTTAATGAGAACTCTCCCTTTCCTTTCCTTATTGGGTTGATCGTTACGTTATTGATTCACATTGCACACATTACCGAAAATTCACACTTGTGTGATTATTTGTTCCATCCCTGAATCCAATTCTTCTAGATGAAAAATTCCAAAGTCTGCAGAACATCTCTCGTGAAAAATGCCATTAATTTATTGATGAAAGTTTGTGAGGACATGGCTGAAATACAATGTGAAAATTTTTACAAAGAAAGAGAGTGAAAAGGATTAGAGGAGAAAGGCTTGAGATTCTTAGACACAGCACTCTTTGCTATAATTTAGCAATCTTTGAAACAATCCATCTGCAAAGTTAAAATCAAAAGACATTGATTGGGCCTATGGTTGGAGGGTGTTTAACTTTTTTTTTTAAATTTTGAACTTTGGATTTTGAAATGTTCAAACCTACAGAAGACTTGACAGAACAGTATAATGAACAACCACTTGCCTTTAATCTACCTATTTAATGTGATTTGGTCTGAAAAAGCCATTCTATAATAGGATTCTTTTTTTTTTTTTTTGCTTTACTGTATTTTTTTATAGCAGAATTACTAGTGTCATTCTGATTGCACCTTCAGAAAGACACAAGATAAAATAATTAGATCACAAATGCCCAGACTTGAGGAAGAAAAGCAAGCTATGTCAACTGGCATGTCATCACTCAAGATGTATTTAGGGGCAAACCTTAAATAAAGTGCTAGGATAAGAAGAAAATGGTAGCTATTATGCTTAAGAAATTTATAGTCACCTGAGAAAATGAGACACCTTTGTATGAAAGAATAACTAGTGATAAAAATAAGTGAAAAATGTGGTGACAGGAGGAAGAGGATGAGATGGTTGTTGTTTCTTGGTAGAAATGGATTTCCCATGGGAAAGAGCACATTTTTTTACTATCCATTAATTTCCTTGATAAAAATGACCAAATCAGGAAATAATAGTATCAGGCAAATTATAAAAAGCATTTCCATTTTGAACAAATAAAAGTGTAAAGCGTCTGATAAGGCTATCTAAGATATATTTACCATTATTTTAGTTCCTTACTGGAAGGACAATCCAAAGCTAGGGAAAGTATTTGTTTTTTAAAGGGCCAATGTTAGTTTGGTAGACTTAAGCCAAACAATTAATCCATGTTTTTTCCTAACAAAGAACAGGTGATGATATTCACCTGATATATTGGATCAGGCCCACATGAGAAGCCTGTCTTGGTGACTCCCACAGACAGCTTCAAGCCTGCAGATCTGGCTGAATTTCCTCCAGAACACATCCTTTTCAGAGGGCTGCATCTAGGCTGGAGAAATGGGAAGTAGGAAAATATGAATGGGATCACAACCCGGTGCAAATGTTCATAGTATAGGAAGAAAAAGATCATATAAGTGCTGTGGAAGCCCACTACTGGTAGCACAAAGAAAATATAAGGGGGTGTTTTTTAAATAATAAAAACTGTTAACATTTTGACACTTGTCCAACCCAGATAAGACTGAAAATCGCTTTTAAAACGATGAGATCTGCAGGTCCAAGGGATAATTTTAGAGATGATTCTATAAAGAGGCAGTTCACACATGTAGCTGGCGTGAAAATTTGGTTCTCTAAGACCAAAGTTCTAAATCAGATTCTCCAACCTGGAAAGGAACCAGAGGGGGATACTGCTCGAAGCTCACAGGATTACTTGTTTTAATTTATGCTTTGAACTCTTACTTTTCTGAATTTTCCCCAGTGTGTGTGTGTGTGTGTGTGTATATATATATATATATATGTTCATTTAACAATCTGGGGAAAAAAACAACCTCAAAGATTAAAGTTGAAATTCCTCATTTTTATACATGGGCAAATGATGGCTGTGGGCAAGGAAGACCCCAAATAAAAGCTGCTGGGAAGTCAAAGCCCAAGGGTTTGGGGGCACTTCTGTGGCGGGGTGATTAACAGAGGTCTACTGACCTCTTGACTAAAAACATTTATGTTTGAAGGTTGCTGAAGTTGCTTACAAGTCCGTCTGTCACTTCACTATTATTCTTTTAATGGCTGCATCGGGATAGTCACATACCTTTACAGTTCCATTTAAAATGTATACTGGTCCATGATTTGGTATAATCAGAATTGTGCAACCATTGCCACAATCCATTTTTACCAACATCCAAAGAAATCCCATCAACTTTAACTGTTGACTCCCAAATCCTTTATCCTCTCCAGCCCTCCACAATCATCAGAAAACTTCCCATTTCTATATTTGTCTATTCTGGATCTTTCATATATACATGGAGTCATACAATGCAGCTTTTTGTGTCTGGTTTCTTTCATTTAGCATGATGTTTCCAAGGTTCATCTGTTTGTGGCATGTGTCAGTAGTACCTTCCTTTTTAGGACTAATAGTTTACTGTATGAAACTATCACATTTTATTTATCCATTCATCAGACAGTGGATATTTGGGTTGTTTCCATTTGGGGCTATTATGAATAATGCTGCTTTGAACATTTGTGTTCAAGTGTTTCTATGGACATATGTTCTTATTTTTCTTGGATGTTTGCCTAGGACAAGACTTAATGCATAATGTACTAATTCTGTATTTAATCTTTTAAGAAACCACTAGACTATTATCCAAGTGGATACCCCATTTTATATTCCCATTAGCAATGTGAGAGAGTTCCAGTTTTTTCACTTTCATATCAACACTCATTAGCACCAATTTAATGGGTGACTGTCATGATGCAGTACACTGCATTATTTTTAACTTTTATTTAAAAAATCATGCTCTAATTACAGAAGTCATAGGAGTTAACATACAAGCTTTCTTCACATGCATGCGCTGATTTATTTCCTAGCTTCTAGGCTGACAACACCATCTATGTGTTAGCACAAAAGTATTGTCCCCATTTTACAGAGAAAGAAATGGAGGCTCTAGGGCAGCTCTAGAACTGGGATTTGAACCCAGGGAGCGTCTAAAAGCTTCTGATTTTAACCTTTTTCAGTGGCTGCCATGTGCATAAACAGGAGGATCAGTGGGATTGATGAAGGTAACTCAGGTAACTTCATCAATGGGATTGATGAAGGTAACTCAGTTTTATGAATTTAATGCATCTAGTGATTAAGATGCTGATGGGATATGAGTTTTACATTATGACGATAAGCAAGATGCTACCTGTTGACAGATGAAGGATAAGAGCATCAATTTCTGTGACCAAAGGCAATTTACAGGAGGACCTGGGATTGGGCAGAGCATGTCTGCTTTACATTTACCTTTTGATCCTGGTACTTGCAAGAATGAGGCCAGTTTCTCCTGAATGACTGCATTCTCTTAAAGTTGCCAGATAAATTATTTTAGTCTTGTGATGACTTTCCACCTCATGTAAAATAGTTCCTGTCTTTTTCTGCTTGTAGTTGGGGAAAAATTATTTTTCAATAGTAATTCTGGCTATAACTGCAAACCATTCTGGAAATTCATCATGCTCTACCTTAACATTATTAGTAAAAAGGCTGGCTTACTGGAACCCCATTGCATATATATTTCTTCTATCTTTATCTAAGCTCATTCCAATTTTCAAATTTGTATATGTGACCCAATTAAGTAGAACAGTGTGAAAGAATTGATCTTCAGAATAACTACTTCCTAGGCATTGCTAAAAGTGGTGTATTTTTTTAAATGTAATTTCCTAAAGAGAAACTACACAAAAGTTCCTCCAACATTATAAGTCTTATAAGACACTGACTAGTTTTAAGTGGGACAGAGTTAATTCAGAAATGAGAAATATAGAACAGAATGCTCATTACTGTAAGATTTTTTTTTTTTAAGCTAAGGATCCTTGTTATCTCAATATTGAGCTTGAACTTGACAGCCTGTATTTAGAGGGTTTATTCTGCATGTGGTGGGGGTGGTTGGAGGTATAGGTGGGGTGGATGTGGATAAGATAGCAATTCTAGTTTTACTACTTTTAGTAATTTTGTGCTGGGCTTTGGAAGGCTTAGCAGAAAAAAAAGAAGCATTGTTTCCCTGAATCATGCGAATGAGAGGGAAGGAGGAAATGTTAGAAGAATGACTCTCAATTTTATTTCTTGAAAGACGCTCTTGTGGTTGTGTTCAGTTTGACTGAAACGTACCTTCTTGGTCTAGCTGAACTATCCAGAATGGCTTTTCCTAAAACATCAGCAGGCCAAGCAGGAAAGTTAGAGAGCTGACTTGGCTGATGTGCTTTCAACGGGTGACAGTATTGATCTTTGAAATGATTAAGCCTTTGTATTTTGATCTGCCTGAAAATGATAAGTAAGGTTTTTTTATGAGGAAATTTTTAGAAAAGATTACATATTTATAAACACCTAATTTCTGAGTTTCTAAGGAGCCCTTGCTCTTCAGAGTACATCAGTATTGCCACTGCCATAAATTTCAGCCAGAGGAAATTTAACCTCATGTGAAAGCAGCTTCCTGAGGTGAGGCAGGAACACTGGAGGGACTGGGTTCCATCTCTGTCACTAGCTTTGTCATCCTAACTTACTCTCTCTGAGTGCACCCCTTTAAGTTAATAAATGTTATTCACCTAGAGTACCTGACACATACTAGTTGTTCAGGGAATATTAGCTACTCCTGTTCATATAAGGATCTTCCCGGTATGAGACATGTATTCATGTCATCCCCTATTTTTTTTTGTTTCATTGTCATCTACTGAGTTTTTGAATAGCTACTGTTGTAAGGTAGCAGGGATTGAGGAGTGAAAGATGCCCATGCCACAGTCCTTGTCCTTCAGGGAAAGGAAAACTTGGTGATGTCACTCACTGACAGTAACAGAAAGGAGAGCAAAGCAGTGTGGCTGGAGATGGGGCAGAGATGGATTCGGTTTCAGGTGAGTTGAGTTTGATGGGCTCTGGGGCTATGCGGGTGGATCTGTTCTGCAGGCAGCCATTTTCAATGGGTCCACAGGTGTGGGAGAGGCCTGGAGACAGGCATGTGGGAATCAAGTGCTTATGAGCTACCAGGAGTGCTTACACTGGGCAATGCTGGGGGCGGTAGGGTGTGTGTGTGGGGTGGTCGTTAGGAAGCTAGAAAAGTGGGAGCACTGTGAGGTGAGTAGCCTACCCCACATGGGGCACTTCCATGCTTGGGGGTAAAAAATAGCAATGAAGGATTTTGGGTATCTTCTTAGGGGTCCAAAAGACATTTGTATGTACTTGAATTTTTAAAAATTAGTGTTTAATCTATTAAAACCACAAATCCAAAAGGCCTTTTTTTGTTGTTTTGTTTTGAGTTGAGATGGACTCTAAATTGTACATTCTATTTAAGTTCTCTGAACTCTGTCAATTATTTTGATGGGGATCCTTCAACTTGGTTAAAGTAACAACTTGGTTAAACTCTATAGTTTAAAATGTTATACATTTAATTTTACATACTTCAATTTTGTGACCAATGAACAAACCCTTCTTCAGTACTCATTTATAAAACAAATTAAACTCATAAAGAGTAATCTTTAGTTTTTGAAAACATTTCAACATAGCTTTAAACACACAAAATTATGCTAAAACTCCAAAGTCTAAAGAAATCACCCAATGACATATTTTAAATTAGAAACCACAGGGTCAATCATGCTAATTATCTTAAATATTACAAATATTTAAAATATTATATTACAATTATTTATTATAATATTATATTACAAATATTTAAAATATTATATACTTATCCAAAAGTTTAAATTCTTTGGATTTATTAATCCATCAAATTTATACTTCATTTAAAAATTCCCCAGAATTAAAACTCTATCTTGACAGAATTTTGCTTTTCCAAGAGATTTGGGGTTATATTCTTAGTGCATTTTCATAGTTAGCCTGGGTTTGGGATTTAATTTTCCCCATGGAAAACTGCATTAATAGGGACCCCGTACCTTAAAAAGGTTTCTGTTTTCTCATCTATGTCCCAAGATTCAAATGACCTGATTCTTAAGTAAATTTTGATTCCACAACTTTCCATAAGTTGCCTTGCCAATTGACCCAAATCAATGAATCCAGTCATGGTTAATCCCACCCTGAATCCTCTGCGCACCCTTCCGTGGGGTCAGAGCCAAAACTCATAGATATATATGCTCATGATCCTGGATTAGATTCTATATCATCGAAGCCTCAGGGTCAGATGTGATAACAGGCGGTGGAGTAATAGGGACTGGTCCTCAAAATAGAAGATCCAGGAGTGAGAAATATAGCAGCATAATAGAAGTCAAAGGAAAGACAGGATTTCAAAGTGCAAAGCAGCATTCACATTGTTGGTTGGAAAGATTAACAAGGATGTTTATAAGGTGAAGTACAACCACTAGATTTGGTCAGTTAAATTTTCATGTCACGATGTGGACAGAAACTGAACAGCTGTGTATTGAGAGTAAACTGGTAGTGCAGACTTGGGCATCACAGCAATGATTCAAGAACTCTGTAAGATTGTTTAGTTCCCCCCACCCCATTTGGTACTAGGGATGAAAGCTGGGGTGTTTAACTACTGAGCCACATCCTTAGTACTTTTTATTTTTTATTTTGAGACAGGGTCTTTGAGTTGCTTAGAGCCTCGCTAAATTGCTGAGGCTGGCTTTGAACTCCTGCTCCTCCTGCCTCAGCCTCCTGAGCTGCTGGAATTACATATGTGCACCACTAGGCCCTGGCCTGTTTAATTTTTGAATGAGGGAGGTATGGAGGGAGGTGGGGAGGGGGAGGAGATATGAGGTGGTAGCCAAAAGGCTCAAAGATAGAGACATTTATTTTGTATTTTATTTTTATTAGACAAAAGATTTAAGTGTGTTTACTAAGGGTTGACTGCCCACTCCCCCCCCCCTTTTTTTTTAAATTTAAATTAGAGTTTACAGATTCAGGATAGAGACAGAAGTAATTGGTGAAGCATTATCCCAGAAGATGATAGTAACAGAGATTCAGGTGAAAAGGCTGACCTTGAACGTGAAAAGGAGCACCTAATCCTTGGAGGGCAGAGGGAATGAAGAAGGGATCCCTACAGATGCAGGTGAGTTAGAGGAGGCTGGAGAGCTGGCCACGCTGAGGGAGGAGATCCCCGGGCCAGGACAGGGTCTCCTGAAATGGCTCACAGTGAGCCATCGGGCAGCTTCCCAGAAAGTCAGCAGTTCATATTAATCACAGATCAGAGAGGAAATCCTAGCCCCTTCTATTCAACTCTGATTCTCCATTAAGCCGAGACTAGAGGTTAGGGCAGGCAGAAGAGCAGGTGCTTGCACTTCTTTACGTTAGAAGCCAGGCTTCTGGGCCCCCATGATCCTACCCACAACCTTTAATCATATAGCTCTGTTTCCCATTTCCTCCACCTCTTTCTCTGACCAACTTTTCTTCCTTGTTCTGGTTTCAGTACCTTCTCAGATAATCCTCCCCTCTTCTCCCTTCCTTCCTTGTTTACAGGGGGTTCCTAAAGGCTGTTATGACCCCTTTGATCTTCCCTCTGTGGCACAATTTAAATTCCACTTTTTGCTTAGGGTTTATTGTTGTCTTTCTGAGTGGATATAAGCATGCGAGGGAGGACCAAGCCTCTGTTCACTACTGTATACTGACCTCACAGAGGCCAATGCCTACAATATGTATGCTAAGTATGCTAAGTGGATTCATATACCGTTAAACCACAAGAAGCAGGAGGCTAAAGTCTGAAGCTGTCTTTGTACTTTGAGTTCCACCATACAAACTGCAACCTAACATAGTATGAAAACAAATTCAACCTACAAGTATAGAGTTCCTGTAACAAATAGCTGAGTTTCAGCCAATCACAGGCAGCCACTAATCAGACCATGCCCAAATAAGGCAAACAAGAGGTGGTAACTATTCATGTTAGTTCTGCGCTTTCCTTCTTTTTGGTCTATGAAACTTCCCAGTTGGCTGAGGAGCAGAGCCCTCTGATCTTTCTGTTTCATCGTGCATCCAGTCTCACAGCTTGTTCTTTGCTCCAATAAACTCTGTTATATTTATTTTATCTAAAGTTTTTCCTTTAAAAATACCAAGTACATGGTGTGGAAGAATAGCATTTAGGAATTTCATGTGCAAATTAAAGTTCTGTATTTATAGGGAGGGAGGACCACTATGGAGTTTTAGTAAGGCTGATGCACTTTCTCTGTAATTTTTGGGAAATACAGGAAATGCTCAATACCTATCTGTTGAGTGAATGAGAATTTTCAGACAATTGAAACTTTAATTCTTTTAAGGAAAAAAGACATACTTTGCCTCTGACCTACTCAAAACAATTTAGAGTCACTCATTATCTACATTTTTAAAAAAATCCTACTTCAACAAATTAAGATTTTTAAAAACAGTGCTATTTGCAGTAAACAGTAGGGTTCATTAAAACTTTGATAACTGATTTATAATGAAAGCACTGGTCACACAACCAAGGTAGTTTCTGAGATATTATATAACTAGAAAACCCAATGTTTGATTCCTGAAGCTTCACAGTTACGAATTTTTCTAGAGAATCATCTCTTAGACCTGATTCTCATATATAGAACGAACCACCATTTTTTGGAACAGAAACTCATGCACTTGCAAATATTTAAAAAGAAAAGCCCTTCCCAATGAATTGCCTACCACTTTTTCACAGGGAAGTTAATTTGCGAACACATGCATGAAGACTAGTACCATAAGGTAGGCAAATATTTTTCCATGTGCCACCCAAAGCAAACAAATGAAAATAGAAACTTCAAGGACAATTATAAAAATATTTTCAAATTTAAAGAGACAGCAGCACCCTCTTATCCTTTGTTTCCCTCTAAAGACTCATCAGAGCTACTCATTTCTTAATCAGTTTCAACTGAGAATTTCTAGCAGGAAAGCATTTCTTTCCTTTTGATGATGAAATAATTGTGTTTTTTTTCTTTCATGTCTTCACTCTCTCAACATATTATGAATCAGAAAAATGGAAGGAAGATACTCACATGTATATTGATTATGGATATTAAGAAACACACAAGTTCACTTGGTCTAGCCCTTAATTACACCTACAGACAACTTACAACTCTTGCATGGGAATTTTAATTTGTAATAGAAGTTATTATCTCTGTTAACTATCAAAATGTCCCAATGTTTAGGGAATAATGCATACAAACTCCCCAAAATGACATAAAAATGCTTGGCCGTATCTGTTCAGGAGAGGATATGATCATCAGGTAGTGCATCCATGCTCAGACAAGGAAAGGTCAAGTTAGATGGAACATCAGTCCTTGAGTTTCAGGGCAGATTGATTCAAATAGTCCATACTGTTGCTCATCTAACATGCTTTGTGCATTATTACAAAAATTCAATAATTACACCGAGATTACCATCAGTCTGACACATTACTGCTCTGTCCGAGCATAGCTGGAAAGAACAGTGAGAAACAGAACCTCTTCCTGGTACTTCTTGAAGGTGCAGACACATACAGGGTCTAGGTCTGGGTTATCCAGAGATAATACTCTGTTAATGACTCCTCCAGGGTGCGTTGTTATTGTGATCTTGGAACTCCCTACTGCTGTCTTGTAATTTTCTGCTCTAAGGTCTGTTGAGTTGTGGTTCAACCACTTTCCTTCCTGTTTCATTCGCAAGGAAGTTCTGTGGGCTGTTCTCTTACACATTCCCCTCTTGCCCATACTCAGGACCTCAAATGAGCTTAGTGTTCAAGAAGTTTGTTTGGAATGAAATTTCTGCATTTGTGAAATGAACAATGTGAGCATGGTGAAAAGCAGACTTGAAATTGACTGAGGGAAAAGTATATAAAAATGAGTTTGCTTAATATAATTTAAGGGCAAATGACACTTTTTTTGTCTTTTCCCAATTTTAAGATGAAATAAATGTATAAATACATTATATAGATACCTTAAATATTTAAAGCTTCATCAACCCACACAAGATTAGCAACAGGAAAAGAAAAGCTGGTTTGAAAGAGTTTAAAATAAGACACACACACACACACACACACACACGCAGGTGGGTATACAGAGTCTAAAAATGGAAATGTTTAGGATATGGAAAATGTTCAGTTGAAGTAAATTAATAAAACACTGGAAACAAGCTCACCAAATTTGCAAAATGGGAGGCAGAGAGCGGAGTAGTTTCCAAAAGACAGCAGCTCATTTAGGTGATAAACACCAGATGCTAAGTGGAGCTAGGCAGAGACAAAAGTGTTCTGATTAGCTTCAGGGAAGAGGGAGAAAAGAATCGGGCACTAGAGGTGAGAGAGCAAACACAGCCCTTAACAGACTGCATGACTCCCCAGACACCCCTAGGACAAGGCAAGGTAGCCTAGATCCTCAGTTCTATCAGGGCAGGAGCTTTATGTCAGTGAACAGTGACCCACACTGAAGTGTCCATTTGGCCGAGCCCCACATGGGATTGACAATCTGAAACTCCTCTGGGACCACCACCAGGCCAGGTTGGCTGCATTAGCAGTCCCTGAAACCTGTTGTGCACAGGGGCTGAGAGAGTCCGACCACTGTGGTAAATCACCAAAACGGTTGATGATTTACAAGTGTGTCTTGAATAGGGGTGCCATTTCCTTTGGGAAGCTCGGAGTATTGGTACAGTGCTGCGGTGAGAAGGGGACCAATGTGACACTCTGACACTCAATTAGATCCTAAGTTCAAGTTCATTTCTCTGGTCTGACCAATTGGGTGAGTGCCCCTCTCTCTCTCTCTCTCTCTCTCTCTCTATATATATATATATATATATATATATATATAAATATATATATATATATATATACACACACACACACACACACATATATGTGTATCTGTATATGTATATATGTGTGTGTATATATGTATATACATACATGTACATATGTGTGTACATACATTTTATATATATATATATATATATATATATATATATATAGAGAGAGAGAGAGAGAGAGAGAGAGAGAGAGAGAGAATGCATGTACACATGAGTGTCAGCACTCACAAGAGCTCCATGCAAGTGTGGAAGTCTTTCTTCTCCCTAAATTTTAGTCTTGCCTCTTGGATCTCAAGTCTAACTGAAGTCTATTGTTTTAGTGAGTTTTAAGTGTGATATTGGTGCTTTGAACGCATCATTTCCTCCAGGAGGAAGAAAGATTTGTCTATTTACTTGATAGTCCAATAAAACCAAGTTATTCAGAGACACAGGGAGTGCCAGAGGAGACCTATCTTGTTGTAGTAGAAAGAATTCTGAACTCCAAGTTAGCACATCCCTGGATTCTGTCTTGGCTCTTAACTTAGAGTTATGTGACTTGGGTTATATCACTTTTATGGGCCTCACTTTCCCCATCTTTGAAGTGAGGATATTGAATTAAATAATCTCTAAGGCCCTCTTTAGAATTCACATTCTGGGATGACTGTGGTCTGTGTCAAGAAGAGCGAGTGAGGGGCTGGGGATGTGGCTCAAGCGGTAACGTGCTCGCCTGGCATGCGTGGGGCGCTGGGTTCGATCCTCAGCACCACATAAAAATAAAATAAAGATGTTGTGTCCACTGGAAAAAAAAAAGAAGAGCAAGTGATCATTTTAGGATAGAGGGATCAGAAGTTTTCATGGTAGAAGTAGGATAGTTGGCTCATTTTCTGATAAGTCTGTTTTTTCTGATTACAAAAGAACAGATGAGAGTTGCAGAGTCCAGTGTACAGAAACGTCAAATGTAGATTGCAAATGTCCCTGTGATCTCTATTCTTGTCTGCTTGACATTCATTTTTCCAAATGTTTTCTGTGAAGTGAATCGTCATGTTTTTCTCTCACAAATTTTTGAAAACTTAGGACTATATTCTGGACATTTTTCTATTATGTCATTATATGTACATCACATTTTTTAATCAGCGTGGAATACCACATTGTTTCTCTAAATTACATGCAACCAATGCATGTTGAAGACATATGACACTTTTCCACTTTTTGTTTTTGATTGTAACAACACTGCAACAAAACTCCTTGCCTACCCAGGTCCTAAAATTTAATCTTTTTACACCTCCTTCACCTTTTGTTTCTAATCAATCACCAGGTCCTGGTGGCCTCACATAATATCTCAAGAACCCATCTGCTTGTCGCCATCTGACTACCTCTACTTTACTCAAGTGGAAAGTCAGACCTTCTTGTGCAGGAGGCCCTTCCCAGACTGCCCACCTCTCTCAGGACCTGCCTTCTCCTTTCCTGTGCTGCAGGCAGAGACACATCTTATCACTCCCCAGGTGAAAACCCTCAGTAGCTTCTCACTGTTCTTATGGGAAAGACCACACTGACCATCAAGTTGTATTGCCCATCATGTGCTGCCCCTCACAGTATGGGACTTTCCTCCCTGTGGGCCATGTTGGAATGTGGAGCTACGTGTTTGCCCTGTCATGGATCCATACCCATCTCCCCGGGAGAGCGTGTCCAGGCCCATTTTGTGCCCCATCTGGCACAGTGCTTGGGTTCCACAGACACTTTTTAATAAAAAAAAACATTTAAACTGCATTCTACCTGCATTAATAGTAAAAACAAAACAAAAACATTTTATGGCACTAGTTTACCAACTGGAATGGGCCCTGCACGGTAAGAACACTTCACAATTTTTTCTTTAATGCAGCTAAACTCATGAAATGAAGGATGAGAAATATATAAAACACCAAAAATGAGGCTGCTATCCTCCAGGGAAATGAGGACCAAGAAACGAGAGCTCTCATTTCTCCATATGCTATAGTTTCCCTCAGTCTTATCACTTACATCATGATCAATTCAGAATCAAGTTCTGCTTTCTCAAAGAGCTCCACTTTTACTTTGTTTCCTCACACTAAGGTCTTGGCACTTCATAATTCCGTGCAAACATTGAATTGCTACTACATGCGACCCCACAGTTCTTTACTCACTTGAAATGTGGTTATATATAAGAAGCATTTAAAACTATCCTCCGGCAGGCTTTTAAGTGGACAATTTCATGATAAGGAAATATGTCTAGTTAGAAATTTAGGGAAAGCCCCACATGTTCAAGCTTGAAAGCTTCTGTTGTTTCATGTGGCTTTATCGCAGGTAAAGGTGAGGTGAGCAGAGAGAGACCTGGGGGGCTTGACACCTCCCCATTCTCTCCTTCCCTCCTGGACCCCATGAAACCGCTTTGGTCCAGACTTGTCATTTTACATTCTAGAAAACTGGAGACTACAGAGGCTGGGAATCACATTTATTAAAATTTACCACATGTAGAATATTCTAGGTAGACATACCTTAGGGGAAGTAGCTAGTGCCCCGGTGCTACTGATAAGGAGACTGAAACCCAAGGAGGTTAGGAGAAATTCCTGAGATGGTGGGGACAGGATTCAAACCTGAGGACAGCCCAGCCCTTATTCCAGTCTCTTCTGGGACAGGCCTGACTCCGAGTGAGTCATGCAAGAAATGTGGTCAACCCAGTGGCTTAGCAATCAGAAAAAATACCACCCCTACCCTCCATTTCTTTTCAGAGGGTTCACATAGAGGAAGCAGACACCAAGCACCTGCACACAGGAGTGGGTAAAGGAATTTAATGGAAACAAACATTCGTATGCTGCTCACAATGATCTGAGTTTGGGAGGATGATCCTGATGACTTCTGACTTACAGGTGTGGGGTATACATGTATCTCACCCAGTCACAGCTGCCTTTGGGGACCCCAGAAACTGCTCTAGAGTTAAATTCTCCAGTTTCTGTTTCTTTGCTTATTCTGCTTTGAACTTGTGTAGTTCACTGTTAAAGGATGACTGCTTGTTAAAGGGTGCAATTTTAGTAATTTTACTTTCCAAAGCTACTGTAGCATTTTTTTTTAAATTACATAAAAGCAACACTCCTTTTGCCTCATTAAATCCTTGAATAGAGGCAAGGTATTTAAAAACAAGCCTCTAGCTCTCTCTAAGCCAGTGAGGTGTGACTTCGGTCTACCTATTTTCAGGTGCACTGCCCCAGAGCCACAGCTTAACTCTGGGTTTTGGCACCAGGAAACACTGGCCTGTTCCTTTGCAGTTAGCAAGTCTGGCATCGGTAGCAGGGCCTGATCTCCTTCTAAGCATGGGATCAGTCTCTGCCCCAGTGGTCTGGGGTTGGGCTCTGCCCGGGGCTGTAGTGTATCCCTGAAGCTTGTATTATATCCAGTCCTGGAACACTTGGCTTTCTTCATCAAAACCAAATCCCAGCGACGATCATAAAACTTGCCCCGTCAAGTTTAAAGGAGAATGTAGATAAATTGTAAACCAGATTTTGACTGTCTATCCAATTATCTCTGTTTTATGATTCTCTGTAGAAATGACTGTATTATTAAATGCATCTGTGACATGCCAGGTGGCTAGCAAACCAGGACTCAAATCCAGGTCGTATGACTTTAGATGCTGGGCTCTCTCAACTTCTCTGCACTGCTTGTCCGTGGCCTCAGTTCCTCAGAGAAAGGAACTGCTTTGAAGTAGTTTAAGTCAAAGAAAAGAACTGAGGCATTGGAGACCTGGGTCTAGCCCTGGGCCTCCTTCCATCCTGTGGGGTGTCCTTCAACAGGGTCCTTCTTCTCTCTAGGCCTTGGTTTTCTTATCCATGAAATGAGGGGTTAGAGTCCATGAAGATTCCTTTAGAGCCATGATTCTACCATCCCCGGACATTTGTAAAGCCTCAGCTTATCTAGTTAAGAAACAAGCTCAAAAAATAGATTTGAACAAAGCCAAACTCTTTTCATCACTCAAAGGAAAAGGATATATAAAAGCTCACATCATTTGAAGTGTAGGGCGCGATCTGTTGCCACTGGGATCAACATGTGGATTCAATGAAATAAGAAAATCAGGTGGAGGAGGAAGTCAGTTTTTTTCATGAGGCATTTTCAAGTTTCCATGAAATAATAACTGCAAAATTGCCAATATAATCTTTCCAGCATCTTTCTGAGTTTAGCACAGTGTATATGACAACAAAACAACAAAAACAAACAAACAAACAAAAACCACACCAAAAACTGATCAGTTAGCTACATTCCTCCAAAGACCAAACAGAAAGTCTACAGAGTGCTTTAGTAGACACAGACAGGACTGGGCTTGGAGTCAGTAGACCTGAGATCATACATGACTGTGTCACATCAAAGTCTCAGTGTCCTTAACTGTGAAAGGGGCATAAGTCCTACTTACACAGATAATGTAGGGTAGTTGGGAAGATCTAATAAACTAAGAAGTACACAAAGAATTGTTTTATTATAATAATTATATGCCATTAAAAAAACTTTCCCACTGGGAATCTATATGTAGCAAAATGAAATTAAACCTCTATCTCTCATCCTGCACAAAAGTCAACTCAAAAAGTAGATCAAGGACTTAGGCACTAGAACAGAGACCCTGCACCTAACAGAAGAAAAAAAATAAGCCCAAATCCTCACCAGGTCAGCTTAGGAACTGAGTTCCTTAACAAGACTCCTAAAGAGCAAGAAGTAAAATCAAACATCAATAAATGGGAGGAATCAAACTAAAAAGCTTTTTCACAGCAAAGGAAACAATTGATAATATAAAGAGAAAGCCTACAGAATAGGAGAAAATCTTTATCAACGTACCTCAGATAAAACACTCATCTCCAGGATATATAAAGAACTCAAAAAACTCAACACCAAAACAAGTCAATAAATGGGCTAAGGAACTGAACAGACACTTCACAGAAGAAATACAATTGAGCAACAAATATATGAAAAAATGTTCAGCATCTCTAGCAATTAGAGAAATGCAAATCAAAACTACACTGAGATTCCATCTCATTCCAGTCAAAATGGCAATCATCAAGAATACAAACAACAACAAATGTTGGCGAGAATGTGGAGAAAAAGTTATACATTGCCGGTGGGACTGCAAATTAGTGCAACCACTCTGGAAAGCCGAATGGAGATTCCTCAGAAAACTTGGAAGGGAACTACCTAGGAGTTATCCCACTCCTAGGTTTATATCCAAAGAACTTAAAATCAGCATACCATGTGATACAGCTGTATCAATGTTTACAGCAGCTCAATTCACAATAACTAAACTGTGGAATCAACCTAGATGCCCTCTAACAGATGAATGGATAAAGTAATTGTGGTATATATACACAGTAGAGTATTACTCAATCTTAAAGAAGAATGAAATTATGGCGTTTACTGGTAAATGGAAGGAGCTGGAGAATATCATGCTAAGCAAAATAAGCCAATCCCAAAGAACCAAAGGCTGAATGTTTTCTCTGATTTGTGGATGCTAATTCACAACATGTAGGGGCTACAGAAGAATACAGGTACTTAGGATTACACAGAGGGGAGTGAAAAGAGGGGAGAGGGTATGGGAATAGGAATGATAGTAGAATGAATTGAACATTATTACCCTATGTGCATGTATGATAACACAACCTGCGTAACTCTACATCATGTACAACCAGAATGAGAAGTTATAATCCATTTATATATGAGGTGTCCAAATGTATTCTACTGTCATATATAACTAATTAGAACAAAAAAAGACAGTATTAAAAAAAAAAACACTTTCCCACTATTTACATAGACATGCAGACTTGGAATAGTAATATTGGAATTACCTCTTCCCAATAGCTGAAAACTGATACAATTTAAATAATGGGAGCAGTTACCTCAAAACAATAAAGCCACCACTACAAAAAGGTATCTTTTCTCAGCAGTAAAGAAAGCAAACATACCCAACCTGAAGGCTGGGAAACACAACTCAGAACCTGGCAGTCCAGGGTCATCTTCTCCTCCTTCTGCTGGATCTTTCCTTAGAATCCAATCTGTCATCAAGCTGGCTGGATGTGCTTTGAGATGCCTCCCCGATTAGACCTTTCTCCTCCATCCCTACCTTAGTCTGAGTTCTCCTGGATGAGTGCAAACCTCACACCTGGGGTCCTTGTGGCCAGTGCCTGTCCTCTCCAGGCCATCTTCAAGGCTGCCCATTAACCTACCTCAAGAACAGTCTTCATTGGGTTCCACAGAATTCTGTCCATCTCACATCCCTTCCTACTCTGTGAACCCCTCCACTTGTCCTTATACCTGTGGAACTAAGTCCAGCCTCTGCTCTTGCCAGTCTCCACGCCTAGAAAGCATTTCCACCCTCCTTTGCCTATGTTAATGCAAATCATCTCCAAGTTCCCTTTAGCACAGGGCTTCTCAGAGGTGCTCATGCATCATCTGGGAGATGAGGTCCTGTTAAAACACATTCTGATGCAGTAGATGGCAGGCAGAATCAAGAGAGCATTTTAAGCTGGGCATGGTGGCACACGCCTGTAATCCCAGCAGTTTGGGAGGCTGAGGCAGAAGGATCATGAGTTCAAATCCAGCTTCAGCAACTTAGCAAGGCCTCAAGCAAGACTCTGTCTCTAAATAAAATATAAAAAAGGGGCTGGGATGTGGCTCAGGGGTTAAGTGTCCCTGGGTTCAATCCCCAGTACTAAGAAAAGAAAGACAACATTCCAACAAGTTCCCTGGTGATCACACTGCTGCTGGTTCATGGACCCCACTTTGAGTAGCAAAGCCTTTTGGCTTAGTAGGGGGAAAAAGGGGGACACAGACATGGGTTTGATTGCTATCTTTGTCAAGTGTGAGATGTTATGGAATAATATCCCTTGTAGAGTGGGAATATTATTACTTTACATAAATGATGTGAGGAGCTTTTGAGATATTAATAAATACTATTCTCTTCAAATCTTTCTCTTGGCTGTCATAAACTCATCATGCTAAGCTTCTCCCATAATCCATCCAGCCCCTTTCTCCTTACCCTGAATCTTACTGCTTCAATAATTTCTGCACATGGACATAAAGTGAATCATATATTCTTTGAAGGGGCAGTCATGTCTGATTTTTTTTCACACATAAGTTTAAAAAGTATTCTCAAAGTTTTTATTTTTCATGCCCAGCTCTGAGCTGAGTGATACTTGGCAATGATGCCACCTTTCACTGTGGCATAATGCAGAGAGGCAGGCTGCACTGAGGTTCTGATATGGTCTTTGGAGTCTGAGATCCAAGGCTGGTTCCATCACTCATGGTGGCATCCCCTGCCTAACCCAGACTAACATGCCTGGGTCTGTTTCCTCACCTGTAACTTCTAGTATTGTGAGAACTAAGTTAGGTGAGTTATGTAGAGTGCTGGGCTGATATGACAGATTTTGAAAATGGCATGATTCTCCACTTCTTTCTGACTCCATGACATTCTCTAATGTGACTATGGAGCCCCGCCCATCAAAAGGTTGGGTCTATTTCTCCATCCCTTAAACCTAAGTTGGCCTCCTGACTTGCTTTTATAGTTGAGACCTCAAGGGACCTTGTTCCCGCTCTCCGTCTTGCAACCATGCAGAACCAACCTGTGAACAGGCCCTGGCTAGCCTGTGAATGATGAGACACAGGCTCAGCAGCTCCCTAGGTGACTCAGCTGATGGTGGGCCAGAACTCAGAGGACAAGATCATTAGACTTGCCCAGCTGAGTCCAGACCAAACTGATGATCCACAGACTCACAAGCTAAATAAATGGTAGTTGTTTTAAGCCATTATGTTTGGGATGGTTTATTTTGCATAGCAACAGATAACTGATCCTGTGTGTGTGTGTGTGTGTGTGTGCACGCGCGCACGTGTGCATACACACACATATACATATATATGCAATTTCACAATGAACAGTGGCTATTATATTTGGGGAAAGGGTACTTAACTGAAAATGGATTTCTCCATACAACTAAAATTTAGGCTTTAATGAGTAGTAGGAAGATGACTGAACTATGAATTGGGACTGTTACAGTCTGGACCTTGTAACTTTTCCAGTGGGCATCTGTATGAACTTAGAGAAATCACTGGACTTCTTTGAGCCAGTTTCCTCATCTATAAACTACAGTGTCATACGAAGTGACTATTAAGGTTCTTTTCAGCTAGAGAAAGGAATAAGGGTTCATTTTTTTCCAGAACACATATTTAACAAATCTGAACCACATTTAACATTTTTCTGTAGAAGAGGTTTTAATCACAGACACCTTCGCTGTCTTGTCTTTGTTGTTGAGCAGTGGTGGTTGTGACTACATACTCCTTGTGCTAGTCACAGATTGAACCTATAACATGGACTTCCTAGTGGTGGACCAGGGACCCATGCAGCCAGGCTTATTAAGAAAGGGACATGAAATCATATCATATAAGTTCTCCTGGGAACCCAGTATGTGTGGCTCTTAACAATAATTTGCAGGTGCAGGTCAACTTCTTCTATTCATTTTTAGGCTGCAGTAAATGTTTTAGTGTTGAGAGCCACAGCCGAAGGGGCCCCAGCAAACTTCCAGCTGCCAGCAAACTTCCAGCTGCCGGCTGATGATTGGCTCACAGCGGCCCCAGCAACATCTAGCTGATTGGCTCCTCTGCGGTGATGCTCATTGGGCTGTTTCCCTGCCCCTTTCAGACCACGGAGCTGCTCATTGGGGGACTTTTTTGGCTCCGCCCACGTGACCCAGCCAATCGGCCTCAAGAGCAGGAGGATTGTGGGAGGTGGAGAGAAGCTTGTGTGGGAGAGAGAGGCTTGTGGAAAGCCGGTGGTGGCAGTTGAGGCTCTGAGGGTTTTTCCTGAGAGGCTGTTTTGTTTGGCGTGTGTGGTTCTAAAAATAAAGTTAGTTTCTTTTGACAAGTGGCTCCTGATTGTGCCCAGCCAGACTGCGGCATTTGGTGGCTCGCACGGGGAGCGACTGAGGGTAAGTGAACTGCTCGCCCCTGAGGGCAGGGCAAGAGGATGGGTAGCCATTTTAAGATTCTTCTTTTGTTATTTTGTTTCACTTTTGTTTTAAGTTGCCTGTCCCTGGAGATGTGTAAGATGGAAGAAAAACCGCTCACATCTGAGGAACAGATAGGGAGAAAGGACGGATGGACATTTCAGGAGGCTATTATAATGATTTTGTGTTGTTCCAATTTTGTTTCACTCTGTTTCAGTTTTGTTAGGCGTTATCTTGTTGGGTTGTATTATAGTAGAAATACGGGATCAGAAATTAGTAAAAAACAAACTGAAAGAGTGTTAAGTAAATTGTTAGAGGAAGGAGGCATCTCAGTAAAATCAAGAACAATCAGGGCATACGTTGATACAATACAAAAATGTAGCCCATGGCTTTTTAAGGAGGAGTTGTTAAATATATCACAATGGAACCATCATGGTGAAGATTTAAAAAGAATAGAAAAGAAAAGCCCAGGGACTCTGCCAGTTGGCACATTGCCATTGTGGACGTTCATATCTTGTTTGCTTAGTCCAAAGCCTTCAGTTCAGACAATGGTAGAGGAAGAAGAAGACATAATGATTCAAGTAAAAGAGAAGGTCTCTCAAGTTAGTCAGACAGAGGAAAAGATTCAAGTAAAAGAGAAGGCCTCTCAAGCTAGTCAGACAGAGAAAGAAAGTGTAAAACAGAAAAAGCCATCAGGGGGAAAGTTACAACAGGAGACTGCTACTAACACCTTTCTATCACCAGAGGGTGTAAGTGTCCAACCAACAGCACCACCTCTACAGGAGACTGCTACTAACACCTTTCTATCACCAGAGGACGTAAGTGTCCAACTAACAAGGCCACCTCCATATGCTGGGAGGTCCCCAACCCCCGCAGTTGATAGTTGGGATCCTGAGACAAGATCTCAAATATTAACATGCCCTGTATTTGAGGCAGGAGGGCAGCGATTTTACCAAGTTTTAAATTTCAAAACAGTGAAGCAGCTAAAAGAGGCTGTAACAACCTATGGTCCTCAAGCACCCTTCACTGTAAGCATGGTCGAATCCATTAACAACTTGAACATGACGCCAGCAGATTGGGCTAATATGTGTAAAGCTGTGCTAAATGGAGGACAATACCTGTTATGGAAGGTTGCCAATGAGGAATTTTGCAAGGAGACGGCTAGGCGAAATGCAGCAGCTGGTTATCCTCAGAGAAATCTAGATATGTTGTTAGGAAAGGGACCTTATGAGGATCAGCAGCAACAAATTGCATATGATCCTGGTGTATATGCACAAATTGCTGTAGATGCAATTAAGGCATGGAAGACTTTACAAGGACATGGAGGTTTACAAGGTCAATTATCTAAGGTAATACAAGGAGCTAATGAACCTTATGCTGAATTTGTAGATAGGCTTATTCAAACAGCTACCAGAGTTTTTGGGAATACAGAACAAGCAATGCCATTACTAAAACACCTGGCTTATGAGCAAGCGAATCGTTGGTGCAGAGATATCATTAGACCATGGAAACATGAAGATTTAAACACATATATTAAATTATGTAGAGACATTAATGAACAAGAGCAAGTCGTGGCAGCTGCAGTAAAACAGGCTTTAGATGCCAGAGACATTAATGAACAAGGGCAAATTGTGGCAGCTGCAGTAAAACAGGCTTTAGATGCCAGGCCAAGAACATGCTACAATTGTGAACAAACAGGACATTTTAAAAGGAATTGCCCCATTGGAGGAGGGTTTAACAAAACTAGGTATCAAAGGAGTAGAATACCAGGTATTTGCCCACGATGCCGTAGAGGGAGACATTGGGCTAATGAATGCCGTTCTCAAACCACCATAGAGGGTACTCCATTATCAAAAAACGAACAAGGACCAGGTGTTTATCCACGATATCGTGGAGAAAGGCATCGGGCTCCATTGCCAAAAAATGGACAGGGGGGCCCAATGCTCCGGGGCCCAAAACCACAAATATACGGAGCACTGGAGGAACCCAGCAACCCCATCAGGGTAGTGCCCAGGACACATTGTCCATCAGATCCCTCATCAGACAAACCAGAGGGAGCGCAGGGTTGGACATCTGCGCCTCCGCCAGAGCAGTACTAACTCCAGAGATGGGAGTTCAAATCATTCCCACAGGGGTGAAAGGACCTCTTCCCAAAGGAACAGTAGGCTTATTATTGGGACGCAGCTCTTCTACTCTAAAAGGACTTATGATAAGTCCTGGGGTAATTGATCCCGATTATGAAGGTGAAATAAAAATTATAGCCAGTTCTCCAAAGGGTATATCAGTAATTTCACCAGGAGATAGAATAGCACAGTTACTAATAATACCCAGCCTACATGATAAATTTTCCAGTCGTACTGTAGAAAGAGGTTCCAAGGGATTAGGCTCCACAGGTGTAGATTGGGCTATGCTTTCTTTAAATTTAGATTCTCGCCCCATGCTAAAACTAAATATTCAAGGACATGAATTTAATGGGCTACTGGATACAGGTGCAGACCTTAGCATCATCTCTCGTCAAGAATGGCCAAAACATTGGCCATTACAACAAGCCACTCAAACGCTTCGAGGCCTAGGAGTGGCGACTAATCCCCATAGAAGTGCAATGGTATTAGATTGGAAGGATCCTGAAGGATGTGAAGGAACTATACAGCCATATGTATTGGATCATCTTCCCGTAAATTTATGGGGACGAGATGTCCTAGATCAATTAGGTTTGACATTAACAAATAACATCAACCAAAATGCACCCACTATTATGACTAGACAAGGTTTTAGGAAAGGAAAAAGATTAGAAAAACAAGAACAAGGTATAGCAGCACCAATACAAATAGATCAAGGAACAGACAGACATGGGTTGGATTTTCAGAAAGGGCCACTGAGACAATAAAAATTACTTGGAAATCAGAAAGACCAGTATGGGTTCCTCAGTGGCCCCTGGCTGGGCACAATCAGGAGCCACTTGTCAAAAGAAACTAACTTTATTTTTAGAACCACACACGCCAAACAAAACAGCCTCTCAGGAAAAACCCTCAGAGCCTCAACTGCCACCAGGCTTTCCACAAGCCTCTCTCTCCCACACAAGCTTCTCTCCACCTCCCACAATCCTCCTGCTCTTGAGGCATATTGGCTGGGTCACGTGGGCGGAGCCAAAAAAAGTCCCCCAATGAGCAGCTCCGTGGTCTGAAAGGGGCAGGGAAACAGCCCAATGAGCATCACCGCAGAGGAGCCAATCAGCTAGATGTTGCTGGGGCCGCTGTGAGCCAATCATCAGCCGGCATTTTAGAGCACTGCAGTTGTTGGCAACTGACCATCAAAAAGAAGGGACACTATTGTATAGCTATAAAGAATCAGATCTTTGCATGTCTTGCAAACGAATGACCAAGATAGGTACTCAATTATCAAACTTGGGGAAGGAATTACCATAAAAATTTTAGAAAATTCAAATTCTTGTTTATCAAATTCTTTGTTTATCAAAAACTTTTTTTTTTTTTTTGCTGTGATGGAAAAAAGCTATGGGGAGAGGCAGAGTAACTATAATCAGCAGAAGAACATTGCACTGAAATGTGGCTTATGTTTATCCACCTTGAATAAAATGTCCTGTCCTTCTGAAATGTCATGTGAATTAATATTTTTTAAAAATGGATTGGTTAATAGTTTCTTGCAGTTAAAATTGTAAAGAGCATTTGTTCCCTAAATAATTTTTTTTTTTTTTAATAATTGACTCACTTCTCTCTCCCCCCCATCATGTGGATTTTTGCAGCATCTGCCTTTGGCATTATTTGTATCTCCCTCCTCTCATTCTTATCACTGCAGCTGAGTGAACTTTCTAGAATAGAGATCTGCTCTGCTTCAAACCCTTCAATGGTGTAAGATTCCTGAAGATAGGGGCTGTGTCCACACTTCTGCCAACTGCCTGTTGTCTCTGTGTCTACACACATGCTGTCTCCAGAGCCAGACCAGAGTTTCATTTAATTCTGGAGAGTCACTTGCACACCTAATAGAAAAGAGCTCACTGCTTGTGGTAAAGTGTGAGGCATGATTATCCCTTTTCTTTTATGTTAATAAACACTCATTGCAACTCAGGAGCATGTTTCTTAGGTGCCTAACATCACTCTGAGTCTGTATTTTGAGTTGTTTTAATTATCTGCTGCATAGCACATGTTCATCATCTCAGTGTTTTAAGTATGTTTTAGGAGAGGATCATTTTGATGGTCTATAATTCTGGAAATTCCAATCTCTGTGAGATGAGGATATTCACAGGTGAAAAGGGTATGAGTAAATGGAAGATGTTAGCATTCAGCATACCCTCTTAAATAGCATTCAGGGATAACTAGAGCAAGAAAGGTTACAAGTTGGATGGATCAGTGGTTAAGAGCAGGTGTTCTAGAAAGAACACAACTGGAGGACCTCTCTGACCTGCAGACAGGTAAAGGCTCTGTGCCTGCCCTCCTCCTAGGATGGATCAATCAATTCTTCCCAATACTTCTTTTCTGGACACCAAGGAAGTCTATCTGTAAACAGCTAATCTGTGTAACGATCAAAAGAAGAAGAAGACATCAAGAAGTAGGTACCATTTAACCAAGACCCCCAAGAACCTAAGATTCAGGGTTATTGGAAAAGGTGTGTAACTAGGAGAATCTGAAGCAGTCAAGGGAGAGGAAACAAGCTCTTAGAAGGTTAGTATTAAATTATTAGAATCTGGAGTTCTTTGCAAGAAGTGAACTCCTCAGGCACCAGGGCAGGGCAGTTCCAGGAGCAAAGCAGATAGCACCTGCTCTGCCCTTCCTTGGCCTGGCACTGGATTCTGGCCAGAGTTTAGCAAGGTGTTTTCCAGACTCAAGAAAGGTGCTGGGTGGGAATTCCAGAGAATCATTCTATTTTCCTAAATATGTGTTTAGTTGACAAGCAAGTTTTTGTTGTTTTAAATTCCAGATATGCAAAAGTTCTTTGGAACATAGTTAAGGTTGGTCATATTTGTCTTTAGACATCATTAAATAGCTAAATCTTTAGAACTACTGATAATGAGGGCTAGGTTGAGGTATGAGACAGACATTTATTTAATGCTTACAGATTAAATAAAGGAGCAAGATCAGAGGATGGACAGAGTGGGCAAGGACAAGAAATAAAATCACACCTCCCCTTCCTGTGTCAGTGTCTGCTCCAATACCCTCAGTGGCCAGTGCAGCTTGGTATTAACTGACTTTTCACACTTCAGAGAAACAGAAATAACCTGGGATCACTGCAACATTATTTTATTTTATTTTTTTCAGTGCTGTGGATTAAACCCAAGCCTTATGCATGCTAGCCAAGTGCTCTGCTACTGAGCTACATCCTCAGCCCTCTTCTTTAATTTTACAACCTCAAATTATTGTTTCACTCATCCATCTCAGGACAGGTACTTTACTACAGAAGGTGTTCCATGGACACTGGCATTTTGATTGAGAAGCTTTAACTGTTACTAAAATATCCTTTTCATAGTATTAACTAGAAGATTAAACGGGAGAAAAAAACTCAGCAAATACAGAATGCATTAGCTTTAAAAACAGCAATCACTTCTACTTCTACTTTTGATTGTTTCTCTTCTCAGTAATTACTCCTCACAATAAATTGGTCACCCAGGACATCCACAAGCCATAGTGAGAAGCACCATCAGTTACTCTCTCCCATAAATGTGTCAGGAAGGAAATAAATACCCTATTTAATGATCTTACCTCCTCATGGAACATTGACTCCTTCTAGATGGGGTAAATATCTATAATTGGACGGAAAACAGAAGGTACTAAGTCACCAAAAGGAGTTTTTGTTTTGATTTTAATGATAATTATGGTGCAGGAGGCTGGGGTTGCATATTGATCTACCTCCTATTATAAGAAAAATTCTTCCGCTGTCATTTTGTGAAAATCTCACCTCATCCAGGCGGCCAAGGTCAAAAGGACCCAAGTGATTCACCTGGGTGACACTTACCTAGTTATTAAATATTTAGCAGTTTGTGACCGTTTAACCGTTTGCACCTGTCACCCTCATTGCACTAGGTGTTCCTTGTAGAGTCGCATCCTCTTCCCTCAACCCCCTGCTCACCCACAACGGACGCCAGCACCCCAAGGCGGGGCAAATCCTGGGACCCAAGGACATTTCAAAGAAACGGTGGCGGCGGTCAAATCCCATTTCCGTTTTATTAAAAAACACTCAGATGCTTAATCATGGGGCGGGAGAAGGGGCCCTAGAAATAAGGGGAAATCTCTTGCAGTTTTTCCGAGCTAAGTTCTCAGGCATTGTTTGAAAGTTCATTAACTAGGGATTTAATTTAAAAAGTTTCCTACAGCCATTTACATGCTGAGCTTTACAAACATCTTGCTCTTTAGTTTTGGGAATTTGTAAAAGTCCTCGCGTCCCCCGTTTTGCCGCTCTCTCCGCGCCTTTGTTAAATTTCGTGATTCCACCCCCCACCCCAAGTCTTCAAAATGCAAACATCCTCAAGGCCCCTCCTCCCCGTCCACCCCCAGGGCCAAAAGAAATCAAGAATAAGTAGGACCCTCGCGAGAAGTCGGGGGGCCCCTGCCCCAAAGCCCATTCCGAAGGAGTGAAGCACTAGCGCTCGCACGGCGGTGCCCGACGCGCTGGAGGGCGACTGTCCCTACCTGGGGCCGGGCGGCTGCGGCTGCTCTGGGGTCGTGGCGCCCATGGCTTCGCTGGCCTTAGGTGGCCGCGCTGGGAAAACGCGAGCGGCTCAGCGGCAACCGGAGCCCGCGGCGCCCGAGCTGCGGACCGGGCGCCG